>NC_143581.1:180603785-181203785 GCF_048544385.1 Mastigoproctus giganteus
CTTCGCCTCTGACATTATTGACGGTGCCTCCAGCACCTTCAATAATGTTGTCAGCCTCAAGAGTGAGTGCTCTCTTGCAAAGTTAAGATATTATCACTTTGAATAGCTCTTAGAAGATCATCTTTTTGAAGATCCACCCACATTGATCCAGTTTTTTCTTTTTTTTTTTTTTTTTTTTTTACATTTATTCCCTTAGGCCCGAGCAACCTGAGGATTGCTGGCCCCCCCCACTGGTATAGCACTACCTCTGGTGGGTGCGAGCCTTTGCTCTCTTCATTACAGACAAAGATTGTAATGGTCTCGACTTGTCAACGGACATATCTAGTTGTGGCCCACCTTGTGGTATAGACATATCGGGCACACTTTCCAGGAGGTCGCCTGCCTGTGGCAGAGGCCAAAAATAACTAAACGAACACTTAATGCACCAATGAACTAAAACATGACCAGCGAGTTGTTATGCAAATTGAAGCAACTGCAGTTGAATTACAGCGCGGGTCAGGTTGCGGTATAAAAAACACCTGATACTGGGCTCCCTTAATCAGTATTACTCTTGTTCTTCAGATGGGAAAGGCAGCGGACTTAAGCAATTTTGGTAATGGCCAAATTGTAATGGCCAGACTAGTGGATCAGAGCATATCCGAAACAGCACGGCTGATGCAGTGCTCACAGCCAGCCGTGGTTAGTACTTACCGAAACTGGTCCGAGGAGGGTAAACCCACGAACCGCCGGCGAGATGTTGGACGACCACGGCTCATCAAGGCTTGAGCTGGGCGAAGGCTCTCAAATGTACATGGCAACAGAATTGCGACTGTGGCGCAAGTAGCCGATAATTGGAATGCTGGTGACGGAAGTAATGTCACAACACACAGCATGTCGAACCCTGCTGAAAATGGGGCTGCGTAACCGCCGGCAACTCTGAGTGTCCATGCTAACCACGGTTTGCCAGCGGCAGCACCTACAATGGGCACGCGAGCATCGAAACGACCTTAAGTGATTGGAAGAAGGTCGTCTGGTCCGATGAATCACATTTCCTGTTGCATTATGTGTACAGCCGGGTACATGTGCGTCATTTATCTGGGGAAGTGATGGCGCCTGGATGCACCAAAGGACGAATACAAGCCGGTGCCGGTGGTGTCATGCTTTGGGTGATGTTCTTCTGGGATACCCTAGGTCCAGTCATCCATGTGCCAGGCACTCTGACGTCTACCACCTACCTAAACATAATTGTTGACCAGGTACACGCATTTGTGGCAACAGTCTTCTCCTCTGGTGGTGCCGTCTTTTAGTAACTCCGGAATTTTTTTTTTTTTTTTTTGGCTGGTGCAGTGTAATCCTCAGACTTCCTTGCACCATGTAGCTAATAATAATAAAAAGTCTACAGGTCTATAATTACTTACTTCCCTCTGATCTCCCTTTGATCTTCCTTCTGAAAATCGGTAGACATTTGTACGAGGGTTGGATTCAAAAAATATTAAAGTCTTTACTTAGCATTAGAATGATTTCTCCCCCTGCTGTCGTTTTAAAATCGGAAAACGAGTTCCCGATTTTAAAACAGCAAGAACTACACTGAAAGGACAGAATTCGCGGGGATACTTGGTTACTGGGCAACGCGACGCTGTCACTCCTCTCGCTAGTGGAAAAAATCCACCGCTTGGCAGCTATATAGGTCCACTTCATGACTGCATTCACGTAGACGGTAATTCGATGTCAGTATGGATAAACGTCGTGAGTTAACCGACTTTGAAAGACGAATGATAGTGGAAGCCCGACGCATGGGTCACTCTATCGCGGTTATGGTACAGAATCGCACTTCCTGTTCGACAGTATCAAGAATGTATCGGAAATACGCCATTTCTGGAATAACATCTCATCGTGGACAGCGCTGTGGGCGGAGAAAGGTGGTGAATGAATGTGGCTGTCAACGTCTGTCTCGCATTGTTTCAGCAACCGGTGATCATTACCCACAATAGGTTATGTGAGGCATTGTCTACAAAGTAACAACCAATAGACTGCCTAGGGGGGTGGTGATTTCTACCACTAGGACTCGGCAGGGAGATCTCACCACAACCTGGGAGCAGTCGATGAATAACATACTCGACAGAATATATCAAAAACCAAATATGTTAACTATGCCAGGTCAGAAACAGACATGCGACAGAAACGATAACTACAGAAACCAGGCGATTGAGCCTCCCTTCAGCCTGGATGAACTCAGCGTGACCGCTAGTAGGGTCAGAAATAGAAAATGCCCGGGCCTCGATCTTATTGAGCCTGAAATACTCAAGAAAACCGTGGAATACAATCCGCACCTACTCCTAACACTATACAATAGATGCTTGGAAACAGGACATTTCCCAACTGCATGGAAAACAGCAAATTTAAAACTAATACTGAAAAATCCTACCAAAAATCCAGAATTTCCGGATTCATATCGACCCATCGCACTGCTCCCAGTGGCAAGCAAATTTTTTGAAAGATTACTCCATGTGAGAGTTATAAAACACTATGAAGCGGCAGGCCTACATGCCAGAAATCAGTATGGCTTCAGACCAGGATCCTCAACCGTGGACGCACTGGGAAACTTGCTAAGGACTTTCCAGGATTGTAGACGAAAGTATCTGCTGCTCATCTCTGTTGACTTTGCTGGGGCGTTTGATTCACTTTGGTGGCCAAGCGTCCTGGCAAGGTTGAGGGAGGCTGAGGTGCCTCTTAACCTCTACAAAGTAATCGAAAGCTATTTAACACAAAGAAGAGTGGAAATCAATGTACACTATCAAAAAATAACAAGAGAGGTGCACAGAGGATGTCCGCAGGGGTCGGTGCTTGGGCCGCTTCTGTGGACAATGGTCCTCGATGAATTCCTCACTACGGACCTCGGTTCTGTGGCAGTACACGCCTTCGCGAACGACTTGACATTGACGGTAGAGGCGGACTCCAGGGCCCAATTGGAGACGCTGGCAAATCAGGCACTGCAGCGGCTGCAGCAATGGGCATCAAAGAACCAGCTGAAAATATCGTCAGACAAGACCTCATCGATCCTGCTAAAGGGGACTCTGCAACTACGACGACCCCCGCAAATTAAAATCAACAATGTAACAATCAAATTTGTGAGCCAACTGAAGTATCTGGGCGTTATCCTAGATAAAAACTTGACGTTCCAGCCGCATCTGAAATACATCAGAAAAAAAATCAGAGGATACTCTGGACTGGTAACCATAATCACAAGGAAAGATTGGGGACTCAAGAAAAAAGCACTGATGCTTTACTATAAAACAACCTTCCTGCCTGCAATCACCTATGCTGCAGCGGTGTGGTATCCAAAAACGACACTGGTAGTCAACAAAAGAACACTAGAAATGACCCAAAGGACCATACTGCTATCAACAACGCGCGCCTGCAGCACGGTAAGTACCAGAGCTTTGCAGGTACTTGCTGGAGCGCTCCCTCTGGACCTGGAGGCAGTTCAGGCGGGGCTACTGTTTTTGCTGGCCAGGGGTGTGGCCGCTACCCACCAAGGATACACGACAGACCCGGCGGGCAACCTAAAACACGAAAAAAATAGGCTACAGACCCACCTCCTAGATCTTTGGCAGAGAAGATGGACAGAGACTACAAAAGGCGAAGTAACAAAAAGATTTCTACCAGACCTCCAGAAAATATACCCAAAGCAGCCACCGTGGTACTTCCCAGGGTACCATATGACAACACTATTAACCGGACACGGACACTACAAGGAGAAGCTGTTTGGCTTCCGACTCGTTGAGGACCCCAACTGCATATGTGGAGAAAGTGAAAGTTGGAGCCACAGTCTATGATTGTCAACACTATGAAGACCTCAGAGGGCTACTAATAACAAGGTTAAGATACTTCCCAAAAGGACTGGAGCACCACTTCCTGGACACTGAGGATGAATATAGGGCACTCTCCCAGTATGCGCAAGACTTATTCACCAGGAGAAAAACACTAATTGCTATCTACAGCAACGTACACAGAGATTGAAAAAATCGGCGCCAAATGTGACAAAAAAAACCGAAACCTTGCAGAGGACCAGTACTTGGACAAGAAGAGTGCTGATCACACGGAAGAGAAAAGCAAGGACGGGGGAATGCAGCACAGACTAAACGCAGCACAGTTGCAAACAGCTTGATGGCGATCTGAAGAGGACACCCTCGCCCTCTTCACCTATTATTCTCACTTCCTTGGGGGGAGGGGACATTTTTTGTTCCTTCTCCTCCACCCCCAAACTTCTACTCTGGTGGGGCATGGGCACGCCCCACTGAAAACTGGGGCTATCTACTCTATTGGCCCCATATTTCTGTCTTTTCCCCCCAATCTTCGGTCTCCCTCCCCTCTCTACCTTCATCATAGCGAAAGCCCCACACGTCAAAAACTTAATATGATAAAATTACCTTACGCCCAAAACTCGGCCTAGCAAACCAAAGCGACATTACCCCAGCGCAGATTTTTTATTTACTTATATATATATATATATATATTTTTATTTGTTTATTATTATTATTATTATTATTTATTATTTTTTTTTATTTTATTTTATTTTATTTTATTTTTTTTTTTTAAGGTCCTAGCCGCCGAAATCCCAGGAAACTAAGCGGTCTGCCTCCACGGGGCGTAAGTGGGACAACGTTGGGCCTCAATAGGGGTCAAACGGCTAAATGACCAGATGAACAACGGTACAGAACACAACACATGAACAATTCCCACACACTTTTAAATCTCTGGCATTTCCCAGTGAACTGGTCACCACAATGAAAGCAACGCGGAGATGGGGGAAACCCCTGGTGCCGTAAGACAACAACACACACTTACACTTACACTAATAGGTTATGTGAGGCGCCGAACCTCTAGAGTACAATTGCTAACACCACGTCGCAGTACTCTGCGAGCCTGAATTGGGCGACAGAACATCGGCACTGGACCTTAAATGATTGGAGACGGGTCTCCTGGTGTGATGAGTTCCGTTTCCAGTTATTTCGAGCAGAAGGGAGGATGCGTATCTGGCGGAAACCGCACAAAGCTATGCACTGGTCATGTCAACAACGAATTGTTCAGGCAGGTGGACGGTCGGTAATGGTCCAAGGCGTGTTCAATTGGCACACATTGCGACGTCTGGTATGCCTAGACGCATCTATGAACGGTCCAGGTTACGTATCCATCTTTGCAGGCCATCTGCATCCCTTCATTGCATTGTGTAGCCCCAGAGCAGTGGACTCTTACAGCAGTACAATGCGTCTCCCCACATAGCCGTGGTGACAAGAACATGGTTCGAAGAGCACTCCGCAGGTTTTACCACCATGGAATTTCCTCGCCGTTCACATGGTGGTAAAACCTTTCCACGCCATCCCATAGGGTTCCCTATGGTATGGCGTGGAAAGGTCCATTCGAGCTCCGGATCCTCCACCAAGGACTGCGACGGAATTGTGAATTGCCGTGCAGCAAGCATGGATAGAAATACCTGTGGAACGTTTTCGTAAACTAGTGGACGCAATGCCTCGCCCTGAGACTGCCCTTATATGGGAGAAAGATGGGCCTACCCGTTACTACGCAGGTATCCCATGATTTCTGTCCATTCAGTGTTAAACGAGTATCAAAAACTGAAGAGGTCTTTGTGATAGAAAGCAGAATTTTTTTATATATTTTTTTGTTTGTTTCTTACCTTGAAATCTCTATTTCAACCAGAAATTTTGGTTTGGATTTGACAATTCATTTTTATTTTCTTTGCAGTTCTGGATAAAGTAGAGTGAAATGTTACAACAGATAAAGTGGAATACAGATCAGCGATTCATGTCCTCTTTCTGCAAGTGAAAACACACAGAACAATCAACAAAACATTAAGAAAGGGTTACTGTTTATGGAGAAGACTGTACATGTTAGAGTGCTATTGTACATTGGTATAAACAATTCAAATGTGGAAGAACCTTGTTGCATGGTGAAGAAATCCCACGACGCCCAGTAACTGCTGGAAGAGAAGGGAGTGTTGCAAAAATTGAGGCATTAATTCTGGAAAATCACCGTATTAGATTCAAAGAACTAGCTGCAGAGTTCCAAATTATTGTAGTGTTTGTGGAGACCATCATCCATCAACAGTTGCATGGGAGTAAAGTGTCTGCTAGCAGGGTTCTGGTAGATGCTTTACTCCAGACTTATGATCAGTTCAAGAAGGCACTGTGTACATGAACGGTTGTAGATGTGCAGGAAAAGCTGGTCACGCTGGAGGAAACGAGGATACATCACTATGGTCCTGAAACTAATGAAATGTCAAAATAACAGAAGCATGCAGAATCTCCCAGCTGTGCAACCAAGTGCTGACAAGGTGCTGTCAGTTTTTTTCAGATCAGCATGGTGTAATACTAATAGATTACCTTCAAAGGGCCTTGAGTGCGAACGAGCGACCGCAAAACTGGAGGCGTACACTGAAAGTGGGACGATCAAATGCTACAGCGTCTCCCTACTTATGCACAAGCGCTGAGGAACACACAAAACAGTAAACTAGTAGCCCCCAAACTTCTCCAAGCAAGAAAGAAAACATTACCACCAACACCTAATTTGGTATTTGTAAGACCAACAGGAGTACAGAAACAAACAAGTGAGGAGATTAAATCGAAAATAATGGAAAACCTAAAAGAGGACCTTAGAACCACCAGGATAAACGCAATTAGAAAGACCCGAAATCTGGGTGTCGTGATCGAAACTAAAACGAAAGAGGAGATGCAGCATATAATCAATAATCCCAAAATGACCACGCTGGGTCTACTTGCTAAGCCCCCCCAAAAAAAGGGCCATCGCTCATCATCTTTGATGTTCATAAAGACCTGACACCAGAGAAACTAACAGAAGAAGTGTACGGAAGAAACCTGCAAAGCGACCTACCGGAACACGAAGGACAGTACCTTATATTTCCTAAGTACATTAGCAAAACAAGAAGCAATGGTAGCCTGAATTGGGTCGTTGAACTGGCCCCGGAAGCCTGGCAGCTACTGTGGGTGCAGAACAGAATCTACATTGAGTGGGGAACCCACCGCTTCAGAGAACATGTGGCTGTTCCAAAATGTTTTAAATGTTGTAGTTTGGCCACACTTCCCATACATGTACACAAACTACACCGATCTGCAGCCACTTCTCTGAGAAGGGCCATGAATTTAATAGCTGCCCCAACAAGACAAACGAACCTATGTGTGTGCTAACTGTGTCTCTCCGGTTGAATCACGCACACTCTATTCGAGATGCAAAAAGTCCTACCTACTTAAAGGCCAAAAGCACATACCAACTTCGAATCAATAATGGGGACAAGGCTTAAACAATACAACTGTGGAGTGCTCAAAATACACCAGCTAAACGCACAGAGAGCCAGAGCAGTGGCTGAGCAGGTCCGCATTAAAGCCGGCGGGGAAAACGCGGATGTAATCCTGCTTCAAAAACCATATACACATATGAAACAGGTAAGGGGATATCCCCTGGCCTACAAAGTGATCCACACTGATGAAGGTACACCCTGGGCAGCTGTTGTTATCCGCAATGCAGAGATAACTGCAACCCATATTCCACAATTATGTACTAGCTGGGCAGCGTGCGCCCATATTGTCACCTCTATCGGCAATCTCTACGTGATCGCACTCTGCCGCAGGCCATTGGTGGACATCCAACAATCTATAAGATACCTCCAGGCTGTCCAAGACATCCTTTCAGGACAAAAGATAATAGTGGGAGGGGATGTTAACTGCCGCTCGCCAGCCTGTCACAGCATAACCCAGACCGGCAAGGCACCTCAAACGGCCAGAAACTGGACGACTATTTGTCAAACTCTACCTACCCAGTGCTGAACCAACCCTTCAAGCTCCCAACCTTCTGCAATACGCTATGGGAAGCTACATAGTGACATAGTGTTTTTTGACAGGCGGCACGGGTGCTTTTTCTGAATCTCTTGTGAAGTAAGACAGTACTGTCAAGGCCAGATAGCATATGTTAGTGTATGTTCATGTTTGCTTAGTGCGGATTATGTTGTTCATCTGGCCGCTTAGCCTAGGGTTTGTGGAACACCACAGACTGCTAGTTACCGTCACTGGCACTGGGAGCCGGACCAGGTAAGTGGGAAGGGAACTCTGGCTGGCCGACCCTGGGGTTAGCCTGAGCTTCCCAGGGAGGGCAAAAAAAAAAAAATAAATAAATAAATAAATAAAAAATAAAAAAATAAATAAATAAATAAATAAAAAATAAAAAAATAAATAAATAAAAATATAAAAAATATATATATAATAATAAAAAAATCTATATAAAATAAAATAATATAATATAATATAATAATAATAATAAAATAAATAAATAAATAAATAATAAAAAATCTATATAAAATAAAATAATATAATATAATATAATAATAATAATAAAATAAATAAATAATAAAAAAATAAAAATAAATATAAAAAATAAATAAATAAAAAAATATAATAAATATATATATATTAAAAAAATATATATATTAAATATATATATATATATAATAATAAAATAATAATAATAAAAAAATATATATAAAAATAAATAAATAAAAAATATATATATATTAAAAATATATATATAATAATAAAATAATAATAATAAAAAAATAAAAAATATATATATAAAAATAAATAAATAAAAAAAATATATATATTAAAAATATATATATAATAATAAAATAATAATAATAAAAAATTAAAAAAAAATTTTTTTTTTTGATATAGGAGAAGGGGTGAGAAATTGAGGAGAAGAAAGAAGGTAAGCAGAAGAAAGAGGGCGAGGTAGGGTGGGCTCCCCCTTTTTCCCTTTTGGGGGAGCCCACCCCACCTCAGGAGGAAGAGAAAAGATTGTGAGGTCAAGTGACCCACAAGGTCAGGTTGCCTAATAGCATGACCCTGCATTTGAAAAGTCAAATGCCAGTCCCACTCCCAGAGGAGTATTTATGTGAGTTCCTACACAGGTAGGAAAATCAGTATTGTCCTACACCTCGAAGAGAAGAGGTGCCAGCAAGTGAGTGGGTCCCACATTGGGCAAGAGCCCAGTGTCAGCAATTTAATCTTCAGCCAAGGGTAACTTGTAGGCAATGAGCAGTGTCCCACACTGGGTTGAGGACTTGGATAATCTTCTCTTAGGGGATGAGAGGAGGCACATGGATTCATGAAGCTCAAGGATTGCTTGGAGTTCTTGTGTCTATTGCAGAAAAGTCCTTTTTTGGGTCGGTGGGTTTGTCAGATAGCTTCCTTTGTGAACGTCGAGAGATTCCTGTTAGGTCAGGATAAAGATCAATATCCTGTTGGTGTTTTCTTTGATTCCATTCAGGATATGTTCTGTGAGTTGAGTTTTGGGTTCATTATAAGATGGGGGTGCGCTGAACAGTTTGCTGTAGGTGAATTTGACGCATTTCAAATACAGTCTGGGCAAAAGTAGTGAAGGCTTTGTAGTTGGTTTCGTCAATTATGTAGAGATGTTCCTGGACACTGGGTATATTTCCAGTTATGGCAATTAGGAGACTTCTAGGTAAATCGTAAAGAGGGCAATTATACATGAGGTGAATCCAGTCTTCAGTTTCGCATGACACTAACTACAAGGAACATAGCAGAGCATGTCTCCAACGGGCGAGTCCAAAGCGCCTGGACCACATCTGACCATCGCACAATAACATACCAAATTGACAGAAACCTGACGAAGAGACCTACCATCAGGCTAAAGATGAACAGATTTTCAATAGAAAAAACAAATTGGCAGATGTTTCAGGAGCAAATTATAGCTTAAGCAAATGAACTGAGGGACGAAAATCCTGACTGGTAGGAAAACCCAGACATCCTACAAAGAAAATTAACCCAAATAATTACAACAGCGGCAGTGGCAGCAATGAGAAGAAAGACCCCGGCGTAGGGTGCGAAGCCCTGGTGGACTCCGGAGCTCCAAGGGCTGAGGAGAGAAGTCCAAGCAAAAAGGAAAGGGTTCCAGCAGGCACGTAGATCATGGCCGGCCACAGAGGTGGAGTATCTGTAGCAGCGCTATAGGGAAGCCAGGAACAGATACACTGAAAGAATAAAAAAAAAAAGAGGGCATCTTGGGAACGTCTATCTCCATGACTGTGAACACAGATCCCTGGGGACTGGTTTATAAAATAACCACAAACAAATTCCCCAGTGGAGAGGTTCAAACGGCAACTAAGACGCCACAAGGTACTATAACAACAACCTGGGAGGACTCAACAAATAACATACTGAATACAATTCTACGGGAACCACTGAGCATGCTAACACCTGATCAATAGACCATCTGTCAGGCAAATGATGCATATATGCATATGTCTGCCAGGGGCAAAGGTTGATGACGTTGTAGAGCGAATATCATCTTTTAAGGGCACAAAATGTGATATAGTTGTACACGTTGACACTAATAATATTAAGAGTAGGAGACCGGCAGAATTACTTAACAAGTACAGGTCACTGTTGAACAAAAGCCGAGAATTAGGGATGAATTTGAAAGTGTCTGCAATTCTGCCCAGACACGATAGGAGGGAGTATATGATGAGAGCCTTGTCGATCAATTCGGCCCTGGAAAGATTGTGCAAGGCTCAAGGGGTAGAATTTTTTTCAGCCTGGACTGTACTTGTTAGCAGGAGAGATTGCTTCTACAGGGATGAGATACACTTAAATAGAAAGGGTGCAAGAATATTTGCTGATGCTATCGAGGCAGTGTTAGGTGGGTCGGAAAACTGCTAGCTTGGGGGGAGACAAAGACCAATAGATTGACAGTAGCCACTGGCAGAGGTGAAAGAGATTCTTGCACTGCTTCTATTAGAATGAGCAGAAGCCTGAAAAACAAGATGCATGGTATTTCAGAGACTGCTGGGAGCCATTGCGGTACAAGTAAACACATGGGTTGTGTTAGGGTAGCTAAGAATAGAAACAGGTGCAGGTATACTTGCGTGTACACCAATGCTAGGAGTTTAGTAAATAAATTTGATGAATTTGAGGTATTGCTCAAAACATCGAAGGCAGATATTGTTGGGATATCAGAGACGTGGTGTCACACAGATATAAGGGATGCGGAACTGCAATTTGGGGAGTACAACGTCTACAGAAAGGATAGACAGGATAGGAAGGGGGGAGGGGTTATGCTATTAGTTAACAAACACATAAAAACCAAGGAAGTGAAGCCAGTCGACATCGCTGGACAGTGCAGTGTGGAGTCAGTTTGGTGTTACATAAACGTTGGGAGATTAAAATTGAGAGTAGGAGTGTGCTATAGGCCTAATGACTCTGATGAGTATAATAAGGAACTGTACAGGGAAATAGAGTGGGCCAGTAAATCAGAGTGTCTTATAATGGGAGATTTTAATTTCCCAGATATTGACTGGAATTTGGGGGCTGATATTGACTGGATTTATTGGATGATTGTTTTCTACATCAGCATGTTCGGGAGGCAACTAGAGGGAGTAATACTCTTGATTTGATTATCAGCAGTGATTCTTCATGCATTAAGAATCTGCAGATAAATGAACCACTAGGTGGCAGTGATCACAGTGTGCTGAAGTGGGATTTACTCAAAGAGGTAACTACCATTAGGGGTAAAGGGAAGGGTTATTGCTTCCGTAAAGGCGACTACGATGGACTGAGACAGTATTTAAATTCTATACAGTGGGACCAACTGATGATGTTACCAACAGCAAATTCAAAATGGTAAGCATTCAAAGAACTTATCTTGGAAGCTACTAGGCTTTACATACCAACTAAGAAATATTGTTCAAGGTTTAGGCCAAAATGGATGTCAGATGAACTAATGAGGCATATGGCAGAGAAGAAAAATGCATGGGATACATACAAATTAACACATGACACAGAAGCCTATGATAGATACAAGTTGATATGCAACCAAGTTACAAAGGAGGTTAGGCAGGCGAAGGCAGATTACGAGAAAACCTTGGCAAGGGATGAAAAGAAAAACAGCAAAGAGTTCTTTACTTATGTAAACTCTAGAAGGAAGGGGATGAATCAGATTGGTCCACTTGATATTGATGGGTCAACTGTTGATGATCCTGCTCAGGTAGCTAACAAACTAAATGAATATTTTGCATCGACATTCACACATGAGGAGGTATTCAGCGAGGGGAATGCCAGAGGTGTATTCAACTCTAGCAGTAAGCTACAGAATCTTGAAATAACTGGGAGTAAAGTGGAGGAGAAACTGTTGAAGATAAACACAAGAAAGGCACCCGGGGTGGATGGGATCTATCCAGTTATATTAAAGGAGGTAGCAAAGGAAGTAAGCAAACCCTTAGCCATAATTATGAGAGCTTCCTTGGACTCAGGGGAGGTACCCATTCACAAAGGAGGATCAAAGGCTGACACAAGTAATTATAGACCTGTGAGCTTAACTTCTGTTCCAGGAAAATTAATGGAGGCACTGGTTAAAGAAGCACTGCAGGATCATTTAGACAAGACTTCAGTTATAGCTCAGACACAGCATGGTTTTGTTAAGGGGAAGTCTTGCCTGACCAACTTGATTGGATACTATGATGCAGTCACAAAAGAACTGGATGCAGGGAATAACTTTGATATTATATACTTGGATCTTAGAAAGGCTTTTTATACTGTTGCTCATGGAAGACTGCTACACAAATTGGAGCAGTGTGACATTGGAGGCAAATTGCTGCTATGGATAAAGGGGTGGTTGAGGGGGAGAAGACAGAGAGTGGTAATCAATGGACACTGCTCATCGTGGACTGATGTTATTAGTGGAGTCCCTCAGGGCTCAGTGTTGGGTCCATTATTGTTTTCTGTATTTATAAATGATATTGATGATGGTATATCGGGCTTAGTGTCCAAGTTTGCAGACGATACAAAGGTTGGCAGGGTTGTCAAGTACACTACTGACACTATGCTGCTGCAACAGGATCTGGAAAGGTTGAGCAGATGGGCTGAGAGGTGGCAAATGAAGTTTAACATTGACAAATGTAAAGTACTACATATGGGAAACAGCAACCCCAGAGCAACGTATCAACTCTGTAGTACTACACTGACAGTGGTAGAGAATGAAAGGGACTTGGGGGTGGTTGTGCAGGCAGATATGAAGTTCTCTGAGCAGTGCAGACGGGCTGCAAGAGTAGCTCATGGAGTATTGTCAATGATATACAGGAATTTTTCCAGCAGGGATAAGGAGGTGATTATTCCATTGTATAACGCGATGGTCAGGCCACACCTAGAGTACTGTATACAGGTCTGGAGGCCTCATTTCAAGAAGGATGTAGAGCTGCTGGAACGAGTACAGAGAAGGGCAACAAGATTAGTGAATGGAACAAAGGGGTGCTCTTACGAAGAAAGGCTTAAGTTTTGCAAATTACAGTGTCTGGAGACTAGGCACCAGCGAGGTGATCTGATAGAGGTGTATAAAGCTTGAATGGTTTAAGCATGCTCAATGCTGATGGGATTCTTCCTCTAGCTCAGAAAAATCACCTGAGAGGGCATAAATTCAAATTGAGGAAAGACAGATGTAGGATAGGCGTGCGGAAATTTGCCTTTAGCCAGCGGGTGGTTGGTTGGTGGAACAGACTTCTATCCCTTGTGGTGGAGGTTAATAGCCTAAATAAGTTTAAGGCTCAGCTGGACAGGTATTTTGAACGAACAGAGGGGTGAAGTGGAACTGGTTTTTTTTTTTTTTTTTGGCTGATGCTACATAAGCTTGCTTTCTTGCATCAAATGCCTCTACTAATGCTAATGCTAATGCTAATGCTATATTACGCACAGGGTGGAACCCCAATTTACAATGGACGAGCTACAACTGCGCAAATGAGAAACAAAAATTGTCCTGGCCCAGATTTGTTGGAACTAGAGATTATCAAGAAAGTGGTAGGAATAGCCCCAATCCTCCTACTATAACTATTCAACTGCTGCCTCATGACAGGAGCATTTCCAACTAGCTGGAAAACTGCAAAGTTGAGGCTGATTATAAAAAATCCAACCAAGAAAACAGATAGGCTGGACTCCTATAGGCCAATAGCTCGGCTCTCCATGGTGAGCAAACTCTTCGAGAGATTCCTATTCATGAGAATTACTAGCCTCTATAACTCAGCAAACCTCGCCTCTAGCAGAAAATATGGTTTCCAACCTGGCTCGTCAACAGTAGATGCACTCCAAAACCATATCCAAGCAGCAAAACAGTGTTCCAAGAAATACTTTCTGGTACTTTCAATTGACTTTGCCGGGGCGTTCGATTCCCTTTGGTAGCCGAGCGTCCTCGGCAGACTCCGGGAGGCAGGCCTACCGATGAATCTATACAACACCATAAGATCATACTTGCACAGAGAAAAGTGGAAGTTATAACACCATATCAGAAAATAACTAGACCCGTACACCGAGGCTGGCAGCAGGGTTCAGTGCTGGGGCAGCTCCTGTAGAATATAGTCCTAGATGATTTCGTTTCGATGGACTTGGGAGAGGTGAACAGTCAAGCGTTTGCAGATGACCTCAAACTCACTGTGGAGGCAAATTGAAGGGCCGCCTTGGAAATCCAGGCAAATAGGGTACTGAAAAAGCTATTGGAATGGACGAAGCTGCACTCATTGACAATTTCGCCGACAAAGACAGGCTCAATCCTATTAAAAGGAACACTAGACACTCGTCGTCCGCCACAGATTAAAATTGAGGGCGCAACCATCAAGCTTAGACGTAACTATAGTGTCTTGGAATCATTTTTGACTCAAATTTATCCTTCAAGCAACACCTCCTCTACCGGAAGGAAAAACTCAGAAAATACAAGGCCATTATTGCAAGAATCAATAGAAAAGACTGGGGACTAAAACGAAGAACTCTCGCAATGTACTACAAAGCGATATTTATTCCGGCAATAATCTACGGCTCACCTGCATGGTTTACCAAGGAAGTTACAGGCGTTAGCAAAAGAATTCTTGACACCAGGGGCGAAGGGTATGTCTGCCAGCGAAAACGTTGATAACGTTGTAAAGCATATATCATCTTTTAAGGGAACAAAAATTGATATTGTTGTACACGTTGGCACCAATGGCATTAAGAGTAGGAGATCTGCAGATTTGCTTAACAAGTACAGGTCAATGTTGCAAAAAAGTCTTGAGTCAGGGTTAAATTTGAAAGTATCTGCAATTCTGCCCAGACACGATAGGAGGAAACACATGTTGAGAGCCTTGTCAATCAAATCGGCCCTGGAGGAAATGTGCAAGGCTCAAGGGGTAGAATTTTTTTCAGCGTGGTCTGTGCTTGTTAACAGGAGAGACTGCTTCTACAGGAATGGGATATACTTAAATAGAAAGGGTGCAAAAATATTTGCATATGCTATCAAGGCAGTGTTAGGTGGGTCGGAAAACTGCTAGCTTTGGGGGATTCACAGACTAAAAGGTTAAAAGTAGCCGCAGGCAGATGTGAAGGTGAGTCTTGCACAATTTCTATTAGAATAAGTAGCAACCTCGAGCGAAGGTTGCTGGCGGTTTCAGGGACTGGTGGCAGTCATCTTGAAACAGGTGGGTATGTGGGATGTGTTAGGGTAACTAATAATAAGGATAGGTACATGTATACTTGCATGTATACCAATGCTAGAAGTATAGTAAATAAATTTGATGAATTTCAAGTGTTGATCAAGACATCAAAGGCGGATATTGTTGGGAAAGCAGAGACGTGATGTCACACAGATATAAGGAATACAGAACTGAAATTTAAGAAGTACAATGATGTGCACGGAAAGGATAGACAGGATAGGAAGGGAGGAGGTGTTATGCTGTTAATTAAAAAAAACATAAAATCAAAAGAAGTGCATCCAGTTGATATAGATGAACATTGCACTGTTGAGTCAGTTTGGTGTGACATAAGCACTGCGAAAGCAAAAATAAGAGTACGAGTGTGTTATAGGCCTAATGACTCGAATGAGTACAATGAACAATTGTACAGAGAAATAGAGTGGGCTAGTAAATCAGAATGTCTTATAATGGGGGATTTTAACTACCCAGATGTTGACTGGAACTTGTGGGTTGGTCACTCACACACTAGTAAGACTTTTGTGGATTTATTGGATGATTGTTTTCTGCAGCAGCATGTTCGAGAGGCAACCAGAGAGGGTAATACTCTTGATCTGGTTATCAGCAGTGATCAATCGTGTATTAAGTATTTGCAGATAAAGGAACCATTAGGTGGCAGTGATCACAGTGTACTGATGTGGGATTTACTTAAAGATATAATTACCATCAGCGGTAAGGGAAAGGATTTTTGCGTCCGTAAAGGTGAGTACAGTGGTCTCAGACAGTTTTTAAATTCTGTACAGTGGGATCAACTGACAATGTTACCAACAGTATATTCTAAGTGCGAAGCATTCAAGGAATTCATCGTGGATGCTGCTAAAAGTTTCATACCTATTAAGAAATATTTTTCATGGTTTAGGCCTAAATGGTTATCAAATGAACTAATCAGACTCGTGACAGAGAAGAAAAATGCATGGGATGCATATAAATTATTAAGCGACTCAGAAGCCTATGGCAGATATAAACTAGTCTGTAATCAGGTCACAAATGAGGTTAGGTAGGCGAAGGCAGATTACGAGAAATCTTTGGCAAAAGATGCTAAGAAAAACAGCAAGGATTTCTTTACTTATATAAACTTTAAAAGGAAGGGGATGAATCTGATTGTTCCACTTGATATTGATGGTTCGACTGTTGATGATCCTGCTCAGATAGTAAACAAACTGAATGAGTATTTTGCATCTACATTCACACGAGAAGTTATTAAGGTTTGAAAATGGCAGAAGGTTATCAAATTGTAGCAGGGTGCTTAATGATTTTGTAATAACTGAGGGCAAAGTGGAGGAGAAATTGTTGAAGTTAAACATAATAAAGGCACCTGGGTGGATGGGATCTATCCAGTTATATTAATGGAGGCTGCAAAGCAACTAAGCAGACATTTAGCCATAATTATGAGAGCATCCTTGGACTCAGGGGAGGTCCCCACGGACTGGAGATGTGCAAATGTATCCCCGATTCATAAACGGGGATCGAAGGGTGACTCGAGTAATTACAGACCAGTTAGTTTAACTTCTGTTCCGGGTAAAATAATGGAGTCACTGGTTAAAGATGCATTGCAGGATCATCTAGACAAGACTGCAGCAATAATTCAGACACAGCATGGGTTTGTTAAGGGAAAGTCTTGTCTGACAAATTTGATTGGTGGTTATGATGTGGTTACAAAGGAACTGGATGCAAAAAATAATTTTGATATCATATATTTGGATTTCAGAAAAGCTTTTGACACTGTTGCGCATGGAAGACAATTGTACAAATTGGAGCAGAATGGTATTAAGGGTAATTTGCTTCAATGGATAAAAGGATGGTTAAGTGGGAGAAGACAGAGTGTGGTAATTAATGGGTGCTGCTCTTCGTGGACTAATGTTATTAGTGGAGTCCCACAGGGTTCGGTGTTGGGTCCTCTGTGGTTTTGTATATTTACCAATGATATTGATGAAGGTATATCAGGCTTAGTGTCGAAGTTTGTAGATGATACAAAGGTTGGCAGGGTTGTTAAAGACAGTAATGGCAGTGTGCTACTGCAACAGGATCTAGATAATTTGGGCAGATGGGCTAAGTAGTGGCAACTGAAGTTTAACCTTGAAAAATGCAAAGTACTGCATATGGGTAGAAGTAACCCCAGAGAAACGTACCAACTGTGTGGTCCTACATTTAAGGTGGTAGAAAATGAAAAAGACCTGGGAATAATTTTGTAGTCAGATATGAAGTTTTCTGAGCAATGCCAGGGCAGGTCATCGGGTTTTGTCAATGATATATAGGAATTTTGCTAGCAGGGAAAAGGAGGTGATTGTCCCTCTGTATAAGACAATGGTCAGGCCACGGCTTGAGTTCTGCGTTGGCGACCCAAAACCACACTCCCTTGTGCGTATCTGTTTTTTTCTATTTCCTGGGGAGGGGGAGAAGAGTGTTTTTTTCCTCTTCTTCCCACCTCGCCTCCCCATAGTTTCACTCTGGTGGGTCATGGGCATGCCCCACTGAAAATGAGGGGTCACCTTCCTTTCGACCACTCTTCTTCCTATTTCACCCCCACTCTTCACCCTCCCAACACTTTCTCTTGTACCGGGACTGTCCCACATGTCCAAATTTAAATCACATCAAATTTTTACCGACATTTTAAGCTCTGTAGAAATAGTTCTTTCAGTGTAAAGCCCCACGCAGCCCTTTCTAAATTCAGCTTTACGGAAATCAACCGCGATCGTTCATCGCCGTTGATCCTGTCATCGACGCGATTCGAACTCAAGTCTTTTCCACCCTGTTTGGGGAGGACTGCAATCCTACCAACGGTGCTACCGCGATGGCGTTGCTTTTGAGGCGATTTCTGATTCCGAGTCATGGTTTGAAGGACATTCAGAGCACTGCTATGAGGTAGGCCTGCGGTATTGTATTGAGAATTGGCGAAATATGTCATTTTGTCTGGTGTCTATGTTGAAAAGTGGAATACATGGTGTTTATTTCAACCTTCTAACGCAACTGCTTCTGTCTGAATACAATTTTTTTTAAATCTCTTCGTCTATCTCAATTGCGTAGTGACCCAACCTGAATTTAATTATGCCTTCATAGTTGCGGCGATAGTTTGCTTATATCTGTTGCCTTTTCTTTATATTATTGGATAAGTTCCGCCAGCCTCAGGAGCTTCATTTACTTTTAGCCTCAATGATTTCTCTTCCATTTTTCTCAGTTCACAAAATTATTTACATTCCAATTCTTATTACGGTTTTTCAGTCAGCTGACTAAAAATACAGTATTTGAGAGGTTCCTGGAATTGCCCTTATATTTGTAAAAATGATTTTTGGCTCACTGTGCATTTTATTGATTAAAATACACTTACTGTGAATTTTCTTGAAATGAACCTATTGTTCAAGTACCGTTCTGGATTGCAAGGTGGTGTTGCAACAAAACGTAATAAGAGTTAAGCTTAGTTAGTTTATGTTATGAGATGTTTTAATTAATGAAAAAAAAAAAATCTATTTTTTTTATTGTGAAGTTCTTGATCAATGACTATTTTGAAGTGGGTGTTTTTGTGTGGGTTTATTTTTCCTGTCATTTAAAGCTATTTATTTGGAATGGATAAAATACAAGCCAATAATCAGGTATAGTAGTTCTGGAGCAAAGTGAAGAGTTATAAAGCTTTTTCCTTAAAAAAAAAAAAAAAAAAAAGATTAAATTTGCAAACAAATCGTTTCTATTTTTAACAAAAAATTAAAGTAGTTATAAATTAACCGCTCTGTGAAGTCATTTTTCAAAAAAAATAAATAAATAAACAAAATAAAAAATACTACATATAGTAAAATATATGTGAGTATATAGCCAGTGTTTTGTTTTTTTCATTTGCACACATACGAATTTTTTGCCTTTTGACAGTTCGGAAGCCGGCAGTAGACTGCAATTTGCCTCATTTCATTTATCCAGGTACTGTATCTCTTTTCCTATAGTTTTGATGCTTTGTTATAAGTGGAATGGGTATAGTAGATCTAGCGGGCCAAAAACAATTTACCCCCACCCTTTTCTTTTATATATATATTTTTTTTCAGTGGTATATGCAGTTCAAGATAAATACATTTAGTAGAAAACGTGATATACATAAATATACATGGTCGGCAAGAGGTACATGACTATGTAATAGTAAATCAAAAATTTGCAAAACAATGTCGAGATACTAAGGTGTTTAGAGGATATGATATTAATTCAGATCATTTTTTAGTGGACTGAAGATATGGAATGAAGAAATAGCTAAAGCAGTACAAGATAAATATATTAGCATTTGCATTAGTAGAGGCATATGATGCAAGAAAGCAAGCTTATGCAGCATCAGCCAAAAAAAAAAAAAAAAAAAAAAACAACCCTTCCACTTCACCCCTCCGCTCTTTCTAAATACCTGTCCAGCTGAGCCTTAAATTTATTCAGGCCATTAACTTCCACAACAAGGGATGAAAGTCTGTTCGACCAACCAACTGCCCGCTGGCTAAAGGCAAATTTCCGCACATCTATCCTACATCTGTCTTTCCTCAATTTGAATTTATGCCCTCTAAGGTGATTATTCTGAGCAAGAGGCAGTATCCCATCAGCATTGAGCATGCTCAAACCATTCAAGGCTTTGTACACCTCTGTCAGATCACCTCGCCGGTGCCTAGTCTCCAGACACTGTCATTTGCAAAACTTAAGCCTTTCTTCGTAAGAGCAACCCTTCGTTCCATTCACTAACCTTGTTGCCCTTCTCTGTACTCATTCCAGCAGCTCTACATCCTTCTTTAAATGAGGCCTCCAGACCTGTATACAGTACTCAAGGTGCGGCCTGACCATTGCCTTTATACAAGGGAATAATCACTTCCCTATCCCTGCTAGAAAAATTCCTGTATATCATTGATAAGACACCATGAGCTACTCTTGCAGCCCGTCTGCACTGCACAGAGAACTTCATATCTGCCTGCACAATTACCTCCAAGTCCTTTTCATTCTCTACTACTGTCAGTGTAGTACCACAAAGTTGATACATTGCTCTGGGGTTGCTGTTTCCCATATGTAGTACTTTACATTTGTCAATGTTAAAACTTCATTTGCCACCTCTCGGCCCATCTGCTCAATCTTTCCATATCCTGTTGCAGCAGCATAGCGTCAGTAGCGTCCTTAACAACCCTGCCAACCTTTGCATCGTCTGCAAACTTGGATATTAAGCTTGATATACCATCATCAATATCATTTATAAATACAGAAAACAACACTGAACCCTGAGAGACTCCACTAATAACATTACTCCACAATGAGCAGTGTCCATTAATTTCCACCCTCTGTCTTCTGCCACTCAACCATCCCTTTATCAATAGCAACAATTTGCCACCAGTGCCACACTGCTCCAATTTGTGCAGCAGTCTTCCATGTGCAACAGTATCAAAAGCCTTTCTAAGATCCAAATATATAATATCAAAGTTATTTCCTGCATCTAGTTCTTTTGTGACTACATCATAGTATCCAATCAAATTGGTCAGGCAAGACCTTCCCTTAACAAAACCATGCTGTGTCTGAGCTATAACTGAAATCTTGTCAAGATGATCCTGCAGTGCTTCTTTAAACAGTGCTTCCATTAATTTTTCTGGAACAGAAGTTAAACTCACAGGTCTATAATTACTTGTGTCAGCCTTTGATCCTTCTTTGTGAATTGGGGTTACATTTGCATATCTCCAGTCTGGGTACCTCTCCCGAGTCCAAGGAAGCTCTCATAATTATGGCTAATAGATTGCTTACTTCCTTTGCTGCCTCCTTTAATAAAACTGGATAGATCCCATCCACCCCAGGTGCCTTTCTTGTATTTATCTTCAACAATTTCTCCTCCACTTTACTCTCAATTATTATAAGATCATCTAGCTCACTGCCAGTGTTTACTTCAACTATGGTGTTCCCCTTCCTGAATAACTCCTCACGTGTGAATGTAAATGCAAAATATTGATTTAGTTTGTTAGCTACCTGAGCAGGATCATGAACAGTTGAACCATTGATATCAAGTGGACCAATCTGATTCATCCCCTTCCTTCTAGAGTTTACATAAGTAAAGAACTCCTTGCTGTTTTTTTTTTGCATCCCTTGCCAAAGATTTCTCGTAATCTGCCTTCGCCTGCATAACCTCCTTTGTAACTTGGTTACAGATCAACTTATATCTATCATAGGCCTCTGTGTCACATGTTAATTTATATGTATCCCATGCATTTTTCTTCTGTGCCATATGTCTCATTAGTTCATCTGACATCCATTTAGGCCTGAACCTTGAACAATATTTCTTAGTTGGTATGTAAAGCCTAGTATCTTCCAAGATATGTTTTTTGAATGCTTCCCATGTTGCGTTTGCTGTTGGTAACATCATCAGTTGGTCCCACTATATAGAATTGAAATACTGTCTCAGACCATCGTAGTCGCCTTTACGAAAGCAATAACCCTTCCCTTTGCCCCTGATGGTAGTTACTTCCTTGAGTAAATCCCACTTCTGCACACTGTGATCACTGCCACTTAGTGGTTCCTGTATCTGCAGATTCTTAATGCATGAAGAATCACTACTGATAATCAAATCAAGAGTATTGCTCCCTCTAGTTGCCTCCCGAACATGCTGATTTAGAAAACAATCATCCAATAAATCCACAAATGCCTTGCTCGTGTGTGAGTGACCAACCCACAAATTCCAGTCACTATCTGGGAAATTAAAATCCCCCATTATAAGACTCTCTGATTTACTGGCCCACTCTATTTCCCTCTACAGTTTCTTATTATACTCATCAGAGTCATTAGGCCTATAGCACACTCCTATTCTCAATTTTGATCACCCAATGCTTATGTCACACCAAACTGACTCGACACTGCACTGTCCAGCGATTCGACTGGCTTCACTTCCTTGGATTTTAGGTGTTTCTTAACTAATAGCATAACCCCTCCTCCCTTTCTATCTTTTCTATAGAAGTTGTACTCCCCAAATTCCAGTTCTGCATTACTTATATCCGTGTGACACCACATCTCTGATATCCCAACAATATCCGCCTTTGATGCTTTGAGCAATACCTCAAATTCATCAAATTTATTTACCAAACTCCTAGCATTGGTGTACACGCAAGTATACATGCACCTGTTCTTTTTCTTAGCTACCCTAACACAACCCATGTGTTTACTTGTACCCCAATGACTCCCAGCAGTCTCTGAAATAACCTGCATCTTATTTTCCAAGCTGCTGCTCATTCCAATAGAAGCAGTGCAAGAATCACTTTCAACTCTGCCAGTGGCTACTGTTAATCTATTAGTCCTTGTATCCCCCCAATCTAGCAGTTTTCCGACCCACCTAACACTGCCTCGATAGCATCAGCAAACATTCTTGCATATACTAAACAGGACAAGTGAGAATGAAGAAATATATAAACAAGAACGCAATAAAACTAAAGATATAATAAGGAAGGCTAAAACAGAGTCATCGGATAGATTTATAAGCACAATAGAACATGATGTTCATGGAAGACAAAATTTGGTATATAAAATGATGAAACACGTGAATAGCACAGAGAAAGACACTTCACGAATAAATATAATTAGCATTAGTAGAAGCATATGATGCAAGAAAGCCAGCTTATTCAGCATCAGCCAAAAGAAAAAAAAAAAAAAAAAAAACACACCACTCCCATTTCACCCCTCCGTTCGTTCGAAATACCTGTCCAGTTGAGCCTTAAATTTGTTTAGGCTGTCAATTTCAACAACAAGTGATGGAAGTCGGTTCCACCAACCAACCAACCACCCGCTGGCCAAAGGCAAATTTCCGTACATCTATCCGACATCTGTCCTTCCTCAATTTGAATTTATGCTCTCTGAGGTGATTATTCTGAGCAAGAGGAAGAATCCCATCGGCATTGAGCATGTTCAAACCATTCAAAGCCTTATGCACCTCTATCAGATCACCTCGCCAGTGCCTAGTCTCCAGACTCTGTAATTTGCAAAACTTAAGCCTTTCTTCATAAGAGCAACCCTTTGTTCCATTCACTAATCTTGTTACCCTTCTCTGTACCCGTTCCAGCAGCTCTACATCCTTCTTGAAATGAGGCCTCCAGACCTGTATACAGTACTCAAGGTGTGGCCTGACCATTGCCTTATACAAGCGAATAATCACCTCCTTATCCGTGCTAGAAAAATTCCTGTATATGATTGACAAGAGACCATGAGCTACTCTTGCAGCTCATCTGCACTGCTCAGAGAACTTCATATCTGCCTGCACAATTACTCCCAGATCCTTTTCATTCTCCACCACTGTCAGTGTAGTACCACAGAGTTGATACGTTGATCTGGGGTTAGTTTCCCATATGTAGTACTTTACATTTGTCAATGTTAAACTTCATTTGCCACCTCTCAGCCCATCTGTTCACCCTTTCCAGATCCTGTTGCAGCAGCATAGCGTCAGTAGTGTCCTTAACAACCCCGCCAACCTTTGTATCATCTGCAAACTTGGACATTAAACTTGATATACCATCATCAATATCATTCATAAATACAGAAAACAACAGTGGACCCAACACTGAACCCTGAGGAACTCCACTAATAACATTAATCCACATTGAGCAGTGTCCATTGATTACCACTCTCTGTCTTCTGCCACTCAACCATTCCTTTATCCATAGCAGCAATTTGCCTCCAATGCCACACTGCTCCAATTTGTACAGCAGTCTTCCATGTGCAACAGTATCAAAAGCCTTTCTAAGATCCAAATATATAATATCAAAGTTATTCCCTGCATCCAGTTCTTTTGTGACTACATCATAGTATCCAATCAAATTGGACAGGCAAGACTTCCCCTTAACAAAACCATGCTGCGTCTGAGCTATAACTGAATTCTTCTCTAGATGATCCTGCAGTGCTTCTTTAACCAGTGCCTCCATTAATTTTCCTGGAACAGAAGTTAAACTAACAGGTCTATAATTACTTGTGTCAGCGTGCCTCCGTAGCCAGGTGGGAAGGAGTAGCAGTGCGTAGCACACGCTTCTTGATTAGACCGGGGTTCGAGTCTGCCACCACCAAATACGGAGGATGTGGAAAGGTCAGGGAATGAGCACCGCATACCCCGGAGCAATATGGCCTTAGTTGCTAATGCTCCTAAAAAAAAAAACCAAACCAAACATGTGTCAGCCTTTGATCCTCCTTTGTGAATTGGGGTTACATTTTCACATCTCCAGTCTATGGGTACCTTCCCTGAGTCCAAAGAAGCTCTCATAATTATGGCTATTGGTTTGCTTACTTCCTTTGCTGCCTACTTTAATATAACTGGATAGATCCCATCCACCCCAGGTGCCTTTTTTATGTTTACCCTCAACAATCTCTCCTCCACTTTCCTCTCAGTTATTACGAAATCATCTAGCTCACTGCCAATGTTTACTTTACCTACGTCATTCTCCTTCCTGAATAACTCCTCGTGTGTGAATGTAGATGCAAAATACTCGTTTAGATTGTTAGCCACCTGAGCAGGATCCTCAACTGTTGAACCATCAATATCCAGTGGACCAATCTGATTCATCCCTTTCCTTCTTGAGTTTAAGTAGGTAAAGAACTCTTTTCTGTTTTTCTTTGCATCCTTTGCCAAGGATTTTTCGTAGTCTGCCTTTGCCTGCCTAATCTCCTTTGTGACTTGGTTACAGACCAACTGATATCTATCATAGGCTTCCATGTCACCGATTAATTTGTATGTATCCCATGCATTTTTCTTCTCTGCCACATGTCTCATTAGTTCATCTGACAACCATTTAGGCCTAAACCTTGAACAATATTTCTTAGTTGGTATGTAAAGCCTGGTAGCTTCCAAGATTAGTTCCTTGACTGCTTCCCGTTTTGAGTTTGCTGTTGGTAACATCATCAGTTGGTCCCACTGTATAGAAATTAAATACTGTCTCAGACCATCATAGTCGCCTTTACGAAAACAAAAACCCTTCCCTTTACCTCTGATGGTAGTTACCTCCTTGAGTAAATCTCACTTCAACACACTGTGATCACTGCCATCTAGTGGTTCATTTATCTGCAGATTCTTAATGCATGAAGAATCACTACTGATAATCAGATCAAGAGTATTGCTCCCTCTTGTTGCCTCTCGAACATGCTGATGTAGAAAACAATCATCCAATAAATCCACAAAAGCCTTGCTAGTGTGCGAGTGAACAACCCACAAATTCCAGTCAATATCTGGGAAATTAAAATCCCCCTTTATAAGACTCTCTGATTTACTGGCCCACTCTATTTCCCTGTACAGTGTCTTATTATACTCATCAGAGTCATTAGGCCTATAGCACACTCCTACTCTGAATTTTGATTTCCCTATGCTTATGTCACACCAAACTGACTCGATACTGCCCTGTCCATCGATGTTGACTGGCTTCACTTCCTTGGATTTTGTGTTTCTTAACTAATAGCATAACCCCTCCTGTCCTGTGTATCCTTTCTGTAGACATTGTACTCCCCAAATTCCAGTTCTGTATTTCTTATATCTGTGTGACACCACGTCTCTGAAATCCCAACAATATCTGCCTTTGATGTTTTGAGCAATACCTCAAATTCATCAAATTTATTTACTAAACTCCAAGCATTGGTGTACACGCAAGTATACATGCACCTGTTCTTTTTCTTAGCTACCCTAACACAACCTATGTGTTTATTTGTACCCCAATGATTCCCAGCAGTCTCTGAAATATCCTGCATCTTATTTTCCAGGCTGCGGCTCATTCCAATAGAAGCAGTGCAAGAATCACTTCCACCTCTGCCAGTGGCTACTGTTAATCTATTAGTCCTTGTATCCCCCCCAACTAGCAGTTTTCCGACACACCTAACACTGCCTCGGCAGCATCAGCAAATATTCTTGCACCCTTTCTATTTAAGTGTATCCCATCCCTGTAGAAGCAGTCTCTCCTGTTAACAAGTACAGACTAGGCTGAAAAAAATTCTACCCCTTGAGCCTTGCACAAGGGGTAGTTCTGATTTTATGCATTTTATCCAAAGTCATTCAGTTAAAATTCTGAACCCAGTTTACAAAAAGATGCCTTAACATGAAACTGCTTGTTGCTATGTGTACAGTAATTATTTTAAAAAGTTTAAACTTTAATTCAGATGTAAAAATTTTAATAATGTTATGTTAAACACAAACTGTCTTATCTCTTACAATTATTGTGATAACATTACACACATTCCTAGACTTAAAACTGTGCTCTTTTCTGCTGAAAGTTATAACAGATTTTCCCCCCCCCCCTCCCATTTGGATAAAAGTCTTTGGGATTACCCTAGACCATTTCAGAAAATGTTTGAGATTCTGAATTTCTGAGCCACATGTAGCTTGCAGACTACTGGCAACCTTCTTCATTTGAAAATCCCTTTTAATAATTTGTTGTCCTCAAACTATTCACTTCTACAGCACCAGGGAAAAAGTTTATCCAAACACTCAATCAGTTACTTTTTGAAGGCAAATTTCCACACATCTGTCCTTCATTCAATCATCTTTTACAAATAAAATTTAGGTTCTCTTGTGTGTATGTTGTTTGAAAAAGAGTAAGGGTGCCATCAGCACATAGTTTAGCCACCCCATTTAAATGAATGAATGAATTTTGTTTATACTCCAAGATAGCTATATAAGGTTAGAAGAATTTACAAAATGGAGAAATACAAGCACATTACCATATTTAGCAAACACATCAACTCAAATAATGGTCAACTCAAATGTGTACTACTGTATCCCCATATTGACTGCTCAGCTATGTCTTAAAGCCTTTTAAGAGTATCCTTTTGTGCTGCTCATTAATCTTGCCACTCTTTTCTACACTCATTCCAACAGATCTACATCCTTATCAGAATGACATTAACAAAGCTGCATGCAGTATGCAACATATACCATAAGTAAGCAGTATCCT
This sequence comes from Mastigoproctus giganteus, assembly GCF_048544385.1. Lineage (NCBI taxonomy): Eukaryota > Metazoa > Arthropoda > Arachnida > Uropygi > Thelyphonidae > Mastigoproctus > Mastigoproctus giganteus. The sequence goes on from NC_143581.1 coordinate 180,631,245, forward strand.
TATATAATGGGATACTCATTACCTTGTCCCTTCTGGCAAAAAATTCATGCAATTTTTCATCTGGCTGGTTAGACAGACCATAGTTTTCCAGTATATAAAAATTTTATATATTGTTGTTTCTTGAAAGGTTATAAGGATTCCTTTATATCATTGACTGAATCCTTGCAGTATGTCTGCAAGGTTCAGAGAATTTCATGTCAGACTGTATACACTTACCTCTACTTTTTCATACTTCTATTTTGAGTTTTATACTATCCATCCAAATGGATGTTATTCTGGGATAATTACTATCCAAACAATACTTTGTATTTATCAATGTTAAATATCATTTGCCATTTTTCAACTCATTTTCTGGTTTATCCAAACATTGAAGTAGCATTCCTGATTGCTGTCATGATCTATCCAGCTTTTGTGTCATCAGCATATTTAGACATTAAACTTGAAAAAAAACTATGCCAATAAATGATATTAATGAGGGGGAGGGTAAGGGTTCTCTTACCAGGAAAGGCTTAAAATCTGCAAATAGCACAATCTGTGGACTAGACATCTGTGAGTAGATCTTATTTGAAGTGTTTAAGGCTTTGAATGGATTGAGTAACTCAATGCCAATGGAATCCTTCTTGCTCAGATTATGCATATGAAGTGACAAATTAAAATTGAGGAAGGATGGTTGCAGGATAGATGCGTGGAATTTGTCTTCAACCAGCAGGTATTTTGTTGTTGGAACAAACTTCCCCTGGTGTTATGGAAGTGGGTAGTTAGTATCAGTAGTGGAAAGTAATGCAAGCTTATACAGCATCAATCAAAGAAAAAAAAATAAAAAAAAGTTCTTACATCACTTGTCCACCCCTTCCAATGGTTTTTCTAGTTCTTCCTTTGATTTATTCAAACTATCCACTTCCACAATAACACTATGCCCAACGTGCAAAATAACTTCTTGTAGCTTTTTGTAGCTTGAGGCTTTTTCCATGAACTTAATTATGTCTATTTTACTTATGTGGGGGGGGGGGTCACAGAAGATTTGTATTCAACCAGAAGTAGTTCTGATACATGGTTGAAAGAAACACTTATCTATTACACTTTTTTAGCTTATTGATCAGGCAAAATGATACATTTTTGCCACCTCTCAATACATTTCCACAGGCCAGTTTTGTAGTAGGCCTCTGACTGTCCTTCAAACCACGACTTGGAAGCAGAAATCACCTCATCATCAGCAGAAAAGTGTTTTCCACAAAGAAAATACTTCAGGGCAGGAAAGAGAAAGATATCCAAGGTGCAAGGTCAGAGGAATAAGAAGGATGTAGAAATATTTCAAACTTGAAAAAAATTGTGGGCACACCTCACTGCAGCATGTAAGGAATGCACAGGGACATTATTGTGAAGCAGGCACACACCTTTTGACAGTCTTCCTCAAATTTTTTCATTTATAGTAGCATGTAGTTTTATGAGGAGGTTGGAATAATACTTCACCATCACAGTATAGCCCATTTGAGGGTAATCTTAGTATTACACCATGCTGATCCCAAAAAACTGACAGCATCATCTTGTCAGCACTTGGGTGCATATTTGCCTTTTTTTCAGGCTTGCTTTGTTTTTTGATATCTGTTTAGTTTCGGGATCATAGTGATTGGATCCAGGTTTCGTCCATTGTGACTATCTGTTAAAAAAATCCTTGCTTTTCCTGGCACATAAATGTTTCATCTGCAAATTGCACTCTTTCCTTCTTTTGGCAAGGGTTCAGAAGTCTGGAAATCATCTAGCAGATACTTTACTCATATGTAACTGTTGATGCTTCAAGTTCTCCCCAGACCCTACACTAATTTAAAGTGCTGCATCTAGTTCTTTTATGCTAATACAGTGATCTTCCAGGATTAATGTCCCAATTTTTGCAACACTCTTTTGTTAACAGCAGTTGCTGGTCATCCTGGGATTTCTTCATGACGCGTTGAGATTCTTTCGCATTTGAATTGTTTATATCAATATACAACAGCATTGTAACCTGGGCAGTCATCTCCATAAACAGTGACCATTTCTTTGTGGATTTCTTTGGGTGTTTTCTCTTGCGGGAGGAACTGAATCACTGATCTGTATTCCACTTTTTCCATTGTGACACTTCGCTTCGTTCGGCACTGCAAATCAAAAAAATAAATTGTCAGATCGAAATCAGAATTTGTGTGATTGCTATAGAGATTTCAAGGTATCAAACAAAAAAAAAAAAAATTCAATTTTCAATTAGAACTACTGGGTGAATACAAAAAGTTTGTAGATACATCTTGTTGCTGGGTTGTTCAGACCTTCCACCACTGAGATTCCAAGCAGAGTCAAAACCCGAATCTGGATAGACTAGGCAACCAGAAACTAAATTGAGATTCTAAGTTTGACCACATTAATTTCAAAAGAGTCACAATGTGGGCCTGGGTAATCCTGTACACTTTAAATAAAAAGCAATGTATTTCCCAGTGGGAGTAGTGCAAGACCAAGACAACCTGCCTCCACAATATGAGATTGATACACTATGTAGCAAACCCAATTTACTTGTAGCTGCATACAGAAAGAGGCTATGCCTAATGTCTCCAATTACCAAGCAGTTTTCTTCCTGTGATTATATAGTGCTCTCCAAAGTGATATAGTGTTGTTTCTTTTCTAGTGTACCTATTCTTTTGTTTACTTGAAGTGGTTCTGCACACTAGAGGTCAAAAGTAAGAACCCAGAAAGGAGATCCACCTTTCTTTTCTTAGTATCTATATTTATTACTAACCAACTGTACTAACTTAAACAACTGCTTGATCACTGGTGGCACCACTCCTGCCTCTACGTGGCAAAACCGGTAACTTTGGGGATAAACCAACTCTCAGGGCTAAAAGGAGCAGAGATGGAAACAAATGAATTTCCACATTTAGAGCCAAAGAGTTCCCAACAAAAGTGACTTTCTTCCAGTGTAGTAGTAGTAGTGGCATGTGATGCAAGAAAGCAAGTGTATGAGCTTATGCAGCATCAGCCAAAAAAAAAAAAAAAAAATCACACCATTCCCTCCAAATGCCTGTCCAGTTCCTCCTTAAATTTATTCAACCTATCAACTTCCACAACGGCAGATGGAAGTTTGTTCCAGCAATTAACCACCCGCTGGCTAATGGCAAATTTCGGCACATCTATTCTACATCTGTCCTTTCTTAATTTGAATTTATGCCCCCTTAGGTTCGTAATCTGAACAAGTGGAAGGATCCCATCAGAATTCAGAGTGCTCAACCCATTCAAGGCCTTATACACCTCAATCAGATCACCGCGCAGGTGCCTAGTCTCCAGCCACTGCAATTTGCAGAACTTAAGCCTCTCTTGGTAAGAGGATTCCTTCATTCCCCAGACCAATCTTGTTGCCCTTCTCTGTACACGCTCAAGTAAATCTACATCCTTCCTAAAATGAGGCCTCCAGACCTGTACGCAGTACTCAAGGCGTGGCCTGACCATTGCCTTATACAGATCGACAATCACCTCCTTCTCCCTGCTAGCAAAATTCCTATATATCATTGACAAAACCCCATGACTTGCCCTGGCAGCCTCTCTGCATTGCTCAGAAAACTTCATATCTGACTGCACAATTACTCCCAGGTCTTTTTTATTTTCTACCACCTTAAGTGTAGTACCACACAGTTGGTACGTTTCTCTGGGGTTACTACTACCCATATGCAGTACTTTGCATTTGTCAAGGTTAAACTTCAGTTGCCACTTCTTAGCCCATCTGCCCAAATTATCTAGATCCTGTTGCAGTAGCACACTGTCATTAACAACCCTGCCAACCTTTGTATCATCTGCAAACTTCGACATTAAACCTGATATACCTTCATCAATATCATTGATAAATATACAAAACAACAGTGGACCCAACGCCGAACCCTGTGGGACTTCATTAATAACATTAGTCCACGAAGAGCATTCTCTTTCTTCATTCTCTTCGAGAGAGAGAGAGAACTCATGGTCAGTATCGTGATTACTGACCATAACTTCTCTCTCTCGAAGAGAACGAAGAAAGACACTGGCAGAGAGGAATCACCAGTATTCCTGATAATACATTCTCTGTTAACGCAACCTGTGGGCAAGCTCTCCCTCTTCATTATTTAGAGATACCTTGAACATGCTGCAGGTTCACCAAAAATGGTGAAACGTCTCCAATCTGGAGATTTATTAATAGAGACCACCAATTCTCGACACTCTGAACTATTATTACATCTGACATCCTTGAGTGGAATTGCAGTTAAAATCACACCACATACCACCCTCAATTCTTCAAAGTGTGTGATCACTGAATGGGATTTATTAAACCTTCCTAAAGATAAAATAGTTCAGGAACTTAAAGATCAAAAAGTCACTCAGGCAAAAAGGATCATGATCTGAAAAGATGGCAGTTAGTCCCTACCCAGAGTATAATTTTAACTTTCAGTTCTCAAAACCTACCAGCTTCAGTCAAGCCGGGATATTTAAACTGTCGCATTCAGCTGTATATCCTGAACCCCCTAAGGTGTTTTAAATGCCAGAAATTTGGCCATTCCTAGACAGCATGCCGTGAAGACACTATGTACAAACTGTGAGCGTAAAACTCATACACAAACAGAATGTAAGGCATCAACTCCACAGTGTCCTAATTGCAATGGCAACCATCTGGCATACTCCAAAGACTGCAACTTTAGGAAATTGGGGGGAAAAAAATACAAAAACATGAAATTGAAAATAGTTTCCTACCAAGAGTCAAGTAAAGGAGTAAAATTAAGTAAGCCAAAATGTACCTATGCTTCTGCTACTTACAGTCACCAATCAGTGGCATGTTAGACAGAAGTATTCATCCCTCCAGACTCAAACTGGGCTCGATCAGTCCTCTCAATCCAGCATCCATCTCCACCAAATGTAGTAGACCAGTGGTTCTCAAACTAATGAGATCTACAGGCCCTTTCAAAAATTAAAATGTTTGCGGACCCCTATATATGAGGGAAAATGCCAGCAAAGGGAGAATCAGTGACTAACAAGGTAGTGTAAAAAAGACAATTTTTTTTTTTTTTTTTTTTTGTAAACCCCAAACACGAGAGGTATTAGAATCTATAGTACTTAGTACCGTGCTTGGGTTGGAGTTTGAGAAGATGAAAGAAGATATTTGTTGACATTGGACTTGAACTTCTGTAGACTATAATTTTCAGGAAATACGTACGCAGGAAGGTTGTTCCATAAAACAGCAGTTGAATGAATAAACGAGGAAGATGAAAAGTTAGTTCTGTGAGTTTGAAGTTGGACAGTAAATGGATGTTGGCTGGTGGCGGCACGTGTTCGGACTGTTTTGAAAGAGAGAGTGGGAATTATAGAAGCCAATTCAGAAGAACAGTGCCCATGGAAGTATCTGTAGAAGAGGCATGCAGCAGAAACAGTATGTCTATGAGAAAGCGAGTGGAGAGACTCTGTTAGAGATGAATCATTAATTAACCTAACTGCCCTCTTCTGAATGGAATCAAGAAGCCTGAGAGAGGTTTTGGGGGCACCACCCCAGATGTGTGAACAACATTCCAAGGCAGGGCGGATTTGTGATTTATACAGAGTGAGTAGCTGTTTGGAAGAAAAATAATGCCGAGAGCGAAAGAAAAAACCAAGTTTTTTAGATGCAGAGGAAGCAATATTTGTAATGTGCTTGTGCCAAGAGAGATTAGAAGTCAGAGTAATCCCCAAAAGAGATATATAATTTTTCCTAGAAATCGGAATGTCACTAAAGATAAGCATAGGAGCAGAAGAATCCTTTTTGCGAGATATAAGACAAGACTGAGTTTTAGAAGGATTGAAATCAACTAAGTTGTCTTTGCCCCACTGGAGAATTACCTGAAGATCAGAATTGAAGGAATTGGTAGCAGATTTTCGAGAAATATAAGCTGATTGAGCAGGACAAGATTTCTCAAAATGGAAAGTGGAATGTAATGTGCTATCATCGGCAAAACTATGGATAGGATTTCCAGTCAATGGAAGAAGGTCATTAATATACAAGAGGAAAAGAGTGGGGGAAAGAACTGAACCTTGGGGGACACCGGCATTAGTGGAGAAGTTAGAAGACAGAGAGCCATCACCCTCAGTGAGCAATGAGAGAGAAAACTGGATAACCAATTACTAAAAACAGTTGGCAAACCATAAGATGGAAGTTTGTTTAGAAGACCTTTATGCCAAACAGGATCGAAAGCCTTTGAGGTGTCAAGAGTAACTACTTGTGTTTCACCGAACCTTTCCATTGAATTAGTCCATAAATTGGTAACATAAGTCAGAATATCACCAGTGGGTCGACACTGATGGAATCCATACTGGCGATCGTTGATCAGACAGAAGATTTCTAGGTAGTTAAAAGTTGGCGGTTAATTGATTTCTCCATTGCTTTAGAAAGAGTAGAAGTAATTAGTTTTTTTTAGTATTAGTAACGGCCGTATGGTGCAAGAAAGCCTATGGCTTATGCTGCACCAGCCAAAAAAAAAAAAAAAAAAAAAAATCCGAACAAAACAATGATAAAAACAAAAATTAAATAAATAAATAAATAATAATAATTAATAAATAAATAAAAATAATAAAATGAAATTAAAAATTAAATAAAAAGGAAATTAATCCTATCATCCTATGCGCTTCCCTTACCCGAAAGTACTATCCAGATGACCTTTGAATTTCCCCAAACTGTCGGCCTCTACCACCCATGAAGGCAACTTATTCCAGTAATTTATAACTCGCTGGCTAAAATAAAACTTCCTGCAGTCCAATCTAAACATTTCCCCGCGTAACTTGAATTTATGTCCCCTAGTTCTAGCATCATTTATAATCTTGAAAATTTTGTCCTCATTCATTTTACTGATGCCTCTCAGAGCCTTAAACACCTCAATCAAATCTCCCCTAAGGTGTCTAGTTTCCAAACTCTGCAACCCACATATTCGAAGTCTTTCTTCATACGGACGCCCTTTTGCCGATCTCACCAGGCGAGTTACCCTTCTTTGCACCCTTTCAAGAAGCTCGATGTCTTTCTTTAGGTGCGGTCTCCATACTTGAACACAGTATTCCAAGTGTGGTCTAACAAAAGCCTTATATAATGGGATTATCACGTCCCTATCTCTACTTGCAAAAGTTCGATAGATAATTGCAATGGGATGATAATTGGATGGGAGGGATTTGTCACCCTTTTAATGAACTGGCTGGATATGAGCAAATTTCCAACCAGAAGGAAAAACACCTTTGGAATAAGAAAGTGAAAAAAGGCAGCAAAGAAGAGGAGTAAGTTCAGGACCACAGGTTTTGAGAACAAGTGGAGAAATACCATCGGGACCTGGAGCTTTCTTAGCATCAAGATTCGTCAAAATCTTTCTGACATCTTTTTGACAGAAGACCACGGGAGGCATTGAAAGGAGTGTTTTGGGAATGGTGGGAGGTGTTTTACCAAGATCATTAATAAATGAGTTGGAAGAAAAATGGGATGCTAGCAGATCAGCTTTATCCTTGGCTGAAGTAACAACAGAACTGTCTGGTTTGGACAGAAGTGACAGCAGAGATGGGCAAAGTTTCAGCTAGTAGCTTTGGTAAGAGACCAGAATGCTTGGTTACCATTAGGGCAAGAAGCAAGTTTTCTACTCTTAGCCTGTTCAAACTCTAGTTTGGACTGATTAACAAGTGCTTTACAATTGTTGCGAGCTTTGGTGTAGGCAGAAAATGAAACTGGAGAATTAGGAACAAGCCAATTATGATATGCAACATTCTTCTCTTGAACAGCCTTAGCACATTTATTTGAAAACCAAGGTTTAGATAAAGGACGAGATTTTAAAGTGGTGTGAGATAAAGGATATCATTCGTGCAAGAATAATTTCACTGACACGATCTGAGCAAACGTTGACATCAGAAGTTTTGAAACAGTAATCTGACCAAGGAAAAGAAGAAAAGAAGTCTCACAGGTCATCCCATTTTGAATTCTTGCAATGCCAAACAACACGAGGTTCGGAATAACCATGAGATAAAGGTTCCATTGGAGAAGAGACAATCACCAAGTTGTGATCTGAAGTGCATAAAGGACCTCTCACTTCGACCGTGTGCTTAGAAGGGTTGTTTGTGAGAAAAAGATCAAGCGTGTTGGCTGTATGATTAGGATTGTCCGGTATTCTTGTAGGTAAATGAACAATCTGTGCAAGGTCATTAGTAATTGCAAAAGCCTCAGCATCTCAACCAGCTCGGTCGGTGTGACTAGAAAACGGAAGCCAGCTGGAGTTGTGAACATTAAAATGACCAAGGAAAATTACCTTACTGTTAGGAAAGTTGGACTGGAGAAAGTCAAGTTGCAAAGAGAGGAAGTCAAAGAGCTCCAAGTGATTGGTGGAGTTTGGAGAACGGTAGAGACAACAGATGAATTTGACACAATGAGGTAGAGAGATTTTAAGCCAGAGAAGTTCAAAGAGAGGAGATTCCAAATTGCCAAGTCCCTGACAGGGAATATCAGAACGAACATATGCAAAAGTACCAGCTTTGAGTGGAAAGGAATCATACAGCGAATAATTTGGGCATCTGAGATGAGCAGTAGTTGAATCAATCGATAACTGAGATTCTATCAGAAAAAGTACATGTGGTTTGGCAGACTGCAAGTGGAAATGGACATTGTTGAGATTAAAATTGAGACCACATATATTTGTGAAATGAATTAGGAAGTGCTCGGGAGGTTTAGATCTTTTTGCTGATAAGCTTGCTCTGTTAGTTTGACAATTCATTTTGTATTCAATAGCAAGAAAAAGTGGGTGGGACATGCTGCAAGAAGTAATTAAATTTTTGGATATGGTGTACACATTGGAAGAATATACCCAGATCCTTGACATAGCTTGGCCTCGACAATGCTCCCCGCATACACACTACTCGGACTCCCTGCAGTCACTATCTGGCAGAGTAGAGGTAGCCAGATTATACACTAGCTGATCCGGAAGCCTCCTAAACCGAACCAATAGGTTCGGTCCCGTGTACTAACTAGCGGCCGGCCTGCAAACACCGTTTTAGAGCTGTACCCTTGAAATGTATAGAAGATTGGATCTCGCTACGATGTTCATCATAACCTCAAAAGTCATCAATGATACTGCATGATGGAAGAGGTAGGGAAGGGTTGACCGGAACTTAGCTCTAGAGACTAAACATGGGTTCCACCACTTCAAGCCTCCAATAAGCAAAGTGGTGGTATTGCACGGGTTGATGAGAGTCATCTTCCACCTAGTACTGCCTGGTAACATAGAGGGGCGGCATTCCTCCATGTGGTGTGGGCCCCACACCTCGACCCCTGTTTACATTGGTTCACACCTGGGTGGTCACCCACCATGTACTTGTGCATGGAGGTTATACCCAGGATTACTAACAGTCCCACCATTGTGCAGGTGCAAGCAGAGGATTTGGCTGTCACAGACCATCCGGACTTTGTCGAAATTGGGTCCACTTGACTTGAATGTCACCCGAATATCAGTTCCATCAGCGTTTTAGACTCCCAGGTAGCTGGCATATCTGAGAGAATGTCTGTGACAATCTCAAGAACTATGTTTTAGAAGAATCTAAAGAATCTTCTAAAGGGGCGCCTCCATAGCCAGGTGGGAAGGAGCAGCAGTGCATAGCACACGCTTCTTGATTAGACTGGGGTTCGCGCCTGTCACCACCAAATACGGAGAATGCGGAAAGGTCAGGGAATAACCACTGCATATCCCCGGAGCAATATGGCCTTAGTTGCTAATGCTCCTAAAAACCAAATAACAACAACAACTGCTTCTAAAACAAAGAATAGAATCTTATAATCTTCTTCTAATACAAAGTTTAGTATCTTTTGTACACTACTTTGTTAGTCATTGATTCTCACTTTGCCTCATCCTTTGCCTCATCTGTTTAATTGCTTACTTCCCCGTCACACGGATACGGTTCACTTTGACGATTTCACACCTTCCCCCCCCCTCACTCGGGGATACTTCAACTAACATAAATATACTGTACAGAGAATTATCGGCTTTCATCTTTGGGTCTCCGATGTTGCTCTGTAATCACCACACGCAGTTAATTTCATCGATTCCGGTCCATACACACAGTAAGTTGGCATTAACCTGACTTTATTCCTTAATCTATAGTTATTGTGTTTAAATTTAGCCGACCGGGCTAGCCGAGTGGGTAAAGTACCTGCCCGGCAACCCAAAGGTCGCGGGTTCGATTCCCGCCTCGGGCTTGGATCAAAGTACTGCAAAAACCTTGGGAGGTGCAATATGGCCACAGAAGCCGATGCGCAAACAACTACCAAATCAAATCAATTGTTTAAATTTTATACTGTATTTTGTCTTTTTGAATTCAGACTTTCAATAATTTTTCCTTTAACAAGATTTAGTTGGCATTATTTTAGCTTTTTAATTTATTTACTTATTTTTATTTATGTTTGAATTTTATTCCTTCCTTTTGGTCTCTGTCGGGTTGGCTATGGTGTATACGTTTTGCACGTATACATCATAACAGAAACAGATTCTGCTTATTGCAGTGGCTCCTATGGTTTTGGCTGCTGACCCTATGAAGAAATAATTAAAGCCCTAGGACCCAGTACTTTAGATACTATTGTTATTATCATTATTTTTTTATGTTAATCTAATTTAATTTCAGGTTATCTTTTACCTTGCCGGCATTCTCAATTTTTTCCATGGTAATTACAATTGACAGGTCAGCACCCCTACCCAATACACTGAAAATAAACATTTGTCTATATATATATGATCGACCACCATTTTGCGGACTTCCTGGAACTGGTCTGCGGACCACAATACTACAGTTGGAAATACCATTGCAATAATACATTACCGACATCACAGAGACTTCCCCGTTGTCAGGCAGTGGATAATTTGCAAAAATCAGATCCTGTTGAGGTGAAGTAATCTCATCTATCAAGCATGACACAGATGATACAATCAACCAAGAAGATCTTCTTGAAATGCATGCAGATGATGATATGGAAGAAAGCAATGACTCAGGGCACCCTACTTTTTAAGAAAAGGAAAATCAAAACTCGATAAATATAAACAAGCCACTCACAAAAAAAGTCATCTTCCACTCACAAAACTAAATAATGGAACAAATCATGCAGTGGAATTGCAGAGGTTTTTGCAGCAATATTGATGATATCTATGAATTAATTCACCATTACAATCCTGTTGCCATGTGCCTACAAGAAACAAATTTAACACCAAAAATCTTCACTTCAATCAAAAACTATACTCTCTTCAGAAAAGACTGATCTGAAACTAACAGCCCCCATTGAGTAGTAGCTGTACTTCTGGAATCCTGAGTCCCTTCCAGGCACATTCCGTTGCAAACATCATTAGAAGCTGTTGCTACACATATAGTAATTGGTATTGCATTGACAGTGGTCTCGATACATCTCCCGCCAAACTATTGATGCACAATTCGGGATCTGGAAAATCTTATTTCTCAATTACCATCTCTTATCTCTCTATTAGAAGATTTTAATGGACATCATTCATTGTGGGGTGGGGTTCTCTGGTCTCAGATGAATGAGGTGAGCTTATTGAAATGCTACCTGACAGACAGAATTTGACACTATTGAACCCTGGCTAACCCACTTACATCCATTTTCCTACTGGGTCAACCACTGCTATAGATCTCTCAATCTGCTCTCCGATCCTCTTCCCAACTGTAGGGTGGGCAGTACACGACAATCCTCTAAACATTATCTGCTCATTTGTAGCATTCAGAGACCACCCAGTCCAAAAATACAGAAACAAAAACAAATGGAAATTTTCCAAAGCGAACTGGACAAAATTTACAAATTGTATCTTTTGATGAGAATATCATTGAGTCTTCTATTATTGACACTGCCACCGATCATATTACAACACAGATACTAACAGCTGCAACAGCCACCATCCCACTGTCTCAAATAAGAAACCATTGGCATACCAATCACTGGTGAAATGGTGATTGTAACAAAGCGAAAAGGGAAAAAAACGCAGCATGGAATACCTTCCGCAAATATCCCACCACTGCCAACCTTATTAACTTCAAGAGACTGAGAGCCAAAGCTTGTTTCATCCGGAGAAAGGCCAAAAAAGATTCATGGATAAAATTTGCCTCCTCGATCAGCAAAGATACTGATACCTGAATAATCTGGGAAAAAAATAAAGAAGCTAAGCGGGAAATACATATATCACCTTTTCCTATTATTAACTGGAATGAGAAGGAGATCTCTCCTAGGGAGATTGCCAATGCCATAGAAACTGTGTTCTGTGAATTGTCAGCCTCAAGCGCATATCAACTGTCTTTTCAAAAAATTAAAGCTGAAACTGAGAAAAGGAAACAACTTCAAAGCTACATGTTCTTTACCCTATAACCAACCACTGACATCTGAACTAAAAGAACCTATATATACCTCAAGAAATAGCGCTCCTGGCCCAGATGGAATTTACTATATAATGGTTCAACATCTCAATCAGAAATTATTATCGTCATTGCTAAAATTTTACAATCAGATATTCTCAGAATATATATTCCCCACGTCCTGGCAACGTTCTTATATAATAGCTATACCGAAACCTGGAAAAGATCACTAGATTCCTCACAATTATAGACCAATTTCTCTAACCAGCTGCTTGAGTAAGACTGGAAAAAATGGTTCACCTGGTATCTTGAATCCAAAAACATAATCAGCAACAATCAGTTTGGTTTTTGAAAGAATAGATCTTCCCTAGACATCACGAGAAAAGCTTGATCAAACATAAGAAACGCATTCATCAGAAATCAACATCTCGTCATGATATGCCTTGATATAGAGAAGGCTTTTGATACCACATGGCAATACGGCATCCTAAGAGATCTCCATTCTATTCATATGAGAGGCCATTTACCACATTTTATTCAAAGCTTCCTTCGACACAGATCTTTCCAAGTTAGGTACCAGCAGGTTTTATCTCAAACATACAAGAAGTATGTTTGAGATAAAACATACTTCTTGTCCCACGAGGCTCTGTTCTTAGTTTAAGACTGTTTTCAGTATGAATAAACAATATCACAAACTGCATTCCAAGCACCATTGACTCATATCTCTATGTAGATGATCTTACCATATCCTGCCATTCCCAGAATATGAACTATATCGAGAGGCATCTACAAATATCCATAAATAACATTGAATTATGGATGGCACAAAATGGATACAAACTGTCAACCCACAAATCTATAGCCGGGTTTAGGTTCAGGATGCATTCTGCGCTTTGTGCAGAATGGATCCTGAACCTGAGTTGCACTTGGCCAACCACCCCCTACCAACTGTTAACAGTATTTGCCTCCTAGGTCTAATTTTTGGTAAGAAGTTAAACTTCCAGGAGCACATCAAATATCTAAGAACCACTTGCACAAAGAAAATCAATATACTCCGGGTCATCATATTTTAGTACATCTCAGGGTGCGATTGTTATACCCTGCTCCACTTATATAAGTCCTTAATTAGATTTCAGCTAGAATGTGGAGCATCTGTTTATGGCAGCTAGGGAGAGCATCTTGGCTCTTCTCTTAGGATAGCTCTAGGTGCATACAGAACATCAGCAGTTTAAGGTCTATTTTGAGGCTCACGAACCCCCACTTAGCATCAGAAGAAAGATGTTGCTGATGAACTACTCAGCTAAAATTAAAAGCCTGCCTACTCATCCTGTTTGGCCACTGTTGCATGATCCTCAGTGGAAAACTCACTATGCAAATAAACCCAGAACATTTTGGCCTACTGGTATCAGACTGCAGAATCTAACAGAAAGCTGGAACATTCACTTTGATAATATCCTCAGTTAATCAAAAGATCCAGATACCCCTCCCCCCCCTCCCGTGGACTTATACACTTCACACTTTCTTTTGATGAATACTTTGAGCAATGGGGTAACAGTTCTATAGCAAATATTAACATCTAACAACTACATTTTGCTCAAACACAAAAGTACCCCCACTTTACCAAGATCTATACTGATGGTTCAAAGTCCGACAATCAAGTGGGTGCAGCTGCTGTCTTCCTTAATACAACTGTTTCAATTTCACTTCCAGCTGAATGCATTAGTTATACTGCTGAGCTTCATGCAATTAAGCTTGCTCTGAAAAACATCTCACTCTTGTCAATAAATAAAAGCATAATATATACTGATTCACAGAGTACTCTTTTAGCTTTGAAAAGCACTTCCTTACCTAACAACCCTTTATTAAAAGTCATAAGACTTTTAATAAAGGGTTGTTAGGTAAGGCCTTATTAAAAGTCATAAGCTGATGCTTCTTCATGAGCATCAGCAAACTGTTGTCTTCTCTTGGATCCCTGGCCACATTGGTAGTCCAGGAAATGAATGTGCAGATGATGCTGCAAAGCATCCTTCCAACATAGCCTCAACAAATGATTTAGTCCATATCCTGATTATAGACACAATATATGGAGAACATCTATGGAACAATGGACACTTCTGTGGAAAATGCAAAAAAATAACAAGCTATTCAAATAAAACCTGAACCACAAACACAGCTCTATCTGCTTACAGGAAATGATCCTCCTCAGTGTGCTCACTGCTCACTACCACTTACAGTAAAACATCCTCAAATAGGCCTCTGAGGTTGGGTATATTCATATTACGTTCTTAGCGTTTTTTCACCAACCTTTCATGGAGTAAAATAAAATTAAAATAAAATAAAACAAAACAAAACAAATCTTGATAACTATATTTACAATAACCATTGTAAATATAGTTATCAAGATTTGTTTTGTTTTATTTTATTTTAATTTTATTTTACTCCATGAAAGGTTGGTGAAAAAAAAAAAAAAAAAAAAACGCTAAGAACGTAATACAGTAAAACATATACTCTTTGAATGTAACTTGTTCAACAGTGCCCTACAAACGTCTTATAGTTTCATTTCAGATCTACAACCTTTGTCTCAATAGCATCATAGGTAAAGAAGCAAATCTCTCTGAACTCTGAATTCTCTCTCTCTATTTAAAACAAATTCAAATGTATGACCATTTCTAACTGCTGCACAAGTAGTTCTTTATGTAAAGACAATTAATTTGGGAGGTGCAATATGGCCCAAGTTGCCCTTGTGCCAGAAAATACCACTGCAACAACAACAAACTATGCCTGACTTATATACTTCATTTAGGTTACCATGCAGATGCATAATTTATAGAGACTGCAATGTACAGAATCGCATTCATTTTTGGCAAGATTATCCTTTTGTGCTTCCAGATCTAAAGTTAGGTCTCCAAACCTGTATGCCTTCTTCCAGATCTGACCTAACCATTGTTTCATAATGGAATAATAGCCTCTTTGTCCCTGCTGGCAAAGTTGCCATATATAATTGACAGGACCCCATGAGCTCTTCTTGTAGCTTGTATTGATCAGAGAGTTTCATGTCAGCCTATTCAATTACCCTTAGATGTTTTTCATACTCTACTACCTTGTGTTTGGTACCACTCAATGTTGTTATTCTTGGATTATTTCTAATCAAATTCCATACTTTGCATTCATTACTGTTAACCTTCTTTTTTTCTTAAGTCTTTCTGTATAAGTTACCCAATAACAAGCACTTATACTTGGCTTATTCAAGTTACCTAAAGTGATTTTTGTCTCATCCATTATAGTCATTTGGCTTGTGATGCATCCCAACTATTGTCTGCCCTTCATTAACATGAAAAACAGTGATACAAGGCTCAGTAGGTATTTAGTATTATTAGTATTAGTAACGGCCGTATGGTGCAAGAAAGCCTATGGCTTATGCTGCACCAGCCAAAAAAAAAAAAAAAAAAAAAAAATCCGAACAAAACAATGATAAAAACAAAAATTAAATAAATAAATAATAATAATTAATAAAGAAATAAAAAATGTTCTACATTGTAATGATATTTTAAAAGGATAAAAGAGATTACCTCAATCTGGTACATAGAATGACTTCAGACCGACATTCTCCAAATGTAGACAGATAAAATAATTTAATGAATGATTGCACTCACAGCCAACCCAACCCCAAAACACATCAGACCACCCCCAAAAACTATGAGTGAGAGAAGATATTGTCAAAATTAATTACAATGAAAAAATTTTTTGGTAACAGCATTGAAATAAATTAAATTAAAATCATGAAGATGAAATAAATCAGATGAGAAATTAAAAATAATTTTAAAAACCTTCCTTAAGGAGACAACTTTTCGACGAATCTGAAATGAGGTAGGGGTGACATACGTTGATGGATTTTTGTGCAGCTTAATTTCAAGGTTTTCAGTGATTAATAACTTTGTGTAATTGTGTTGGATGCTCAGAATTTTTGCTTCATTAAAAATAAATATATGACTTTCATTTATGGCATGAAAAGCCAATTCTGATGCATTGGCAAACAAAGAATGGACTGAAGCAGCATGCTGTTTCACCCTCAAATCTAGGGTACACCCAGTCAAGCCTTGATACGATGAGTCACATTCACTACAGGATATATTGTATACAAGATTGGTTACTTGAACTGAGAAAGAAGAAAGGACTATAACATAGTATATAGTTTCTAAATTGGTTTTGCTACAATTTTAAATTCTGTATTTTTAAAGGGTCTACTAAGTTGTTTATGCCATTCCTCAATATACATACAGAATGGAAATAAAGTATTTTTTATTGGTTTACTGATTGGTGTGATATTTTGTGACCTATCTTTTGCTTGTAGTTTAATTTGGTTAATAGCGGTGAGAGGATAACCTCTCATTTAGAAAGTTGTTTGTTAGTATCTCAATCTCTAAGTGTAGAGCAGGCTCAGATGTGGAATATTTGTGTTTAGAAATTGGTTGAATTTGATGGACCTTTTGTAAGCGAACGGGTGGTAACTATTATAGTAAAGAAACATACCCATATTTGTGGGCTTACGGCAAATGCTGAATTGAATTTTATTCCCCTCCCGTGTAAGTGTGAGATTTAAGAAATTTAAAGGCTTTGTTTCATTGTGTTCTTTTTCTAAATGTAGTCTTCTATGAATATTACTGAATCTTTAAGATGTCTTGAGTAGTGGAATCATCAGTAATCATGAGTACATTGTCAAGGTATCCTCTGTAAAAAGTAATACTGGGAAGAAACGGTGTTAAATATATGTGTTCGATGTTAGCAAGGTACAATTCTAATATTAGGTCACTCAGGACCCGTAGGTAGACCGAAAATTTGCCTATATATACTGCCCTAAAAGGTAATATAGCTTGCTTCAATCAGAAGCTTAATTAAATGGAAAAATTTCCTTTTTAGGTAATTTAGTATGATTTATTGCCGTGGTATTGTTGTTTAACGAAGCAAAAATTCTGAGCATCCAACACAATTACACAAAGTTATTAATCACTGAAACCCTTGAAATTAAGGTGCATGAAAATCCAATCAGTGTACTTCACCCCACCTCATTTTGGATTCATGTTTTTTTACGTGCATGCACAAGGACAAATAACCTCTTCATTTAAAATCTTGACACACATCTTGACTTGTTTTGGGGGTCAGGTTGGGGTCCTTCACTTCAGATTCTGTGGCGTGTCGAATCATTCATGGTACTGTGAGTGCAATCATTCATTAAATTATTTTATGCATCTACATTTGGAAAACGCTGGTGTGAAGTCATTCTACGTACCAGATTGAGATAATCTCTTTTATCCTTTTAAAAAAATCCTTCATTAACAAATCATTTCATGCAATATAGATTGAATGCTCACCTGGGCTTGATCAGGCATGGTAAACCATCAGGATATCTTCAAGCAGGTTTTATTAAGTGTAGTTCCCCAATGCATGACCCTCCCTCCCTCCCTCCCTCCCCTAAATACATTGTATTGGCCATAATGAAATTCTTTGACCCCCTCTCTTTAATGGCATCATGTTTCAATTAGTTTTGCAGTTGCAGCATTAGTTAACCAGAAACTCAAGTTCATTCATTTCATTAACAACACTCCTGGTATTATTATTATTATTATGTAGACAGGCTAAATTTTGTATATATTTATTTTTAATATATCGATACATATTTTTACCTTGTAAAGAAGTCTTCCATAGAAAGCACCAGCAGCTATAGACCACTGTCTGTAACTGCTGGTGCTTTCTGTGGCTGTGTCATTGTCCTTTTTTGTAATAATGCATTTTGGGGTTGTGCACAAGTTCTCAAAGAGAGTGCAAGAGTAATATTGGTTCATATCACTAACCTGTATCTTCAGTGTTGGCACTCAAGATACAGGTCAGTGGCATGGATATATTTTTTTATGGTAAGGTGGGTCACAGTTTTTGGTTAAAAATACTTGTCTTGCAGAGAATGCCCTGTCTTACAACTTCTCCACGCCCTCTTCCCTGTATCCGCTTTCAGTTAGTAGGTTCCCCTAATATGTAAGACTTTTGCTATGATTTCAGCAAAGAACCTTGCATCTCCTGTGTTAAAATGAATTCCATCTTTATTAAATAAATTTCTTCTTAGTATGCTCCAAGCTGGGCATAAACTCATCCATAACCATTGAAAAGTCTTTCAAATTTAGTTTTATAATCAATATTGCTCTAATCACGTAATCCCTCTTGCTTCTGGAAAGCATTGCAGAAATTTTTTCTTTATTTTATTAGTTTCCACATGATTAATAGATTTTATAATGTGAAATATACTGTTAGAACATTAAACAATTTTTTTTTTGTCTTTTCAGGTTATTTTAATGAGACCGCATGTTAAGCAGGCAAAGAACCACATTATAAACAAATTGGTTAAAGAAATAAAGCAGCTTAGAAAGAAAAGGTAAGATTTTATATAATTAATCAGTTAAGCAATTATTAAAAAGGGTTTAGGGCTAAAAGTCTTGGATACAGGAAATTTGCTAGATGAAAAAGTTAGTGCAAAGCATCAAATTAGGTCATAGTAAATCACTGAATAGGTGAAACGGCATCATTTTTGTTATATATCATATACTGAATGCTTTCACAACTTGTTATTGCACTAGCTCAAATAAGCAATGCTTCCCCAGTAGAGAAGACCAATGTTACCTATTCTTGGCAGATACTACTACCCAGATGTTATTATTTCAAAGCTTGTTGGCCTCTCATTGGTGGGTGGGTTGGTACTTGAGTGCTATAATAAGTGACAGCCCAGTTATGAAGTTTAACTCCACAATATGAGGGGTGCCAGACAGTATCAGTATCAAGATAGTTGACTAATAAACTGATATTTAGTATTTTTATTGTTCTTATACATGTTTGTTTGCAAATAACTGATTATATTGCATTCATCTACACAGAAAATCTTCATACATGCCTTCTTAAACACTACATATTTCTTTGCATCTCACTGAAAGATATTGTTAAATCAAATTTGTTTTGCAATGCCATAGTAGAATAAGTGTTTAAAATCATAGTGCATCCAACATAGATTAAAATTTATACTCTGTGATAACATTTTATTTGCACATTCCACTGTTTTATTCAACATGCTTACAGAGTAGCATGCACCTGATGGCCAATTTGTTAACTAGAAAAGAACAAAACTCATATGCACAAATTCTGATATTTTTTTTTTAAATTTTAAATTTAATGGTGAAATTGTAGTTTTAATGTTAAAAAAAAGCAAGTGTAACACTTATTACACTTGCTTTTTTTGGGGTACCCTCAGAGAAAAACAATGTTATAATGGCGGGTGGGAGAATGGATGAAAAAAAAATTGGCAGTGTAAATCTGTAAATTAAGCATATGACATCTATGCATATGCTAAATGCGTCATGATATATTTATACTTACTACATTAGATTTTATATTTAATAATAGCTGAACAAGTGGTGCAAAGCATAATTTCAGTTTGTAGTAAATCACCAAAGTGGGAAAAATGGCATCGTTTTTGTTTTATCTCATAATGTAAATGCCTTCACAATGGGTTGCCTGTTGGGTATACTTACTGCATTAGATTTTATATTTAATAATAGTCAAACAAGTTAGTGTAAAGCATAATTTTGGTTTGTAGTAAATTAACAAATTAGGTGAAATGGCATTGTTTTTGTTATACAGTAAACCTTCGATTTGAACGGACCCGATTTAATGGATTTTGGATTTAACTGACTGGACATATAATAATACAGTACTGTACATATTAATCTCGACCATATTATTTTTTTTTACGTTATACAAAACTTGTGTTATTATTAATTAAAAATTAATAATAACACTGAACAATAATAATACTATACAATAATAAATTAATAATAATTACCTATTTCCATTATTGTTTCGATAATTACCTACTTTTATTTTTATAATCAAATTCAGGAAATTGTTTTTTATTCTTTCTGAAAATGTGTTCAAATAGCTGTTTCCCAGATTACAGATAAGAGCAGGCGGTGACTTGCGAGCTGGACATGACTCGGGACACTAAACTGCAGGTCTACCAACTCGTTTTGTTTCAGTCTCAGTCTGCCTCAAGCTGTCATGCGGTCAGGTTGTATACAGAGTGTTTCTGTGATTTCTGAATTGTGACTTTATTTATTAAATAATTTTGCAATCCTTACAATTTAAAATGCATCAAGTGGTAGAGGGAGGTGCCTCTGTAGCCAGGTGGGAAGGAGCAGCAGTGCGTAGCACATGCTTCTTGATTAGACTGGAGTTCGAGCCCGTCACCACCAAAAACGGAGGATGCGAAAAGGTCAGGGAATGACCACCACATATCCCGGAGCAATATGGCCTTAGTTGCTAATGCTCCTAAAAACCAAATAACAACAACAACAATAGTGGTAGAGGAGTTAAAATAAAACATGTGAACTTAAATGTAGCACAGAAATTAGAGCTAATTGAGAAATTAGAACAAGGTGTCTCAGTAGCACGTGTTTGTGAAATCTACGGTGTAAAAAAGCAAACTGTTTCTGATATCCTTAAATCAAAAGCCAAATTGCGATATAATTTTATATTGTAAAGTACTGTATATTGTATTAAAACTTTTTTTTTTACATTAAAAACAATAAAAAATGCTCCCCCAGGTTACATTCGATTTAATGGACTTTTGGAATTAATGGACACCTCTTTTCCTCTATTAGTCCGTTAAATTGAGGGTTTACTGTATCTCATATTGTGAACACCTTCACAATAGGTTGCCTGTTATTGCACTATCTCAAATAAGCAATGTTTCCCCCAGTAGAAAGACTAATGTTGCTTATTCTCAGTGGATACCACCAACTGGATGGCACAATTTTAAAGCTTGTTGGCCTCTCATCATTGGGCAGGTAGGTACTCCCAGTTATTAAATTAACTCCACAGTATGAGAGATGCCAGATGGTGTACAATAGTATAATACAGGTCGACCATCACTAATCTGGCAGCGTTGGGACCTGTGGGGTGCCGGATTAATGAGTTTGCCGGATCACAGGTGATTATTTTAGCACATACATTTTACCCAACAGCTAACCACCCCATTCTACCTTTAACATGCTGACTGCCAAGCTAGTTTAAGAAAAAAATTCCCCAGGGGCCAAAAAATATTTAGGAAATAATTTGATTAGTAATTCTAAAATAAATATTGTAATGTCAGTGTTGTAGTTTTTTCGTTTAAAATATAAAAAAATGTCTTTTTTTTATGTCCCATATATGTGGCCAACATGGCCACATGTGTTGGTTACTTTATTTCTTGAGAAGCCGTGTCGGCCACATACGTGTGACGCTGTAATTTGGTCTACCACTGCTAAAACTAATCTTAGTCCTTTCTCTTTGAATCACAGAGACAGAGGCTGAATCACACTGGTCCACTTGTGGACCAGTGTGATTCTGCCTCTTCTTACTACTGTTAATATAAGTAAAAACATATTTACTGCTTTTCTTTGCATTTTTTGCCAGCGATTTCTCATAATCTCTCTTAGCTTGCCTGACCTCCTTTGTGACTTGATTACAAATTAGTTTATATCTACCATCTGTATCACCTGATAATTTATATGCATTTGTCTTCTATGCTACAAGTCTCATCAGTTCGCCTGACGTTAATTTTTGTATAAGCCTTGAACAGCATTTGTTAGTTAGTATGAAAAGCCTAGTAGCTTCTATAATTACTTCCCTGAATGCTTCCCATTTAGAATTTGTTGTTGGTAACATCATCAGTTGGTCACACTGCATAGAATTTAAAAATTGACTGAGACCACTATAGTCACCCTATCAAAAGGAAAAGCTTTTTCCTTTACCCTTGACAAGTAGTTATGGCTTTGTGATCACTGCCACCCAGTGGTGCAGTTTGCCTCGTGATTGAAAAATGAGAAGATTTTTGTTGGTTTAGATCAAGGCCAGAGGAAAGCTGGAAATTGCTGATGATTTGTAGATAAACATTAATTAAGAATTGTTTCTCACTACTTGTTCAGTCAAATGAGATATAGTCTGTATTTTAAAGTCATCTGTGTAAGTGATTATGAGTAGGATAAATTGTGAAAATAGAGAGAAAATAGTTGGGCAGATAAAGTATGACATTGTGGGATGGCTGCAGAAATGGTTTCTACAGGTATCTCACAAAAGTTAAAATCTCAACTCTTTCTGAAAATTGGGATTAAATAGAATTTTGAAGTAACAAATGACCAGATATGAGTAGTATTTCTCAAGAAAGAGAATGAGTTTTAGAGTTAATAGCATCAAAAGCCAAGACAATCCTAAATAAATAAATAAATGAAGCCCAGCAGAGGATTTTGTTAATATCTTTGGTGACTATAAAAGTTATACAGGTAAGACTAGTGATAGTAAAGACTCCTTTTTTACCATAATGAACTAGTCCAAATTAGCAGAGAGGATTTGTGAGGTAGAAGAACTTTTTGCAATAATTTCAGAAGAGAAGAGGAGGTAAAGATTTGTCTCCAGTCTTAAAGTTGATGGCTTTAAAAATGTTTTGTAGATGGCAGTAATCACAAAGTGATTCCAAACTATACTCCATTGTAGTGACCCTTCCTAACAATACATATCAGTACAGTGCATAGGAAGAAATGCATATCCAGTTTTGTAAAAAGGTTGATTCCAGAAGGCATCTCCCAATTCCTATCCATTTATATTAGATGCCACCCATTTCTTTAATTAAATTTAATTTGTTATAATGCAAGGATATTTGATTTAAAAACCCAATGAGTTAGTTATTAGCATCATAATAAATATTGAAATCTGTTAATGTCTATATTATATTGCATCTAAATAACAATAGATCCTAAATAACAAATTGCATCTAAATAACAATCATAGGTTTTATCATGTAACCTCCTGATGCATTACTGCACGTACGTAACGTTACACGACCTTTTGATGCCTTAAAACCTGGTACAGTTTTCTCTTTTTTTGAAATAAACGTTTTGTTGGGCATTTTTTTCTACCAAAGACCTGTCTCATTGGCATTGAAAATTTGATATGGTGTGTATTCATGCTCTTTGCTCTTCAATAATTTTTTGAAATTCCTCTGCATACTTCTTGGCAGCTTCATTATCAGCTGATGCACTTTCCCCTTGAATTCTTATGTTATGTAACGAGAAGCAGTTTTTAAATCGTTCAAGCCAATCTTTACTGGCAACAAACTCTGGGTTAATGGAAGATTCTCCATTTTCTTTTAAATGTATAAATTTTTAGTGCCTTTTGTTTAATGACATTTCCATCTAATGGGATCCTTTTTTTTAATTGTTATCATTAATCCAAATACTGAGTGCTTTTTCCATTTTCTCAATTATTGGTGCTCAGGGATGAGCTGTCATATTTGCAGAAATGAAAGATCCTGTAGCAACAGCAGTACTAATTTTCTGTTAATTTTTCTTTATAGTTTGGATTGTTGCTTGATTTAAATTTGAACTTTTTGCAATGTATGATACCTTTCCCTCTCCCACTTTTTTAAGACAGTCCAAAATTTGTATCTTTGTTGTTGTTTTGGTTTTTAGGAGCATTAGCAACTAAGGCCATATTGCTCTGGGATATGCGGTGGTCATCCCCTGACCTTTCCGCATCCTCCGTATTTGGTAGTGTTGTATCTTTGATTTTAAAGAAATAGTTTCTTTTGAGCAGTGCTTTTTTTTCCTTTCCTTAGACATAATTTAGGGCTGGAAATTAATTCACAACAAAGAAATTATTCCAATACGGTTCTTCAGAACAAAGTTCAGTAACACATACTTGGAAAAATGAATCAATGATTACATAAAAACCAAAATAATCTTACAAAAACCTTAAAAGTCATGAACTGCATGCTTTGAAGTCACAATTTTTTATGGTCTCAAACAAGCACAGACCCTAACCCAGGGATCTCCCAAAAAATACAGTAGACCCCTGCTTTACGATTGGTTCACTGTAATCAAATCACTTTATGATGAACTCTTCATAATAAAATACCATTTTAAATGGTGTTTCTAATAAGTGAAAATAGGAAGAATATCATCCACAGGTTATAAAAGTAAAGATATAAAGCACAAATTTAACTTTATTACCTTGCCAATTAATAAAGTTAAAAGATATGTGAAAATCGGAAGAATATTTTCCAGTTAGCAAAATAAAAATAAATTTATGCTTACGTATATAGCTTAATTAATACATACTGTAATATGTACAAACTAATTGATATTTCTGCTCACTGACTTTTTTTTTTTGGTTGTAAAATTTAAAGCAGTAAAAATGATAAGCAATTAATAACAAAGAACATGCATACACTAGTTGCAACAAACATGATACGCACAAGTGAGATATGGAGTAACGAGTTTCTGAAAATTTATGTTTTTTATGATTGAATATTTGATGGAAGGGGAAACGCATTTTACCATAATAACGTGAAAACCCACAGAATTCCAGCTATTGGTACTATAGCAAATACAATAAGATTGAGTTTACTACCCGTTTATAATTGATTGCACTAACCGAAAAGCCCAATCAATCAGAAAGTGCAAAATTGTTTTTACTGTTTTATAGTAGTGACCTCCAGAAATGTGCTTTAGTAAAATATCACCAAGGCAATAACAACTAGCGAGTCAACAGTGGGGATTCACAAAAAGGATTGGAGATGTTGAAAAATTACATCCAACATAATAGAAGGGTTTTCTCAGCACAAAAGTGAAAAAATGCTGTGTTATGTGAGGTTCTCCTCAATTCTCAAACCGTGTTAGAGTGAAACGGTGTTATATAAATACCATGTGCGAGGACTGCCACAATTTATCAATCGGGTTAGAGCAAAACAGTGTTGTAGAAGTACCATGTTATACGGGGGTTGCCTTTATTGAAAACAACAATGGGCCTAGCATTGAACCCTGGGGGTTCCATAATCACATTAGTCCACCAAGCGGAGTGCCCATTGATAACTATTCTCTCTCTCTCTCTCTTCTTCCGCTTAACTATCCCTTTATTCATAGCAATAACTTGCCTTCAATGTCATATTGCTCCAGTTTGCACAGCAGTCTTTTATGTGCAATGGTATCAAAAGCCTACACATGAAATCCATGTATATGATATCAAAATTATTTTTTGAATCCAGTTCCTTGGTCACTGCATCATAGTATCCAATCAGATTGTTGAGACAAGATCTCCTCAAAACCAAATGGACTATTTGAAAGTGAAGATGGTGTTGTTCATGCTGAATTCTAACATATAGGTTAGTGCAAAAGCATCATTTCAACGTAGCCATCTACCAAAGTAGTTTAATTAATTAAATTGGCATCGTTTTGGTTATATCTCATATTATAAATACCTTCACAACGAGTTGCCATAGCATTGTACTACCTTGAATAAGTAACACTTCACCAGTGGAGAAGACTACTGTTACTTATTCTCAGTGGATATCACCATCACCCAGATGGCACCGTTTCAAAGCTTGTTGTCTTCTCCTCGGTGGGTGGCCAGGTACTCTGGTGTTGCAATAGTGATAACCCAGTTATGAAGTATAATTTCACAATATGAGAGATGCCATATGGCATGCAGTGATATAGACTAAAATATTTGAGGCCTCGCGCTACAAGGTAGAATGACTAATATACAGGTTAGTGCAAAAGCATCATTTTAACGTAGCCATCTACCAAAGTAGTTAAATTAATTAATTTAATTGGCATCGTTTTGGTTCTATTTCATATTGTGAATGCCTTCAGAACGAGTTGCCATGGTATTGTACTACCTCGAATAAGTAACAATTCACCAGTGGAGAAGACTGTTACTTATTCGCAGCGGATACCACCACCCAGACGGCACTGTTTCAAAGCTTTTGCACTAACCTATATGTTAGTCATTCTACCTTGTAGCATGAGGCCTTTGCCCTTAAATATTTTATATTCTATATCACTGCACACCATCAGGCATCTCTCATATTGTGAAGTTATACTTCATAACTGGGTTATCACTATTGCAACACCAAGGTACCTGCCCATCCACCGAGGAGAAGCCAACAAGCTTTGAAACGGTGCTGTACCTGCCCATCCACTGATGATAGGCCAATAGCCTTGAAACGGTTGCCGGGGGGGAGCCTGATATTCACGGAGTTTCCGAGAATAGGTAACAACAGTCTTCTCTACTGGTGAAGTGTTACTTATTCAAGGTAGTCCAATACCATGGCAACTCGTAAAGGCATTCACAATATGAGATATAACCAAAACAATGCCAATTTAATTAATTAATTTAACTACTTTGGTAGATGGCTACTTTAAAATGATGCTTTTGCACTAACCTATATGTTAGTCATTCTACCTTGTAGCATGGCCTTTGCCCTTAAATATTTTATAGTCCATGCTGAATTCTTATTTACATTTATGATATAACATAATTATCCTCTCAGCTGTGCTTATCATGCAAATGTGTTTTTCAGAAATGTTTCCCAATGGTAGCAGCAAAAATATTTGAATATGGAAGAACAAAAATATATGTCATTGTCAGTGAAATTAGACAATGAGAGAAAAAAGAGGTAGTTAATGGTATTGAAAAGTATTCTATTTTAATTTTCTACAGATGGCATTAATCAAAGTTATTCCAGGCTGCATCCCATTGTAGTGAGACCTTTCCTAATTTGTTAAATTGAAATCTGCTTGCTATTGTTTTTAGGTGACTCTGCAAGGTAAAATATTGGGGATTTTCTTCTAGCAAACCTGAAGTTGTGCAGGATTTCTTCGGAAAACTTTTTTCCATTAATGTTGATAATGTCCCTTTTATGGTAGGCTTAAAAATTGGAGTAGTAAGGGTATTAAAAAAGAGAGTGAGTACCTGATCTAGCCATCTGATTAATTTATGTGCTGAAAATGTACTTTCATACCTTCCTGTGAAAGTGGATGGATTTGTGGTGGATATTTATTCATGAGAGGCCACTTACCATATTTCATACAAAACTTCCTTTAGCGTAAAAGAAAGTCAAATGAAGAAAAGTGCAGAAAAGAAAGTCAAATGAAACAATTTTTGTTACTTTGTTATTGAAGTGAAAACCTTTAGAAGTGTGTGTGTGTGTGTGTGTGTGTGTGTGTGTGTGTGTGTGTGTGTGTGTGTGTGTGTGTGTGTGTGTGTGTGTGTCACATACAGAATTTGCCTTGTTAAATTCTCATTGGTTTTGTTTAACAGCCTTGTGCTTAATGTACAAGATGTGAACAAAAAAAATTTGTGGACTGCACCGATATTTTGGAAATGAAGCATTTGGATGTATCTCCTTTGATGAAACTTTTTTGATATTACAGAAATTCTAGTGCTTTTTTCTGGTGCTAATTTCTGGAAACATTCCTGATTGCCTTCTTTTGGATTTGCAGTTTTTGATAATTTCCTCAGTCATTGCAAATCTATCACTTTTCAGGGAGCTTTAAGCTTGAGAGACAACAAAAAAAAAAAAAAAAAAAGAATTGCATGCCGCTAAATCCAGGGAGTGTGGCAAACATGGTGTTGTTATTGATGGGGTTTGCAGGAAATGCTAATGGAAAGTGCTGTGTGTGTGTGTGCATGTGCAGAAGCATTGTCATGATGCAAATGCCAATTCCCTTGACTCCCACTTTTCTGGCTGTTTTCTTTGCACAACATTGTGCACTCATTGTAGTGTTGTTTTATGGTATACATGTGTCATTGTCAGACCATGCAGGACAACTTTATAATGAATAATGTCCCATGTATCTAAAAATGTAAGCATGATCTTCACATTTAATCAAGCTTGTCTTGTTTTTTTTTTTTTTTTGGGGGGCCTTGGAGATCATTGAGTCTACATTGCGAGGACTGGCCTTTGTTTCTGGGTCAAGCCATATGCCCACAATTTGTCAACAATAATGATTGAAGAAACAAAGTGTGAGAAAGTAGCAGTAGACAAAGATTCTGACATGGAAGAACTCACTCTGTCTATTATCATCAGTGAGATACAGACTTGGTTGAAACACGTTGCATTCCCAAATCGTGTGTTAAAATTTGTTGATGTATCCCATAAGAAATACAAATTCACTAGCAACTTGTAGATAATTAAAATTTATTTATTTAACTCAATGTTAGTGACAAATGGGCCTGGAGTACTGGGGTCCATAGTTTCAAATACATATATATACACACAGTTATGCCCAGTTAATTTATTAAAGTACAAATAAAATAAAATATAAGTACAAATTCAGTAGCTTTCGGAACACGTGTCCCTTTATCAACTGACAAATTTGAATACATTACAAGCAAATGTGGCACGTTACTCATGAGTCATTGTTGTAGCACGGACGTGTGCTGCCTTACGCCAGTGATCATCCATCAATAAAACGGTTGTCTCTAGGATGGGATGTATACGCATGCCTTTCTGGCGATTTAATGCCTTAGGGTTGTTTATTATGTTTAGTGACTCTAGCCATAGGCGGTGGCGAAAGTGTCGCGCGTGGTCCACTATCTCAAAGTCGCGCTTGGGGTCAAGATCGTGGTTGGTAGCCCAAAAATGTTCTGCAAGCACGGACTGGTCAGTTTCGGCAAGCCGGATTGCTCTGTCGTGTTCCGTAAGGCGATCCTGGAGACGTCTCGATGTCTCACCTACGTAGCAACTGTTACAGGCCCTACAGGTGATACGGTACACTACATTGCTGCGTAAGACAGGTGTGACAGGGGTCTTCACACTGGAGACAAGTGAACGTAGGCTCTTACCGGGTAATTGCACACATTTGATGTTGTAACTTCTCAGGATCTTCGAGATACGTCCTGACACTCCTGGATAGTACGGAATGTAGGCAGACGATATGCCGACTTGCTTCGGAGGTCTTGGGTTGGAAGTAAGTTCTTCTGCCTGTAACAAGCATCTGTTAAGTACATGGGATGGATAACCGCATCTGGTTAGGTCCGCCTTCACACTGGAGATCTCGTTACGTCTAATTGTGTCGGTGCTGGAATGGCTCCAGGCCCTGGAGAATAGGGTGCGGGCAGTGCTATTGAGATGGCTTGGAGCGTGGCCGGACCCGTAGTTGGTGAATTGACCGCACCACATGGGTTTGCGGTATACTGAGGTCTCTAGACGTGGGCCTACGCGATGCACTAGCACGTCCAGAAACGTGAGCGAACCGTCCACCTCTGATTCTACGGTAAACTTGATGAAATTGGATAGAGAGTTGAGGTGTTCTAGTAGTACCGTGTCAGAACCACGTGGTATTATGGTAAAAATATCGTCGACGTATCTACACCACGTTGTAATAGGTGTAGGTGGGTTCTGGTGTATCTGCTCCTCTAGATCTTCCATGGCGATGTTAGCTACTACGGAACTGACAGGGGCACCCATAGCAGTGCCATATACTTGTTTGTAGAGTGAGTCTTCAAAGGTGAAGATGCTGCTAGAGAGGCATAGGTTGAGGGTGGTACAGATGTCATCAGTGGATAGTGACGTCCTGGATTGGAGGCTTAAGTCGCTCTCAAGGAGCCTTCTGGCGCAGTGCACGGCCTGTTGGACGGGAATCGAGGTGAATAAAGAAACCACGTCAAATGATGCCATGACAGAGTTGTCAGGGATTGAAATGTCCTTAATGATGTTAATAAATTCACTGCTGTTTTTAACGGTGTGAGATGTATTACCTATAAGAGGCGAGAGGAGGCTCGCGATCTTCTTAAAGATAAGAAGATCCCGACCGCGACTCACCATCTTCTACGTGCTACTGGCTGCCAACTACCGCAATTCTACGGATTACCAAAGATCCATAAACCGGGTATTCCTCTCAGACCTATAGTGTCTTGCTGCAGTGCCCCAACGTATGAACTGTCCAAACACATCGCGAGCCTCCTCTCGCCTCTTATAGGTAATACATCTCACACCGTTAAAAACAGCAGTGAATTTATTAACATCATTAAGGACATTTCAATCCCTGACAACTCTGTCATGGCATCATTTGACGTGGTTTCTTTATTCACCTCGATTCCCGTCCAACAGGCCGTGCACTGCGCCAGAAGGCTCCTTGAGAGCGACTTAAGCCTCCAATCCAGGACGTCACTATCCACTGATGACATCTGTACCACCCTCAACCTATGCCTCTCTAGCAGCATCTTCACCTTTGAAGACTCACTCTACAAACAAGTACATGGCACTGCTATGGGTGCCCCTGTCAGTTCCGTAGTAGCTAACATCGCCATGGAAGATCTAGAGGAGCAGATACACCAGAACCCACCTACACCTATTACAACGTGGTGTAGATACGTCGACGATATTTTTACCATAATACCACGTGGTTCTGAAACGGTACTACTAGAACACCTCAACTCTCTATCCAATTTCATCAAGTTTACCGTAGAATCAGAGGTGGACGGTTCGCTCCCGTTTCTGGACGTGCTAGTGCATCACGTAGGCCCAAGTCTAGAGACCTCAGTATACCGCAAACCCATGTGGTGCGGTCAATTCACCAACTACGGGTCCGGCCACGCTCCAAGCCATCTCAATAGCACTGCCCGCACCCTATTCTCCAGGGCCTGGAGCCATTCCAGCACCGACACAATTAGACGTAACGAGATCTCCCGTGTGAAGGCGGACCTAACCAGATGCGGTTATCCATCCCATGTACTTAACAGATGCTTGTTACAGGCAGAAGAACTTACTTCCAACCCAAGACCTCCGAAGCAAGTCGGCATATCGTCTGCCTACATTCCGTACTATCCAGGAATGTCAGGACGTATCTCGAAGATCCTGAGAAGTTACAACATCAAATGTGTGCAATTACCCGGTAAGAGCCTACGTTCACTTGTCTCCAGTGTGAAGACCCCTGTCACACCTGTCTTACGCAGCAATGTAGTGTACCGTATCACCTGTAGGGCCTGTAACAGTTGCTACGTAGGTGAGACATCGAGACGTCTCCAGGATCGCCTTACGGAACACGACAGAGCAATCCGGCTTGCCGAAACTGACCAGTCCGTGCTTGCAGAACATTTTTGGGCTACCAACCACGATCTTGACCCCAAGCACGACTTTGAGATAGTGGACCACGCGCGACACTTTCGCCACCGCCTATGGCTAGAGTCACTAAACATAATAAACAACCCTAAGGCATTAAATCGCCAGAAAGGCATGCGTATACATCCCATCCTAGAGACAACCGTTTTATTGATGGATGATCACTGGCGTAAGGCAGCACACGTCCGTGCTACAACAATGACTCATGAGTAACGTGCCACATTTGCTTGTAATGTATTCAAATTTGTCAGTTGATAAAGGGACACGTGTTCCGAA
This sequence comes from Mastigoproctus giganteus, assembly GCF_048544385.1. NCBI lineage: Eukaryota > Metazoa > Arthropoda > Arachnida > Uropygi > Thelyphonidae > Mastigoproctus > Mastigoproctus giganteus. The sequence goes on from NC_143581.1 coordinate 180,662,866, forward strand.
AGCTACTGAATTTGTACTTATATTTTATTTTATTTGTACTTTAATAAATTAACTGGGCATAACTGTGTATATATATATGTATTTGTAACTCAATGTTGTTTATTTAATATTTCAAGTTATCTTCCAAGTTATTATTTCAAGTAATAATAACAGAAAGTCTTACATTGTTAATGCTTCTGTATTTTTAGAGGAACTCCAGAACAACTGGAAAAGTTTAAAAGAAAGGCAGAAAGATTAAATGCAGAGATTCGGTTTATTAAAGTAAGTTAATAAAGTTTAGCAACTCAGTTTATCTCCATTTTACTAAATTTATTTAAAAAAAAAAATTGTTTTTAACTAAGGCATTGCCTTTTCTTCAAGGAGTTGTACAATAAAATCTCATTACAGTGAACACTGTTTTAACTACCTTTTCACTGTAATGGAAATATTTATAGGTACTATTAACCTTCCTTGTTATTTCTTTCTAAATCTCATTTGAATGAACACTGTTTTAACTAAAAAGTTTTGGAAACTGTTTTAGTTACAGTGAAATATTTTTAGTCCACCTATGCGTAAGTTTACTGACGAAAAAATTTTTTTTCATAAAATTATAAAATTTTTCTTGTAAAGTAGGGAATGTCATAATACCACTGTATAAGCAACTGTGAGATCACACTTGGAATGCTGTATCCAGATATAGAGACTGCACTTAAAAAATACATTGCACTTCTTGCAAGGGTCCAAAGATGGGAACATGCTTGGTGAGATATGCTAAAAAGGCAACTATATGAGGAATTACCTCAAATACATGGGGGAGGGGGGTCAAAAAAATTTGTATTCAAACAGAAGTAGTGGCAGAAGGTTGAAACAAATACTATGCATTACACTTTTTAAACTTTGTCACCAGACAAAATTACACATTTTTGCTACCTCTCAATACACTTACTTCCTCAGGCCAGTTTTGTAAGTCCTCTGACTGTCCTTCAAACCACTACTCGGCAGCAGAAATCCCCTCATCATTGGCAGCAAAGTATTTTCCACAAAGAAAGGACTTCAGGACAGGAAAGAGAGAAATCTGAGGATGCAAGGTCAGAGAAATAAGCAGGATATGGCAATATTTCAATCCCACATTTGTGGTCATGCCTCACTGCAGCATGTGAGGAATGTACAGAGACATTCCTCCTATTGTGGAGCAGGTGCACACCTTTTGACAGATTTTGCCTTTTTTTTTTTTTTTCTTTTATAGTTTTATGAAGCTTTATGAAGAGGTTGAAATCATATGTCGCTCTTCATAGTACGGCCCTTTTGAAGGTAAATTGGTAGTATAACACTGCCGATCCCAAAAAAATTGCAGCACTTGGTTGCACCTGTGCCTTTTTGGGAGGTCGTGTGCATGCTTCCATTGTTTTGACATTTGTTTAGTTTTGGGATTATAGTGATGGATCTAAGTTTCATCTTTGGTGACTAGCCATGAATAACACCCCTCTTGCTTTTCCTGAAACAATGACAATATTTCATTTTCACATCGTGCCATTTTCCTTCTTCTGGAAAGGGGTCAGAAGTCTAGGAATTCATTGATATGCAGCTGTTGATGAATGATGTTCTCAATTTTTCAACTCTCTTCTGGGATTTCTTTGTTATCCACTGAGGTTCTTCCACATTTGAATTGTTTATATAAATATGCAAATATAAATATATTGAGGTAAACTCCTCTTATTATTTTACAAATAAATATGCAACAAATGTAACCTGGATAATCTTCTTCATAAGCGTCTTCAAAAGGGATAAGGAGGTGATTATCCCCTTGTATAAGATAATGGTTAGGCCACACCTTGAATACTGCATACAGGTCTGGAAGCTTCATTTTAAGAAGGATGTAGAGTTGCTAGAATGAGTACAGAGAAGGGCAGCAAGAGTGGTAAAGGGAACAAAGGGGTGCTCTTATGAAGAAAGGCTTAAGTTATGCAAATTGCAGCTTCTGGAGACTAGGCACCTGCGAGGCGATCTGATCAAGGTGTATAAGGCCTTGAATGGATTGAGCAGGCTCAATGCTGATGGAATTCTGCCTCTTGCCCAGATTAATTGCTTGAGGGGACATAAATTTAAATTGAGGAAAGACAGTTGTAGAATAGATGTATGGAAGTTTGCCTTTAGCCAGCTTGTGGTTGATTGCTGGTACAAACTTCCATCTGTTGTTGTAGAAGTTGACAGCTTAAATAAAGAAACTAGACACCTTAGAGTAGATTTGATTGTGGTGTGTATAAGGTTCTGAGAGGTGAGAGTAAAATGAACAAGGGATATTTTAGTATTAGTATTATTAGTGAAAATTGATGCAAGAAAACAAGCTTATACAGCATCATCCAAAAAAAAACCTCCTCCCATTTCACCTCTCCATCTCCTCCAATAGTTTGTCTAGTTCTTGCTTCAATTTATTCAAGCTATCTAATTACACAACAACACATGGAAGTCTGTTCCAACAATCAGCTACCTGCTGACTAAAAGCAAACTTCGCACGTTGATTCTAAAACTATCCTTCCTCAATTTGAATTTATGTCCCCCTGTGTTGTGTGTGTAGTTTGAGCAAGAGGAATCTTCCTTTTTCACTGCTACAAATGAATTTAGTACTAAAGGCCCAATTTTTAAATTATGGGTGGAGAGGTTTAGACGGGATTTCAGGAAGTTTTTTTTAGCTTGGCTCTTGTGGGTGGCACAGTAGGTAAGATTGCCATTCGCCCCACACCAGGTGGAAAAGATCTAAATGTCCCTGGATTGCACTCTCAATCATTGCCTCTAAGATTTTGGCCAGAGTAGCCCTTGTGTCACTAAACATCATTCCAATAACAACTTACTTGCCTTTGTGCTCAAAAGTTTTTCTAATAAACAGTCATCTGTAATTACAACATCACTAATTGCATATGGCTCAGCATCACTCGCACAGCCTCTTCTCAGCATGAAGGGTCTTTTGTCAGTAAAGACCAATTCAAAGTACCTATTCAGTTCATCTGCAACATCAGCTGGTTTATCTAAGACTTTCCCACACCCAGTGCACAAGGGTCCAATCTGATTAACTTTCTTCTTTGTTATATTCACATACATGAAAAATTCCTTGACCCCATTCTTTGCTCTCAGCCAGTCCTTTCTCATACACAGCCTTGGCCTCAATGACCTGATTGCGGTACTATTATAGATCAACTTGTACCTGTTGTAGGCTTCATTACTTTTTATCTCTCTGTAACTGTTCCATCAGTAGTATACCTAATGGCACCTATGGAAGGGTGCACAATTTCTTGACAGGGAAATAGACCATATTACAAACAGACGGTGAAACATTTGCATTACAAGCAGTTGTCTTTCAATGCTAAATTTAGCATTTTTTTAGTCAAGTTAGCATCAAAACAAAAGGTACAATGCCAAATGAAATTTAGCTGCTTAAAGGTTAAAAAGAAAAGATGCTAATGCTAAAATTTTTCAATTTTTCAAAATTAGCAGCATTAAAATTCAAAGAAGATAATGCTAAATGCTAAAACTTTTTTCATTTGCCTGAAACACAATATAGAAAAACTACAGGCAGTCCTTTACTTACAAACTTAATTTGGACCGACACTGGTTTGTAAGTTGAAAGTCTGTCATCTTTTTCCAAACGAGCTCGGTTTTGTCCATATTGAATATTTGTTGTGGCTGGTAATCTCCAGCTTCAATGATATCAGCAAGTGTTTTCGGAAATTCTTCAGCAGCAATGCTGTTGGCACTTGCCGTTTCACCAGTTACCTTGATATTATGTAGATTTGCACGAGCTTTGAATTGAACCCTAAAACGTTCATATCTATGAAAGTTAGTAAGTAGAGGACTGCCTGTGTTTATAAACACTGCTCTTCAAAACGTTACACAAAAATTGATTTAAACTTTTGTTTAAAAATATTCAAATAGATGGCATTGATTTAACTTCGAAAATCGTTAAAAGTTTTTTCAAAACAAACTTGAGCATGAATATTGTACAAAAATTAGTTGTCGGCCGTGAGCCGTTGCAATTGCATCTTGTGTAGGGCTGTGTCCAAAAAAGTTTTTAAGCTATCGAAATTTAAATTTTTATGGGATAAACTTTTAAACAAGAATTTACAAGATGAACAATAAAAAAAGCTATCTGGATGGGATAGAATAAAGCTAAAGGAACAGGAAAAAATTGAAAAAGAAGCAGCTAAATGTCGGTGCTTTGACACCTTCTTTCATCTTACTAAAGTCATGGAAGAAGAAGAAATCAATAGGAATGAAGAGGAGAAAGATATATAAACTGCAGATGAAGCCAATCACATTGATGAGAGTATTTCAACAAATTCTAGTGGTAGTAACAGTGTCGACATTCAGAGTTATACTCTGGTAAGAAGTGGTGAAAAAAAAGAAACAGATGTACCACTATCTATAGCCGACACTGATATTTCTTATGCAGTGCATCAAACAGAAACTTTAGTCTTTTCTGAACTTATTAATATTGAAGTAGATTATCTGACAGACCCTCATTTGTTTTGTGATAAGCCAACACACTGTCTCTTGTGCAAGTACTTTTAAATGCAGGTCCTTGCCAGCCAAGTCTCAAGGACAATAAAATTTTCCAAAGGATGTAGCTGGTTGCCATTTCATACCACAGTGGTATCAAAAAAAGCATGAGAAAAGTGGCTGTGAAAGTGCCAGGTAGTGGCTTATCTATTCATCAAGAGCGAATGCTATGTTTTGCTTTTATTGCTGGTTGTTTACAAACTCCTCAAATAGGTTGGATTCTTGGGGTAACCCAAAAGTTGGTTGTAAAAATTTTGCCAAGGGAGTAAACAAAATTGAAAAACATGAACAAAGCGATACACACAGAAAAGCAGAAACTTATTACACCTTTGGAATAAGAAAGTGAAAAAAAAAGGCGACAAAGAACAGGAGTAAGTTTGGGAGCACAGGTTTTGAGAACAAGTGGAGAAATACCATCGGGGGCATGGAGCTTTCTTAGCATCGAGATTCGTCAAAATCCTTCTGACATCCTTTTGATGGAAGACTACAGGAGGCATTGAATGGAGCGTGTTGGGAATGGTGGGAGGTGTTTTACCAATTATGTCTATGGCAAATAAATTTCCGCTTTACGAGCCTCCTAGAGATTTTAAGCCTGAGAAGATCAAAGAGAGGAGATTCCAAATTACCAAGTCTCTGAAAGGGAATATCGGAACGGACATATGCACAAGTACCACCTTTGAGGCGAAAGGAATCATACAGCGAATAATTTGGGCAACTGAGATGAGCAGTAGTTGAATCAACCGATAACTGAGATTCTGTCAGAAAAAGTACATGGGGTTTGGCAGACTGCAAGTGGAAATGGACATCGTTGAGATTACAATTGAGACCATGTATATTTGTGAAATGAATTAGGAAGTGTTTGGGAGGTTTATATCTTTTCGTAGAAAAGCTTACTCTATTAGTTTGACAATTCATGGTGTATTCAATAGTAAGAAAAAGTGGGTGGGACATGCTATTATAAAGTAATGAAATTTTGGGATATGGTGTACACGTGGTAAGAATATACCGAGATCTTTGACATAACGTGGCCTCAACAATGCCCCCCACATACACACTACTCGGACTCCCTCCAGTCACTAACTGGCAGAGTAGCATTAGCAAGATTATACACTAGCTGATCCAGAAGCCTCCTAGAGAGAGAGTTATCAATAGGTTTGGTCTGGTGTACTACTAACTAGTGGCCGGCCTGCGAACACCGTTTTAGAGCTGTATACCCTGGAAATGTAAGGAAGATTGGATCTCGCCACAATGTTCATCATAACCTCAAAAGTCATTAATCATGCTGCATGATGGAAGAGATGGGGAAGGGTTGACCAGAACTTAGTTCTGGAGGCTAAACATCTCCAGTAAGCAAAGTGGTGGTATTGCACCAGTTGATGAGAGTCACCTACCACCTAGTATTGACTGGTAACACAGAGGGACAGCATTCCTCCATGCGGTGTGGGCGCTACACCTCGATCCCTTCTCATGTTGGTTCACATCTGGGTGGTCACCCACCATGTGCTTGTGCATGGAGGTTATACCCCGGATTACTAACAGTCCCACCATTGTGAAGGTGCAAGTAGAGGATTTGGCTGTCACAGACTGTCTGGACTTCGCCGAAATTGGGTCCACTTGACTTGAGTTCACCCGAATTTCAGTTCCATCAGCTTTTTAGACTCAAGTAGCAAGTACAACTTGTCTGGCATATCTGAGAGAATGTCTGTGACAACCTCAAGGACTAGTATAAATTGTATTAATTACTACCGTATTTTCCCATGTTTAAGATGCACCTTTTTTCGAAAAATTTGGGGTATAAAAACTGGGTGCATCTTATACAGTGGTTGTAGATTTTTTTACTTGAATTTCCTGCTTTTTCGCGGTTGTTGTCATTGCGCTCATTGTTTTGCACTTGTTACCAGTATATTAGGTTACATTTTGCCACGTTCTGCCCAGAAATGGCTCAGAAAAGATTTTCGTACAGTGCTGAATTCAAGTAATGAGGAGTTGTATGAATTTTATGATGAATAAAACTTGAGTTCAATAACTTTATGTAATACATTGTTTTTCAAATTTTGGGCACCAAAATTAAGGTGCGTCTTATACATGGGGAAATACGGTAATTCAAATCATTAAAATGCACTTCACTTTCATCGTTATCATATGTTTTGTTATAAGAACCAATTTTGAATAGCTTTGTGATATTTTTCTAAAGCACGTTTCTGGAGGTCACGACCAGAAAACAATTTGCACTTTCCGTTTTATTGGGCTTTTCTGTTAGTGCATCTAATTATGAACGGTAGTAAATTCAATGTTATTGCATTTGCGAAAATACCGATAGCTGGAGTTGTGTGGTTTTTTACATTATTATGATGAAATATGTTTTCCCTTTACTGAAATATTCAATCGTATAAAAAGCATAAATAAAATTTCAGAATCTTCTCTTCATTCTTTTTTTTTAAGCTTCGTAAACTTGTTACTCCATGCTATTGAAATTTATAAAGAAAAGAGAAGATCATCTTGGAAACAAATGCCTCTTGATGCATTTCTGAAGAAGACGACTCCTTGTGCAACAAACCAATGAGTCCCCAGCCGATGATGATGATATGGCTTACAAATATTAAAGAATGTTTATTCAAACATTCTTTAACATTTGTAAGTCATAAATAATTTCTTTATTATTATAATTTGCTTGATTTTACAGGCTACGTTTTCATTTCTTTGCATAAATCAATCATTGTTTAAATATAAACTAATTAGCTAACTAATTTCATTGTTGAGAACGTAACCTCTATTTTTAACATTATGTCTATGGCAAATAAATTTCCGCTTTACGAGCACGTGCTAGGAACGAATTAACTTGTAAAGTCGAGAACTACCTGTATTTTAATTATTTTCAGTTCTCATGTTAAAATGCAGTATTGGTTTGGTTTTTTAGGGGTGTTGATGGTGGTCGACTTCTGGCTTTTCCTGATGCATTATGTTGGGAATGTGAATTGAATGCATGACAATTTTTTTAATAAGTATTTACTTATATAATTTTAATGTAATTTTCTTAATTGATGTTATTTAATATTAAATATGGAACATTTATTCGTATAATTATATAATCACATAATCCTTCTAATGAGAGTCTTGCATACTGAATTCTGTTCCTACATAAAGGTATGAGGTTTCTTTTTATAGTTTATAATAATAACATTAGTAGGACCTATTGAGCTTTATCGCTCTTTCAATCTTAATTAGTTATGTGTTTTGTATTCTTGCATGGTCTTAGTTATAGTATTAGAGTAACTAACTCTAATTATTGCAAACACAGAGAACAATTACATTTGATAGCTTAGATCAGTGGTTTTCAACCGGGGTGCCGCGGCACCTTAGAGTGCCGCAACAACATTTTAGGGGTGCCACGTAATTTGGGTTTAAGTTACTAAACTTATTTATTTATTTTTTTTTAAAATTTATTTCATTATAAAAAGGTGTACAGTATCTTTTTAATTTTGTGGTGATCTATAATTGATGTTTACTTAGTACCTCTATATCAAGAATAAAATTATTATATATTGTATAAATATTTGTATTATGAAATGTAATTTTTATAATTATATTATTGTAATAACTATCATATATATATATATATATGCAGAGGGAGAATCTGGTGTAACAGGCAGAAAATTGAGTAGGGATGCCGTAAAATAAAATAAATTACTTAAGGGTGCTGTTATTAAAAAAAGGTTGAAAACCACTGGCTTAGATATTAATTTAAACTTAGAGACAGTGCTCTCAACCTGTGCATAGGATATGGGACTCCAGCTGGCTTTTTAAAGTTTAAAGAAACACTTTTATCTTATTTAATTTTGATAAAGGGACATAGTCATAAGTTAAGAATTTGGTACATTCCTTTAACCGATACTGTAGACATTATCATACTTCCCTTAATAATAAAAAAAAAAAGAAAAAAAGAAAAGGTAAAAGGGAGCTGTTTAATAATAACTTTCTTATGTCTTCTGGCAGTTCATTCTGATATGTGTACCTAACTGCCAAACAGAATAGGGAGATTATCATCCATTGGTTCTCATTTGCCTTTATCAGGCTTTGCTGCCTCTACCTGCGATTGGCCGATTGGCCCACTGGACCACAAAACATCGCTCATGTGTATGGATATCCATATAATCAAACTGATTGATGCACAGTGTCAGGCCATTCCATTTAAAATTAGCCATATGAGATATGTATGACAATTTTTTGCATGTAGGCTCAGTTACATTACATGATTTGATTTGCAGTTTCAATTTAATTTATAAAGAGTAAATTGTGCAAACTCAATTATAATTAACTTTTGTTAGTTTGTATTTTAGGCTTAAGAGTAAACATGAAGACAAACTGTAGAGACATTCCTTTCCACAACTTTAAAGAATTCATAAAAGAAGCTGCTGCTACTTTCCCTGATTTTAAACAAAAAAAAAAAAAAAAAACCAAACCAATGATGCCAGTGGTACCTGTACAATAATGTTGGAAAATTGTGAAACTTAAAAATAAGTGCCTTCCAATTGCCTAAGTTTCTCACTGGACTGTGTAGATAACAAAAAAAAAAAAAAAAAGCTTGCTGCTTTTTTGTATGAGTAGAGTGTAACAACATAGAATTATTTAGGCAACTGTTTGCCATTCATGGCGCTTCACATTTTTTGTAATAGTAAAAACTTATCAGACATAACCAATCTGTGCATGACTTAATATAGAGATAGATTTTTCACAGTATCTAGAATTACAATAACTTCATGAGTTTTATAAAGTTAACCTTGATAAGATTAACCTTTATAAAGTTAACTTTGATAAGATTATTATTTTCATAGAATTCTGATGGAAAAATTAGTAAAAGTCAAACCAAAACTACCATTGAGTAATGGAGATGTTTGCTTAGAAAAATAGCAACAGTATGTGAAATTCAATGTTGTGTTCTATACCCTGCTTATCAACTCTATGCTCCCTCTACATGATTTTTTTCATTTGGTTTAATTTAAGAACTTTAATAGTGACATAGATTAACTTGCGCACAGATTAACAGATTAAGATCCTTTGTGCTTTTAATTTTAAACTTCACATTTTGCTGTTTTTGCCTGTAGAAAAGAAAAATTTTCTGCAGTGATAATAGATAGTATTTCACACTCAATGTTTTATCAAGATGTTCACTTATTAGTTATTGTTTTTAATATTTTATTTGTGGTAGGGTATTTTCCAGGCAGTTAATACAGTTGAATTTTTAAATTTCTTAGTGTTAGAACTATTTCACCATCATTTCTTCATTTGAGAGATGTTATTAATGCATTTGACATAATAATTACTTTTTCTTCCAGAAGGTAAAGCCAGATTTTATTAGTAAATTAGCCCTAACAGCTAGCACAGACCAGAAGGATTTAGTAGCAAAGGTATTATACTGTGCATAAAATTTATTATATATTTTTATATTTATTCAAACTTAAATTTGGAATTTACAAATTATGTGACAAATTTTATTCCAGGAACAGCAGAATACTGGAATGGGGTATGAAAAATACAATTAAATAATGATGTAAGTTACTCATTAATATTATATTAAAGACTTCTTTGAAAAATGCTGGCCTTGTGATTTACTTGAACAGAGAAACTTGCTGTTAATTCTCAGTAAGCGTAGGGTTTTTGGCAAGAACATATGCTAAAAGCTTATTAGATTTTATGCTGGTCGGCAAAAAAAAAAAACATTTCTCTCCCTGTTAAAATTCAGGGTGATTCTTGTAGATTTGAGATTGCTGAATTCAAATATGGCAACCATATTGCTGTATTAATACAGCAACCATTTGGCGGTATTGCTGTAATACACCAACCGTTTGGCGGTATCAGAGACCATGATATTTCAAATTAGACACCCTTATGCCACATATGAAGATGCCGCTAACTCCATCTTGTTACTTGAGAAGTGTCAACTGCCTTGCAGCAAAGCATTTAAATTGACAAATTAAAAAACTCTGGAACTGCAAAATGAAAAATAAAAACCAGAATTAACAAGCAAGAGCCAGTACTCACGCAGGGAAGAACAGTGGCATGGGATCCTACAAGGATAAGATGTAACTTGTGCCTGAAAGAAGAGGTGGATACTCTATCTTGTACCAACCATAAGTGAATTCAGCCATTCAACATATTAAAAGAAAATCACAGAAGAGCTTTGGGGACCCACTGAGACAATTTAAAATTCCCAAATGTTTGCATTTCTGTCATAGCCTGCTTATTACGAGCAAAGCAACCATGGATGCCCTTATGCAACCTGCGAAGACATATTGAACTAAAACATACTTAGATATAATTTAACACCTGTAATTGGGAAACAGCTGAAGTAAACTAAAAGACAAAATGTAAATTTCACTGTTGATCAGAGCCAGTTGGTAGGCTTCAATGTAATGCAAATATACTAAGTGAAATCTTACTAACTGATAATAAAAATCAAGATAGAAATTAAAATAAATTATCTCTTCTTGAATAACTAAGAGCATTCAACCTGGAGAAAAAAAAAAAAAAAGACTAAATCAACTTAGTGAAGTTTCAAATAAGACATTTTTACACCACATATGAAAATTGCTGCTAACTGCAACAAGTAGTACTTGAGAGGTGCTATCTGAAACCATTTATCTTATCTCAATTTAACTTTTACACAGGCAGCACACAGCCTGTTTATAATTGTTTTCCTTGAGTTTTTCAACTAACTCTCACCTTTGCATTTAACACTCTTTGATATGGGTACTCCTATTCTTATTTAATTTGTTAATTTAGTTGCATTTTTTTATTTCCAGTTTGAGAGTTATTTGCGTGAAGTTATAATTTGCCATTTCAATTTTTTTTAATTACGAGAAATTGGTCAATTTAATTTCTTAATTTAATTACTAGCTTTTTATTATGAGCTAGTAAGCTTTTATTTTGCATATTTGCATAATGTTTAGACCCATCAGTTTGTTCTGATTGAGAGTGAAATTTGCATTTTTGTCTTTTAGTTTGCTTGAGTTGTTTTCTTGTTACAGAGTTTAACCATATTAAATGCTATCTTTGTTATTTTCATCAGAGGTATCCATGATTGCTTTGCTTCTAATAAGCAGGCCATGACAGAAATACAAACATTTTGGGATTTTCACAGATGTCCTATGATCATGTTGTCACTGTGGTTCTCCAGAATTTTCCATGCCGCTGTGTTTTCCTGTGTGAGTACTGACTATAGTTGGTAATTCTGGGTTCTCTCTCGTTCTCTATTTTTTTTTTTTGTTTCATTTTGCAGTTTCATAATTTTTTAATTTGCATATTTAATTGTTTGGTTGCAGTTCATAACAATTTTCATATGTGGTATAAAAGTATCTAATATTTATTTATTTTTATTTATTTATTATTTTTTTTTTTTTTATGTAAACCCCAAACACGAGAGGTATTAGAACCTATAGTACTTAGTACCGTGCTTGGGTTGGAGGTTGAGATGACAAAAGAAGATATTCGTTGACATTGGACTTGAACTTCTGTAGACTGTAATTTTCAGGAAATACAGATGAAGGAAGGTTGTTCCAGAAAATGGCAGTTGAATGAATAAATGAGGAAGATGAAAAGTTGGTTCTGTGAGATTGAAGTTGGACCGTAAATGGATGTTGGCTGGTGGCGGCACGTGTTTGGACTGTTTTAAAAGAGAGAGCGGGAATTAGAGAAGCCAATTCAGAAGAACAGTGCCCATGGAAGTATCTGTAGAAGAGGCATGCAGCAGAAACAGTACGTCTATGAGAGAGCGAGTGGAGGGACTTTGTTAGAGATGAATCATTAATTAATCTAACTGCCCTCTTCTGAATGGAATCAAGAAGCCTGAGAGAGGTTTTGGGGGGACCACCCCAGATGTGAGAACAATATTCCATGACAGGGCGGATTTGCGATTTATACAGAGTGAGCAGCTGTTTGGAAGAAAAGTAACACCGAGAGCGAAAGAGAAAACCAAGTTTTTTAGATGCAGAGGAAGCAATATTTGTAATGTGCTTGTGCCAAGAGAGATTAGAAGTCAGGGTAATCCCCAAAAGAGATATATCATTTTGCCTAGAAATCGGAGTGCCACTAAAGATAAGCATAGGAGCAGAAGAATCCTTTTTGCGAGATATAAGACAAGACCGAGTTTTAGAAGGTTTAAATCAACTAAGTCTTTGTCCCACTGGAGAATTGCCTGAAGATCGGCATTTAAGGAATTGGTAGCAGATTTTCGGGAAGTTGAAGCTGATTCAACAGGGCAAGGTTTCTCAAATTGGAAAGTGGAATGCAATGTGCTATCATCAGCAAAACTATGGATAGGATTTCCAGTCAATGGAAGAAGGTCATTAATATACAAGAGGAAAAGAGTGGGGGAAAGACTGAACCTTGGGGTACACCGACATTAGTGGAGAAGTTAGAAGACAGAGAGCCATCTACCATCACCCTCAGTGAGCGATCAGAGAGAAAACTGGATAACCAATTACTAAAAATAGTTGGCAAACCATAAGATGGAAGTTTGTTTAGAAGACCTTTATGCCAAACACGAACGAAAGCCTTTGAGATGTCAAGAGCAACTACTTGTGTTTCACCGAGCCTTTGAATTAGTCCATAAATGGGTAACATAAGCCAGAACATCACCAGTGGATCGACATTGACGGAATCCATACTGACGATCATTGATCAGACGAAAGGTTTCTAGGTAGTTTAAGAGTTGGCGGTTGATTTCTCCATTACTTTAGAAAGAGTAGAAGTAATTGGATGGGAGGGATTTGTCACCCTTTTTAGGAACTGGCTGGATGTGGACAAATTTCCAAGCAGAAGGAAAAACACCTTTGGAATAAGAAAGTGAAAAAAGGCAGCAAAGAAGAGGAGTACGTTCAGGAGCACAGGTTTTGAGAACAAGTGGAGAAATACCATCGGGACCTGGAGCTTTCTTAGCATCAAGATTTGGCAAAATCCTTTTGACGGAAGACTACAGGAGGCATTGAATGGAGTGTGTTGGGAATGGTGGGAGGTGTTTTACCAAGATCATTAATATATGAGTTGGAAGAAAAACGGGATGCTAGCAGGTCAGCTTTATCCTTGGCTGAAGTGACAACAGAACCATCTGGTTTGGACAGAGGTAGGAGCAGAGATGGGCAAAAGTTGCGGCCAATTGCTTTGGCAAGGGTCCAAAATGCTTGGCTACCATTAGGGCAAGAAGCAAGTTTTCTACTCTAGCCTGTTCAAACTCTAGTTTGGACTGATTAATAACTACTTTACAATTGTTGCGTGCTTTGGTGTAGGCAGAAAATGAAACTGAAGAATTAGAAACAAGCCAATTATGATATGCAACATTCTTCTCTAATATGACACATTAGTTGATAAATAAACATAAACTATGTTTATTTAATGTAGTAAACTCTTTCTTTAAATCCAGCACCCATGGGGGGTTGAAGATTCCACATTTTAGAGAGTTATATCTAGTGGTTTTACAGTTTTAGAGAAGCACATTTGAATTACTATTAATAACTAACAACTGAACTTATTTATATCTGTAAACATTTATAATGACTAAAAGGTAGTTCTAATTGTTAAAAATGTAATTAAAAGTTCAATTTGTTAATGTAAACAAATGACAATAAAAAGTCACAGCAAATGCTGTTACGTCATGCAATGTAATGCTATATATATACACATACATACGTACATTGAAGTGTCCCTTAACAGACATCTCTTTAAAAAAAGGACATGTTGTGGGCTTGGGTCCTGGCCAGAAGTATTAGGAATGATATGTTAAACAATTTCTCCAAAGTAGACAATCGCCAATATAGATGCAGACACTTTTTTTTATTTTTAACCTAGTCGACTGAAAACTTGAGATTGTTTGAAGGGTAAAATATGGGATTAACATGTTCACTGTTGGTGACTCATACATTTTCATAGGTCAGTGGCATTTGCAGTGAAGTGGTCACAGTTATTACAGTAATAGTAGCACTAATTAGACTCTTTTTGGCTACAGGTTACTGGCAGAGAAGTTAGAATAATATGCTGCCCACTGCTAACATAAAATGTCGACACTCCATAGACTGTCTGATGCAGTTGCCCTGTTGCACATTACTTAGTGAGGCAATAAAATTGTTAAACTTAGAGATGCTGCCATTGACAGGTCACTCTGTCATTGGCCACCATGGAAGTATTAAGGCAACCTTGACTGGGAAGGGGTGCTGATTGTGTTTATTTTTGTTTTGTAAGTGAATTGAGAGAGAGGGGCGGGTGGAAGAAAATAAAAAAAATTAATACTCCACCAAAAAGACTCCATAGGTAATTTTGACAAGTAGCATATGTAGTTTCATATATGAATAAACTCAACAAAATGTTTTGTGATACTTGAAATTACTTTCATAACTGCTTCAGCAACAGTAGTATTTAGTTTTTTGACTGAGTGACAATGGAAATTTTTTGTTGTTGATGCATACCACTCTTTCACTTGGCAGTTGTTTAAGTATATGCATAAGAAGGTTTTATTGAAGTTTGTTTGTTATTTATGCAGGTTTTCCCTTCAGGAATATTGGTAAATTTTTCTAACTTTACATTGATTGTGCTTTTATTTTTTAATAAAGGACATTTGTAGCAAGGCCGTATGCAGAAATTTAAAAAGGGAAGGATTTTGACCTGTTTAGAGGGCATGTGGTATTATTAGAATTGTGTGTGAACATAAACAATGAATAGATATGAAAATTAGTGAATGATCTAATTATCCATAATGAAAAAAAAATGAAATGTTCTAAACAAAGCAATTTATATTCATTTTTTATTAAAAGTTATTTACTAAAAGTAACCACTGAAGTCGCACAAGGTAGCATACTTCTGGCTTACTCTTCACCACCACCAACAGATCAGACATACTCTGCTATGAATATGATTTAAAAATTTTAACAGAAGTCCACTTAACAGATAACCACCAACAGATCACTGATGCCAACAGTTTAAAACTGCTGCATCTTGTTCACTATTTGTTAAACATTGATATGGAAATAAATCCTTCAAAATCTGCAATGATGATCTTCTCACTGAAGCCAGTTCAGCATATTCCAATAATGCCGAGCCGACTGGGCTAGCCGGGTGGGTAAAGTGCCTGCCTGGTAACCCAAAGGTTGCGGGTTTGAATCCTGCCTCAGGCTTGGATCAGAGTAGTACAGAAACCTTGGGAGGTGCATTATGGCCACAGAAGCCGATGCACCAACAACTAACAAAAAAAAAAAAAAAAAAAAAAGTGATGCCGAACAACTCTTTAATCCTGAGCATCTACCACAGCACAGATCTAGGAGTGATATTTGAACCAAAGCTGCAGTTCCACAAACATCTTAAAGCCCTTCATATCAAAATACATAATTGAGATTGATAACAAGGCAGCATTTACTTCTTGCTTGGGACTCTGCAATTTCCATCATATACATTTATAGGATGATTCATCCTTTAGAGATGTATGTTTCTCAGGGCTGGGCTTCAGCTTCCACATCCACACACATGAAATTTTTGCATATGGTGTAGACATGGTAAGAATATATCCAGATCCTTGACATAACGTGGACTCAGCAATTCCCACCACATACACACTACTTGGACTCCCTTCAGTCACTATCTGGCAGAGTAGAGGTAGAAAGAGTATATACTAGCTTATCCGGAAGCCTCCTAGAGTTACCAATAGGTTTTCGGTCCGGTATACTAACTAGCGGCCAGACTGCGAATACGTTTTAGACCTGTATCCTCGAAATGTAAGCAAGATTGGATCCTGCCATGATGTCCATCATAATCTCAAAAATCATCAGTTATACTGCATGATAGAAGAGATGGGGAAGGGCACCTCCGTAGCTAGGTGGGCAGGAGCAGCAGTGCGTAGCACACGCTTCTTGTTTAGACCGGGTTTCAAGCCCGTGACCACCAAATACAGAGGATACCTAAAGGTCAGGGAATGACCACCGCATATCCCCGGAGCAATATGGCTTTAGTTGCTAATGCTCCTAAAAACCAAATAACAACAACAACAGATGGGGAAGGGTTGACCGGACCTGAGCTCTGGAGACTAAACATGGGTTCCAACACTTCAAGGCTCCAATAAGCAAAGTGGTTGTATTGCACCGGTTGATGAGAGTCATCTACCACCTAGTATTGCCTGGTAACAGAGGGTCGGGCATTCCTCCATGTGGTACAGGCGCCACACCTCAACCCCTGCTTACATTGGCTCACACCTGGGTGGTCACCCACAGTGTTCTCGTGCATGGAGGTTATACCCAGGATTACTAACAGTCCCACCATCGTGAAGGTGCAAGCAGAAGATTTGACTGTCACAGACCATCTGGACTTCACTGAAATTGGTCCACTTGACTTGAGTGTCACCCGAATATCAGTTCCATCAGCGTTTTAGACTCACAAGTAGCAAGTACAGCTTGTCTCGCATATCTGAGAAAATGTCTGTGACAACCTCAAGGACCATGACCTCATTTGTGGTCATGGCCTCAGGTGCCAAGTGTTCTGTGACCAAGTGATTTCTGTGCATTCCAAAAGAGTGTTATTTCCAAAGAGCCTTTGAATAGATTATATTTTGTTCCAACTACTGTTTTCTTTATTTATAAATTAGTGTAGCACTTTCGACTACAAGAAGTAGGCAAAGACCCAGAAAGGAAAGCAGTCTTTCTGTTTCTTTTCTAACAGTACTAAATAATAACTCAGCCGTTTGGTCACCGTGTGGCGCCTCAGTAGCCAGGTGGGCAGGAGCAGCAGTGCATAGCACACGCTTCTTGATTAGACCGAGGTTCGAGCCCATGCCCACCAAATACAGAGGATGCAGAAAGGTCAGGGAATGACCACCGCATATCCCCGGAGCATTATGGCCTTAGTTGTTAATGCTCCTAAAAAAAACCAAACAACAACAACAATTGGTCACCTTGCGTCACTGCTCCTGCCTCCCCGTGACGAAGCCGGAAACCTGGGTGGTAAACAAACCCCCAGGGCCAAAAGGAGTAAAACATGGATTGCTACAAGTTTCCACCAATTAAGACTGCAAATCCGAATTCTGTAGATATGCATTGAACCCACTAGTGACTCATTCGATCCTAAGAGACTGAGGACGGATGCTCCTCAGATAGAACACCCAAGTTTTCTGATTCTACATTCACAAACAAACCAGCCCTTAGGCAATCTATCACCATTTCTCATACAAAAATGTCTTGAGAGTGTAGCTGGTTCCCCGAAAATTGTGCAATGACTGAAATCTGGTGACCTGCTTGTAGAGACCACAAGCTTTAAACACTGAGTTTCTACTCAGACTTGCCTCATTTGGTGGATTTCCAGTTAAGGTGTCCCATCATGTCACCTCTAAAGGCCTAATTTCAGAATGGGACCTAATGAATGTCTCAGAGGAAGACATTGTTCAGGAACTGCAGGATCAGAAAGTCACACAGGCCAAAAGAATTATGATGAAAAAATTGGCAAGCTCATTCTGACTCACAGCATCATACTAACATTCAGCTCACCCAACCTACCTTCATCAGTGAAAGCAGGGTATTTGCATTGTCACATTCACCCATATATTCCAAACCCAATAAGATGTTATAAGTGTCAGAAATTTGGACACTCAGAAACAGTCTGTCAAGGTGACCCGGTATGTCCAAACAATCCCAAGCTGACTGTAATGCACAGTCTTTGCTTTGTCCCAGTTGTAAAGGCAACCATCCGGCTTTCTATAAAATTTGTGAACAGTGGAAATACGAGAAAAAAAATCTAGAAATATAAAATAGGAAAAAAAGTCTCATTCCCAGAAGCATGAAAGCAAATACAACTACAGATGCCTAGACATACATATGCTGAAGCCTCTAAAAAATTTCTTTCAGTATCAGTCCAAACTGATACATCAATTCCACTAAACACCTCCATTTTGGAATGGGCTCGATCCTTGCTCTCTTCTGTACCACAATCCTCAAAGCAACAGATTTCAAGCAAAGCTAACAAAGCACCAGTCACCATACCATCTGCTGCCCATGCAGCTCCTGTAAGACCCGTTCAAGCAGAGAAGGCAGGTTCTGTTATCAAACAGCCAATTGATTCCTTCGTTATGGATACCAATGAAATTCCCAGTCAAGGTGAAACTGAAACCCTTCTGGAGATTCATCCAGAAGATGAAATAGACACGAGACCAATTTTCCCAAAAAGAGAGAAAATTAAAATTGACCGTGCCAAACAGACTTTTAAAAAACAGACAGACTCAGCTCCCTCGTCTAAATCTAAACAATGAACAATGTAATCCAATGGAATTTCAGAGGCTTTCATAGCAATATTGATGACAACCATGAAATAATTAAGCGTCTCCTGTAAACGGTTTGCATCTGTTTACAGGAGACGTATTTAACTCCTCAGCTTTCTCTCTCGATAAAAAATTATATTCCGACAAGATAGACTCATTACAAATAATGCTCACTGTGGGGTAGCCATTCTCATAGATTCGTGAGTCCCTTGCAGACATATTCCTTTGCAAACCCCTATTGAAGCTGTTGTTGTGCAAATAGCAATATGCGTCACTATAACAATTGTTTCAAGCTATCTACCACCCAGTCAGCCTTGTGCCATTCATGAACTTGAAGATTTAATTCTGCAGTTGCCAATCCCTTTTTGTTTATTGGCCGACTTCAGTGGACACTATCTATTGTGGGCTCTCCTAATGCAGATGGACGAGGCCAACTCATTGACAGGCAAAATTTAACGATTCTAAATACTGGTTCACCAACTTACATCCGTCTCCTAACAGGAGCCTCTTCAATAGATCTGTCTATCTGCTCTCCGATCCTCTTTCCTTGTACTGAATGGACAACTGTTGATGATCCACTCAACAGTGATCACTATCCACTAATCTATAAAATTCAAACTTCACACTCTGTAACTTCAGAAAACCACATAAAATGGAGATTTTCCAAGGCAGATTGGGCAAAGTACACTTGACATGTGTCCTTTGATAATCAGATCATCAAATCTCATCCAATTGACATAGTCACCAACCATGTTACCAAACAAATCCTAGCGGCTGCATCTATTGCCATCCCACAGTCACAGTCAAGCTTCTGCAGATCCATAAATTGGTGGAACGAGAATTGTAAAAGCCAGAAATGGAAAAAACCAAGTGTGGAATATATTCCACAAACATCCTGCTACCAGTAATCTCATAAATTATAAGAAACTCAGAGTCAAGGCTCACCACATCAGGAAGAAAGCAAAAAGAGACTCCTATTTGTCTGATTATGTCTGATTTGCAAATTCAATTAATAAAAACAGATTCTAGAATAATATGAAGAAAAATAAAACAACTAAATGGCAAATTTCCTCCTTTATCCTCTCCAATTTTCAACTGAATTGGACCAGAGCTGTGTACTCCTGCAGAATTGCAAATGCCCTAGGGTCTATTCTCACAGTTGTCTGCCTCAACCGCACATGACCCGTCATTTCAGAAGATTAAAGCTTTGCCTGAAAAATCTCAACTGAACTTCAAAACCACATCTTTACTATACAGTCAGCTACTTACTATGCCTGAACTTCAACATGCCATACATACCACAAAGAATATATGGCATCTATATTATTACATAATATATTATATAATACTTGAACACTTAGATAACAGATGGTTATCCTTGCTGCTGACTTTCTACAATTGTATTTTCATTGAACATTTATTCTCCACATCACTCCTATATACTGGCAGTTCTCAAAACAAGGCAAGATCACTATCCCTCACAACTACAGACCTATTTCTCTTGTTGTTATTTAGTTTTTAGGAGCATTAGCAACTAAGGCCATATTGCTCCGGGGATATGCGGTGGTCATTCCCTGACCTTTCTGCATCCTCCGTATTCACGGAGGATGCAGAAAGACCAGGGTTGTCACGGGCTCGAACCCTGGTCTAATCAAGAAGCGTGTGATACGCACTGCTGCTCCTGCCCACCTGGCTACAGAGGCATCCCTATTTCTCTTACCAGCTGCTTGAGTAAAACCCTGAAAAAAATGATACACTGCCAACTGAATTATCTTGATTCACAATATCTAATCTCTGATAACCAATTTGGTTTCAGAAAAAATCGATCATCCCTGGATCTCATGGTCAAAGCTGAAACAAACATCAGAAATGCATTTATCCGAAACAAGCATCTCGTTATGGTATGCCTTGACGTAGAGAAGGTCTTTGACACCACTTGGCATTTTGGCATCCTGAAAGATCTTCATGAGAGGCCACTTACCATATTTCATACAAAACTTCCTTTAGCGTAAAACTTTTCAAGTCTGCTATCGGCAAGTCCTCTCACAAATTATATAAAAGTCCCACAAGGCTCAGTCCTACCTTATTTGCAATAAGACTAAATAATATAACCAAATGTATACCCAACCCTGTAAACTGATACCTCTATGCTGATGATCTGACTGTTTCCTGCAGTTCACAAAATATGAACTTCATTGAAAGGCAACTACAAATTTCACTTAACAATATTGAGCTTTGGATGATGCAGAATGTATACCAATTATCACATCAGAAATCTAGTGTAATTCATTTCTGTAACAAACAAAAGATGCATCCTAACCGAGAGCTACACTTAACAAACCATCCTATATCAGTTATGAAAAGTATTCACCTCCTTGGCCTGATGATTTTTGACAGCAAACTTAATTCCTTAGAACATGTCAAATATATGTATACTACTTGCCAGAAAAAAATGAACATATTCAGAGTTCTTTCTTCTACAACATGGGGTGCAGACTGTTATACATTATTTCACTTGTATAGGACTCTAATTAAGTCTCATCTTGATTATGGTGCCCTGATGTATGACTGCTAGGGAGAGCATGCTAAGGTGCCTTGCTCCTATTCAACATTCTGCCCTCAGGATTGCTACATTCCTGATGTAGCAATCCTGAGGTGCATATAGAACATCTCCAATACAAAGTCTATATTGAAGCCCATGAAGTTCCACTCTGTCTCAAAAGAAAGGTGTTACTTCTGAATTATGCAGCTAAAATTCAAAGCATGCTTACCCATTCCATTTAGCCAATACTTGTTGATCCACAGTTTAAAATGTTCTATAGAAATAAACCCAGCGCAATTCAGCCTCTGGTATCAGATTACAGGCACTATCAAAAACTTGGAATGTACACCTCGATAAAGTCCTCCAAGATCCAAACTGTTCAGTTCCCCCAGCGCATTGTCGTCTGCCTACTCGTTTAGTCGAATGTGTTCACTGCTCCTGATTTTTGCTTTAAAAATTTGGTTTTAATGATGAGTTTTATTTTAAATTTTGCACCAATGGATTCCTTGTCATGTGGACTACCATAAGTGTAAGTTTATTTTTGATTTTTAGAGCTCTCCGCTGAGATAGACAATAGCGCCAGATAAGAACAAAAGCTCTCCGCTTTTGTTCTTATCTGGCGCTATTGTCTATGTGTCATGTCACCACCATAGACATAGCACTAGAGAGTGTGGTCACTCTGTCATTGGCCACCACGAAAGTATCAAGGCAACCTTGACTGGGGATGGGTGCTGACTGTTTATGTCTGTTTTGTGAGTGACTTTCGCGTATTTGAACATTCCTGCAGCTCCGCTGACCTCGAAGTGGTCACCAGGTGTCATTGTTAGACTGACCTTCTCCTTACCTGCTGCTGACCTGACCGCAATACTAAGAGAGCGAGACTTTCCAATCATTATCATGCCGAGCGCTCTGGAACCTGACAATTTGCCTTGATCGGAGGAAGATCAGTCAAGTGGGAAAAAACAATCCCTCCAAACCCTGAAGAATAGGTCCAAAAAAAAGCATCATTCCAGACCTATGTTTCAGTATCATACCCATGCTGCTAGTGTGGATGAAAACTTCCCGGATGGGGCCGACTGCACCACGACCAATGCTGAACCAACTGCAGATCTTCGTGATGAAAGCCCTCAGGCCCCCCGGAGTTCAGGAAACATACAGCGAAAACTAAAGAATGCATCGCATATGGATCCTGCTGCTTTGACCCACTTGTAATCTGCTTCCATGGATGATCCTGTCACTTCTGACATGGGGGTTCCCTCCCCCAGGGCCCCAGGGTAAGGTCCAAACTGTTTTCTCAAAAAAAAAAAAAAAAGGCCAAGATCGGGAAACTTTTTAAAAAGATCAGTAAGCCCACTCCGCCAACAAAGAGAGACAGAGTTACTTCAGAACCTGTATCATCCTCACCATCCCCTTTGGTGGCTAGATTGTATCTTGATATGATATGTCTACGTTGAAGGGTCATGCTTATCCTCGCTAGCGAGCAAGCCAGTATCTCCACGTAGTCCTTTCTCAAGCTATCCAAAGCCTGGAGTACCATGGAGAAAATGGTCCACACACACTCCTGTAGGAGAACGAACAACTGAAAGCACAAAATTCCATCTTTCATAAGATTGCTGACAGCTCTCCCAAGCTAAGAATCTTCACAGTCTCAGTCCCATTCTGCCATGCTATTTACCACTTTAGACAACAAGACCACTCCTAACATTTCATATGCCACTGCACTGAAACAACTGTTGTCTCCTCCTGCCCATGGTTATAAACACATTGTCCTCATAAAGGCCAGTCAGAACTGCTCTCTTAGTAATAGTGAAGAGATGAAATGCAAATTCTTATCCTCAATAAAACTGCAGCTACCTACCATCAAGATAAAATCCATAAGAACCATTGGAGATAAGGGCATTGTTATTGAGGTTGCCTCTAAAGAGGGTGTCGATTCTATCAGGAATTGTGATGGGAGTCACCAATCTGGGCCTAATCGTGGAGGTCCCTATACAGTGTGGACCAGCTCTTCTCATCTTTGATGTGGAAAACTATTGCCAAGCAAGATCTTGTCAAGGAATTATATGCTAGGAACCTTTCTGACTTCTTTGACCAATACCTCCAGTACACAGAACTGGATTGAAGTCACCCCTGCTATTTGGAGGATTCTCTTTGCCCAAGACAGGACTTTCATTGGATGAGGTTCCCACAGATTTAGAGACTTCGGGCCTATCATGAAATGTTATAACTGCCTGGGTTATGGGCACACCTCTTCTCGCTGCATCCGCAGTAAGCCGGTCTGCGGACACTGTGGCGAAGAGGGGCACATGTTTATAGATTGTAAGGCAAGGCCTCCTGCTCAATGTGGAAATTGCAAATTCATAAAGAAGCCATCCAAATCACTCAGTTAGAGATGGTGATTGCCCCATTTATTGCCAAGCAGCTGAAATCATCAATCAACCAATTATGAATAGCCAATGCACCACAGCTCATTAATAGCACAAGTCAATGCACAAAAGTCTTTCTCAGTGGCAAATCAACTGCACCAAACAATGGCTGCAATCATCATCAGGAACTCTGACATTGTTGTCATCCATCTTCATTCCTTTTGTTCTCCTCACCTTGCTGCCGCCACCTTGGAGGGTGATTTTGGAGCACTCACTTTCCTCTCAGCCTATTTCCAGTTCTCTCTTGATATTTGCCCGCATCTGGTTGTTTGGATCGAGCGTTAGCACTTCTAGGGAATAGAAACATCATTCTGGCTGCTGATACCAATGCAAAGTCTCCACTCTTTTTCAGCTCCACCACTGATGCCAGAGGTACCATCATTGAAGATTTTTTGGCCTCTCACAATCTTGAAATTCTTAATGCTCCCAATCAGCCTTCTACCTTCTGGGCCTTCACTGGTCAATCGAACATTGATGTTAATGTGCCCGCCCCCCTAGCTACTGCCAGAAAAATTTCCAACTGGAAGATGCACGAGTTTCTCTCTACTAGTGACCACAGGGTTATTACTTTTCACATCTCAGATGTCATGGGTGCCTCCGTAGCCAGGTGGGCAGGAGCAACAGTGCGTAGTACGCGCTTCTTGATTAGACCGGGTTTCGTGCCCGTGACCACCAAATACGGAGGATGTGGAAAGGTCAGGGAATAAGCACCACATATCCCCGGAGCAATATGGCCTTAGTTGCTAATGCTCCTAAAAACCAAATAACAAACAAACAAACATCAGATGCCATGCATGGTGTTAGACTCCCCACCGTAACGATTCAGTTAGATATGCTACCAAGTCTGCAAACTGGGATGCCCTTGATGCTGCCTTCAGATCTCTTCTCCAGCAGCAACCTCTGAGCAGTCTCGAGGAGTTGTCTGCAACTGATCAGTCTAACCTGGTGACTAACACAATCACATCTGCCTGTAACAGGTCAATGGCAAAGGGGCAAGAAACTTCCCAAGAGTGCCCCTTGGTGGAATGCAGAGATGTCACAACTCTGATCCCAGCTGAAGTAGGCAAGACGGTCACAGGAGGTGCCTCCTTTGCCAAGTTGAACCTCTCTCTGACCAGTACAAAACCCTCAGAAGACAGTATGTTAACACCATCTACCACAAGAAACAATCCACCTGCAGAATCTTGTCCGGACAGAAGGCAACGGTGATCCCTAGGGTCTCATCCAGAAGATTATCTGTCAAAAGCTTTCTACACCAGATATCATTGATTCCATTACTTCACATGGCACCATGGAAACTACCACCTGGTTAGACACGATGCATAAAATTCTTGACCAGCTGATCATTGAGGACCATTCTAATCTGAATGAAGGAAAACACACCAAGATTATTGATGAGAATAACTCCTACTCTCCTGCTGGACAAGAGGATGACTTCACCATCGCTGAAATTGCAGAGGCCATTGCTAAGATCAAGAACAGGAAAGCCCCTGGTCTTGACCTCATTGAGGGTGAAGTGGTTAAGCGAGTCTGGTCAATTTCCCCAAACCTGCTCAGCAAGCTTTTTAACACCTATCTCCATGAGAGCTGCTTCTCAAATGCATGGAAGCATGCAAATCTCTGCCTTATCCCTAAGTCCCTAGCTGCTTCAGCTAACCACCTAACTGCTTACCGACCCATTGCACTCCTGTCCATCCTTGGAAAAGTGCTTGAAAGACTCCTCCTCCTCCGTAGCCAGGTGGGCAAGAGCAGCAGTGCATAGCACATGCTTCTTGATTAGACCAGGGTTTGAGCCTGTGACCACCAAATATGGAGGATGCGGAAAGCTCAGGGAATGACTACTGCATATCCCCGGAGCAATATGGCCTTAGTTGCTAATGCTCCTAAAAACCAAATAACAAACAAACAAAGACTCCTCCTCAGCAGAATCCAAACCAACTACCAAAATAAAGGTCTGACAGCTTCCAACCAGTATGGTTTTAAACCAGGATGTTCCACCACCAATGCCCTGCTGCAACTATGCGTGGTTAGAGAAGGCTCCAACTCTAAATATATCCTGCCTATCTTTATTGATTTTAAAGCAGCATTTGACTCGGTCTGGTGGCCTAGCATCATCAGGTGGATCAGACAAGCAGAATGCTCGCACAAAATCTATGTTTCAATAGCTACTTCGTCAACATGAAGATTACTATCAAGATCCTTTATCACAAAATCACCAGACCAATGCCTAGAGGCTGTCCCCAGGGTTCTATCTTGGGCCTGGCTGTTTGGAACACAATCTTGGATGAGTCGCTCTCCAACAACTTCGATAGGACTACCATGTTGTCATACACAGATGACCTTGTTCACGTTGTCGAAGGTCCCTCCCGGGCCTCTGGAGCTGCAAGCCAATTCTGTTTTGAATGCTCTTACTGATGTGCTGAAACTCACAAACTTTCCTCAACCAAAACAAAAATGTTGCTGATTAAAAGTACCCTCTATATCCGTAGGCCACCTGTCATCTGACTCCAAGGTACATCTGTCAAAATGCACACAACTGTAAAATACCTCAGTGTCCTCGATCATAAATGGTCCTTCGTGCTGAATCTTGATTATATCAAGGATAAGATCAAGAGATACATGGCCGTGCTGGCCCGTGTGACCAGAACAAACTGGGGACTTAAGGGCAGAACTCTCAAGCTCTTGTATTCTGCTGTCTTCCTCCCAATTGTTTCATATGGTGCCCCTGCCTGGTTTCACAGAGTTGAGAAAATCACTTTTGCTGACAAACTAAATGGTATTCAATGTCTCTTTCTTCTCTGATCCACAAGAGCCTGCAGAACTACCCCCCCCAGAACTCCAGCACTTGTACTGCTCCAGAAGGAACATACAAACTACCTTCATCAGTATTTCTGCTACTACCAATGCTAACCTTGCAACCGAGAAGAAAAGACTCTGGTCTGAAGTTTCCAACCTCTGGCAGTCCCGCTGGTCTGCAGGGCTTAAGGGCAAGACCAGAAAATTCATTCCTGATATTGCTTTCCTTACTAAAAGTACCGTCTTGGCTCAGCCCGAACTTAGAGACCACCTTTATGCTCACTTGGCATAGATCTTTCAAAGCTCGTCTTCGTCAGTTTGGTGCAGTGAATGAAGACACATCTGTGGTGAAATGGAGAACTGGAATCACCTTTTGCTTGACTGTGTGGTTTATTTGGATCTGAGACAACTCCTCCTCCAAAGCAACTTGCCTGCTCTCCAGCCTTTACACTCGTTGATTGAAACTAGGCGCCTCCATAGCCAGGTGGGAAGGAGCAGCAGTGCGTAGCACACGCTTCTTGATTAGACCGGGGTTCGAGCCCGTCACCACCAAATACGAAGAATGCAGAAAGGTCAGGGAATGACCACCGCATATCCCGGAGCAATATGGCCTTAGTTGCTAATGCTCCTAAAAAAAAAAAAAAAAAAAGATTGAAACTAGTATAATCTTCAATATCTTCACACACTACTGTACTGTCCTTTTTCAAGAGGCTGACCGGGCGGTAAAGTGCCTGCCTGGCAACCAAAAGGTCATAGGTTCGAATCCTGCCTCGGGCTTGGATCAGAGTAAATGCAAAAACTTTGGGAGGTGCAATATGGCCACAGAAGCTGATGCGCCAACAACTAACAAAAAAAAAAAAAAGAGAGAGAGAGAGAGAGACCTTATGATTACTGCTGTCCCACTGGAACCTTACTAGGTTTCTCTTGTATGCAACCTCCTGCTTGTCCCTGCTCTCTCTTTGAACTTGGGACCATCCTCATGCAAACCCTACCCTGGGTTAGGAATTTCCAACGTTCCTGCTGTTGCATGCACTGTTATGCGAGATTCTTCCACCAAGGTTCTCCTCTGGTGGTCTGCTTCTCCTTAGGGGTAGGAGTTAAAAAAAAGAGAGAGAATAGAAAAAAATGTTTTATTTATTTTTTATTTATTTATTTTTATTTCTATATTGGGACCTCCCTTCCTCAAGGTCTCAGCTTTTCCTCTTCCTTTTCTTACCCCCTTCCCCTTGCCCCATTTCAGTTTTTGAGTTCTCTCCTTCCTTGCTCTTCTGGGGGAACTGGACTCCAACAGGTGTCCCTGTACTGACCTGGCTCGGCTCCTCATACTTTCGATGGATGCTGGCATGACCTTTCCTGCTGACTGCACCTTCCAGTAACTGAGAGGCCAGATGAACAGCACTATATGTATGGTACATGCACTATTCACACGCTCATCTGGCCTTGGTAGATTTTGTTTCTTCACAGTGGCACTTTTCGTGGGGGATCACTGGCACCACATGACAGATACACACCATGTCCACTATGTTCAGTACCCCCCATGGTCCTATGTTAAACCAACCTGTGACAATTACTTCCTAAAGTGGAGAAAACATTCCCTTGCAAATATCAACATACAACTCCATACTGCTCACACAGAGAATTAACCTCTTTATACGAAAATATATACTGATGGATCACAATCTGATAATGGAGTAGGTGCTGCAGCAGTTTTCCCTTTTAACACAATCTCTCTCTATCACTTCCCACCAAATGCACCAAAAGCTTGCCCTAGAAAATATTCTCCATCTTTCCATCAAAAAAAAAAGTATAATATATACGGACTCACAGAGTACACTTTGTCTTACAAAACACCTCCTCACAAACCGATCCTTTAATAAAAACTATTAGAAGTAGGTTGATACATAGGAATGCCAGCTAGTAGTCATCTTTTGTTGGATCCCAGGCCACATTGGGATATCTGGAAACAAATGTGCAGACTATGCTGGCAAACATCCATCCAATCCAGTCTCATCATATTCTCTCATTCCATATGCTGACTACAAATCTAATATATGAAGAATATGTAAGGAACAATGGACACTTCTATGGCAAGCTGAAACAGATAATAAGCTATTTCAAATAAAACTAGATCCATAGCTATGGGCCTCTAGTTTCCAAGAAAACAGAAAGGAGGAAGTAATCCTAGCCAGAGCAAGAATTTTTCAGTCACATTACTCACCTATTTCTCCTCACAGGCAATGATCCTCCACAGTGTACACACTTCACAATGAAGCACATTCTTGTTGAATGCACCTTGTACTCGCATGCCTGGCAACTCTCATTCAGTTTTCTTCCCAGTCTTATAGAGAATCTTTGAAGCTCTGTCATATCATATCATATCATAGGTAATGATGCCAATCACACAGAATTTTTCTCCTTTCTTAAACTGATAAACTTATATGATCGTCTCTGACTGGTTTCATAAGTCATCATGGGTAACTTCCACATCACTGATAGGTGCAATATGGCCTGGCAGCCCTTGCGCCAAAAATAATAACAACAATAATTTGTGGTCATAATTTTCAATGTTATGACCACCAATTGTCATTTTCCCCATATTCTGTTGTTATTTTGTAAATTATAATTTCTATGCAAATTCAAGTCCATGTTTCAAATTAAAAAATGATGATTAGACCACTGTTGCTCATTTGTTAATTTCATTTTTAATGCTACTTGGGATTAAACTGTCAGTTTCTCAATAAGAAGCTACACCTGTATACTTGTCAGGTAATGAATTGTTATGAGAGATATTTAATCCACAACAAACTCAGTTTTGGCAGAAAGCCACAAAGTAACATTGCAGTATGTCTGAAATATCTATGATTTATTTTATTTATTATTATTATTATTATTTTTTTTTTTTTGTGGCTTCACATTTATGTATGTGAAATAGTTTCTACTTATCACAATTCTAAAGACCAAGTACTATTCTTGACTAACATAAGAAAATTTGCTAGTAATTCTTGCATAATTTTTGAAATGCATGTTTGTTTTGAATGTGTTAGTGAAGTTTTTTATAAAAGCATTTCACCTGTGTAAAGTTTAGAAAATACAGTATTTATTATTAATAGAAACTAACAGTTATGTTTCACAGATGTTTTCTCCCCCACTTCTTAAGTGATTGTGATCTTGTTGTTATGAGGATGTTATGTTGACAGATATCACTTCTTCATGTTGGTGTAGTGAATGAAGACACATCTGTGGTGAAATGGAGAGATGCAAAGATTCTCACAAAGCTCACCAGGTTTGAAAAACATTTCGTATTTGTAATTGCTTTTGTCAGTTTGGACTTTTGGTGTCTTGTAACAAAGTATCTCTTTCTCCCCCCCCCCCCCCCCAATAATCACTGCAGACGCAAAGGAGAAAACATTGCAAAAATTTGTTTGTTAGTTTTTATTAATAGTAGAAACTTTTGTTAGTTTCTATTAATAGTAGAAACTAACTATTAGTAATAAGATTCTAAACCTTACACAGGTAAAGTGCTTTTATTTCAAGTAGTGATTTAGATAATTCTTGATTGCAGAAATTTTATATTGTAATGCTTATATATATATATTAGACTAATAAAATTTAAGTTTCTTATATTTTTACTGAAACTTAAATTAAAACAGTGACACATGGTATTTTCAGATATTTATGAGTAATGACTGACAATTTTTTTTTTTAGTGTGGAGGCAAACCCATGTTAGTTTGAAAACCATTTGTTTAATGCATTGTGTTAGTTCTTTTTTTTTTTTTTTTTCTTTCTTTTTTAATAGTAACACTACATTAGGATATGTTAACCATGGATGTAATGAGCCAGTGGTCACTTGAGCTTGCCTTTCCAGTGGTCAGGTCTGGAGGCCTCATTTTGGGAAGGATGTAGATTTGCTTGAGTGTGTACATAGAAGGGCAACAAGATTGGTGAGGGGAACGAAGGGGATCCTCTTACCAAGAGAGGCTTAAGTTCTGCAAATTGCAGCAGCTGGAGACTAGGCACCTGTGAGGTGATCTGATTGAAGTGTATAAGGCCTTGATTGGGTTGAGCATGCTGAATTCTGATGGGATTCTTCTGCTTGATCAGATTATGAACCTAAGGGGGCATAAATTCAAATTGAGGAAAGACAGCTGCAGAATAGATTAGCGTAAATTTGCTTTTGGCAGTGGGTGGTTAATTGCTGGAACCAACTTCCATCAAGTTGATAGCTTAAATATATTCAAGGAGGAACTGGACAAACTTTTAAAGGTTGTGTGAAATTTTGGCTGATTCTACATAAGCTCATACGCTTGCTTTCTTGCATCACATGCCTCTAATTACTATTCCCCTTCAGTTTCTTCTTTCTGTAATGTAAGTCAGCATTTGTTTCTTACATGTGACGTCTGGGGCATTTATTCCCTACCAAATTTCCCTGGTGTTAACATATTAATCCACAAAATACAATACACCAGAGGAAGTTCTGATAGATGGATAGGTTTTTTTTAAGTAATCAGCATTTGTAATTCTATTTGTGAGGATCACATTGTTTTAATTTATAAGTCTGTTTGTAAAATATGTAGAATTTTGTAAAATCAGTTTACAGAAATGTGGTAATAGTTTAATTTTATTTTGTGTTTCCTGCAGAAAAATATATCACCTCATGAACGAGCAAGAGTAAGATTGATAAACCATAGTAAAGTAATATCCCAGGTAGAGAAATTTCACTTGAAGTTTCCTCCCGAAGTATTGTCTGTGAAAGAAGTTAGTAAAGCTACAAAACACAAAAATTTTAATGACAGAAGCTATGCAGAGAAGGGTATAACATTAAAGTTGACAAATAAAGTTAATTTGAAATGTAGAAACAAAATGCCAAACAATGAAATATGTGAAGAATTACATTTTCCAGATAATTCTTGTGATATTTTTATAGATGAAAAAAAAGAGTCTAAATGTGATGGAAAAGAAAAGGCTGAAGGTACCTACCATCCTGAGGAACAGGAAGTGAAGAGAGAAAAACTAACCACAATATCTGAAAATGATGGTCAGAAGAAAGGAATCGATTCTTCTGAGCTATGTCTAAATGCCAAGCCATCTCAAAAGGTAATGAAGAAAAATAGACAATTTCAATCTGGAAAAATGCTTAAAGCAGCCCAAGGACAGCATACACAAACACTGGCTAAAGTAGAAGGAAGCATGGAAATAAAGCCTTTAAATATTATAGAGCTTAAAAATAAAGATATTATTCCTATTGCAAATGCTTGCAAAGATTCTGAGAACACTGAAACTGAAACAAAGCCTATTATGGATCCTTTTTTTTGTGGAAGTGGAAATGGATCTTTCAAGGATGAAGATGAATCTGGTGCTAGAGTGGTGTACAGTGGAGAACAGTTGCCATTTTCACAAACGGTAAAGTCAAAGTTTATAGGGAGTCTTTCCAAGGGAAATGTCAGTGCTGAAGTTAAAAAAAAGCAAAAGAAATCAAGTTATCAAAAAGTGACGAAATGCAAAGAATCACAGAAAAATTGGAAATATCTGACAAATGCTAGCACTAAAACTCAATGGGAACCAAGTAGACAGGAGAGGTCACATGTATTTCCAAGGTAAGATATATTTTAATCTTCAAGTAACTTTAATTATTAATAAAATTGTTTAGAAGAATTCATTTTTATGTCCTTGTTTAAAGTAAGAATATAAAAATAGTGATGTCTTCAAATGTGTAATCTACTGTTAATAAAACAATTATCTTACAAAAGTATTTCATTTGTTTATTATATGATGTGAAATTAAGAATTGAATGAAAGTAACAAAGGCTTGGAGGTTCTAAGTGTTCTTGTGATTGGTTGATTTTCAGTTGTAATATGTATTGAGCTCCCTGTAGCATACTATTCTATAATATTCTAAAATTTAAAGAGAATTTTTCTCATAACAAGCCTAAGAGAAAGTAAACAAAGGCATAGAGAGCAACCAACTACCTTCTGTTAATTTTTCTTCTCTTTAACAATACTAATTCCTGCTCCTTTAATCACTAGGTGGCACTGTTACTGCCTTTATGTGAGGAGACTGGTAAGAAAAGTCAACTCCCAGTACAAAAAGGAGGAGCAGTCATGGGATACTTAAATCCAGCACAGACTTACAAGATGATTATCATACTTCCAGTACAAAAAAGATAAAGGGCTGATGTAAACCAGCTCTATAGTGCTATGTTCCTTATTTAGCATCATCTAACAGACTTATCAGAAAACTTCCTTTGTGATACAAAGCTGCCTGGAGATTATAGCAGAAGCACCTAGACTGGTTTGTGTATTTAAGTCAAGATCTGTTTGTAGAAATTTCTAATTGCAGATAATCAGAACCATTGAAAAATGTGGAACCTTAATCAGATTCACTTCATATGCAGCTCCATCCATTTTTAAATTCCAGACATTTGGGTGTTCACAAATGGTATGGGGGGAAGTAGCTGTGAGCTTCATGGATTGGAGGAACACCTGCACAGTGAGTTAGCATTAGTAGAGGCATATAATGCAAGAAAGCAAGCTTTTATAGCATCAGCCAAAAAAAAAACCATTTCACCCATCCATTAACTCCAAATGTTTGTCTAGTTCTGCCTTGTACTTATTTAAGTTGTTGACCTCCACTACAACAGATGGAAGTTTGTTCTGACTATCAACCACCCGATGGCTAAAGAAAATTTCCACACATCTATTCTACAATTGTCTTTCCTCAATTTGAATTTATGGCCCATCAGGTGAGTAATCTGTGCAAGTGGTAGAATCCCATTAGCATTGAGCTTACTCAAACCATTCAAGGCCTTATACACCTCAGTTAGATCCCCTTGCAGGTGCCTGGTCTCCAGAAGATGCAATTTGCAGAGCTTAAGCCTTCCTTGGTAACACCAACCCTTTGTTCCACTCACCAGTCTCATTGCCCTTCTCTGTACTTGTTCCAGCAGCTCTACATCTTTCCTAAAATGAGGCCTCCAAACCTGTATACAGTACTCAAGGTGTGGCCTGACAAGGGGACAATTACCCCCTTATCCCTGCTAGCAAAAAATCCTGTATATCATTGACAAGACACTATGAGCTACTCTTGCAGCCTGTCTGCACTTGCTCAGAAAACTTCATATCTGACTGCACAATTACCTCCAGATCCTTTTCACTCTCCACTACCCTGAGTGTAGTACCACCCAGTTGATACATTACTCTGGGGTTACTGCTACCCATATGCAGTACTTTACATTTGTCAGTGTTAAACTTCAGTTGCCAACTCTCAGCCCATCTGCTCGTTTACAGATCCTGTTGCAGTAGCGTACTATCATTAATGTCATTAACAACCCTGCCAACCATCCTGTGATCTGCAAACTTAGACATTAACCCTGATATACCCTCATCATTATCATTGATAAATACTGAAAACAACAATGGGCCCAACACCACAGTGTCCATTGATAACTACTCTGTCTTCTCCCACCCAATCATCCTTTTATCCATTGTAGCAACTTACCCTTAATGCCATACTGCTCCAATTTGTGCAGTAGTCCTGTGATCTGCAAACTTAGACATTAACCCTGATATACCCTCATCATTATCATTGATAAATACCGAAAACAACAATGGGCCGAACACTGGAGGAATCCACTAATGACATTAGTCCATGAAGAGCAGTGTCCATTAATTACAACTCTGTCTTCTCCCACTCAACCATCCTTTTATCCATTGTAGCAACTTGCCCTTAATGCCATACTACTCCAATTTGTGCAGTAGTCTTCCATGTGCCACAGTATCAAAAGCTTTCTTAAATCCATGTATATGACATCAAAATTATTTTTTTTTTTGCATCCAGTTCCTTTGTGACCACATCATAGTATCCAATCAAATTTGTCAGATAAGACTTCCCCTTAACAAACCCATGCTGTGTCTGAACTGTAACTGCAGTCTTGTCTAGATGATCCTGCATCATTTCCTTAACCAGTGACTCCATTATTTTCCCTGCAACATAAGTTAGACTAACAGTTCGGTAATTACCTGTGTCACCCTTTGATCCCCCTTTGTGAATTGGGGACACATTTGCACATATCCAGTCCATGGGGACCTCCTCTGAGTCCAAGGAAGCTTTCATAATTATGACTAAGGGTTTGCTTACTTCCTTTGCTATAACTGGATAGATCCCATTAACACCAGGCGCATTTGTTACGTTCAGTTTCAATAATTTCTTCACTCAGTTATTACAAAATCATTTAGCTCCCTGCCAGAGTTTGATAAGCCTTTGGCCGCCACTTCCCTACAGACATTAGCAACCTCTACAATGCCCAAAATGCAAACAGAACCAGTCTGCCTTTTTCAAAGAATGTGAGATATGGAAAAGGGAGAAGCAGATTTAAAAAGATTTAAAGTGGAGCATGTGTTCTTATATCAAGAAGCAAAAAAGCAAAAAAACCTCAAATTAGGAAACTCCTGAAAGACTGTTTGAAACCCAGTTAGAGGAGAACTACACATCGACATGAGTTTTACAAAACTCATGTCGATGTGTAGCTGCAGTTCATAAATCACTCTTCGATGCAATGTCACAAATGGAAGTTCCAGTATCTCTATACATCTCAATAGAAGTCTTAAGAATAACAGCAGACAAACATTACATCCAGTATTTATTCCATTAGCATTAGCGGAGGCATATGCTTGCTTTCTTGCATCATACAAAGCAAAACAAAAAAAAACACACTTCCCATTTCATCCATCCATTTGCTTCAAAAGTTGGTCCAGTTCTTCCTTGAATTTATTTAAGCTATCAACATCCACAACAACAGATGAGATGGAAGTTTGTAAATTTCCACACATTAATTCTACAACTGTCTTTCCTCAATTTGAGTTTTTGCCTCATGTTTGTAATCTGAGCAAGAGGAAGCATCCCATCAGCATTGAGCCTGCTCAAACCATTCAAGACCTCAATCAGGAACCTTTTCCATAGCTCTATAATTAGAAATTAAAAGCCAGCATAAGAATGTATGCATGCATGTGGAATAGCAAACTTGCATGTAAGAACCATGCTGTTCATAAGCTTATGTTATTAGTAGAGTCCTCAAGATTTGGTGTTGGGCTTCCTAACCAGTTTCACTTAACAATATTAAAGAAGGCTTATCGGTTTGCAGATGATATAAATGTTAGCAGGGTAGTTAGTACAAAATCAAGTGCTATTGCAACAAAATTTAGGCCAAAGAAGTTGCAATTGAGATTTAGCATTGATAAATATGAGGTACTGCACTTGGACAGAATTAATCCCAGAATAACATAACAGACAGGCTGTTAGGACAGCTCATGATGGAGGTACGATCAATGATATACAGAAATTTTGTCAGCATGGACAAGAGAGTAATTATCCCTTTGTATAAGGCAATGGTTGGGCTGCATCTTGAGTACTGCATACAGCCTTTATTTTAGGAAGGATGTGATTCTGTTGGAATGGATGTAAAGAAGAACAACAAAATTTTTCAGGGTGCACAAAAGGGTACTCTTACAAAGAAAGACTTGAGTTCTATAAATTGCTGCATTTGTAAACTAGGCACCTGTGAGAAAACCTGATTGAAGTATTTAAAATTTTAAATGGATCGAGTAAACCAAATGCTGGTGGCATCCTTTGTCTTGGATAGCATACACAAGGGAATATAAATTAAATTGAAAAAGGATGGTTGTAGGATAGATGTGCAAACATTTATTTTCAACCAGAATGCAATTGATTCTATCTGGTGTGGTGGAAATGGGTAATTTAAATAAATTCAAGGAGAAAAAAAATTATTAGAAAGGGATGAGGTGTAAGTTTGCTTCCATGCATCATTTTACTATTACTGATAATACCTGTTTTAAGTTGTATGCAAACATTGATATGGCACTGGCAGACAAATATTTCTGGGGGAGGAGAACAACATAAACAAAGCCAAGTAATGAAAACTATGTTACAGTGGAATTATGGGGCCCTTCAAGGTAAACTTGAAGACATCAAGGATATTTTGTCCATGTATAACCTTGTATCTGTGTGTAGGAATATTATCTCATTTTCCAAATAAAACTGTCGTTTAGACATACTTTGTATAGACTGGATCAGATGGCCAGCAACTGTGCATGGTGGAGTTGTTGGCCAATTCTAGTAAACTCCAGCACTAGAAATAAGTGCAGATACAAACCTCCTTAGAAGCTTCTGTAGTGAGAATTGTGGTGGGAGTCATTCTAACTGTGGTTATCTAAAATATCTCAATCCTCCATAGACATATGGAAGATTTTGTAACAGGGTTCTTCTTCCACCCTGCACATAAAACTTGGATTGATGAAACATTTTGCGAAGGGACTAAATAAAGAAGGTAACAGATTTGCATACGCACTTGAGAAGTGCCAAACTTAAGGAATTTTCGTAGGACCTCAAATTAGGAAACTCCTGAAAGACTGTTTGAAACCCAGTTAAAGGAGGTTGAATTAGGGCCTCTGCGATCATTTAAGGGCTAGTATATGGTTTTTTGGGTAACAGGAAAGAAAAAAAAACTATGAAATGTTGGTGTCTGATTTACTCAAGTGCTATAAAAACATGGGCTGTCGAATGTTGTTGAAAATTAATTTTCTTCATTCCCATCTCAAGGTTTTTCCTGAAAATTTGGGAGATATGAGTGATATGGGGGATTACTGTTGGTTCCTTGTGAGGAAGAGTAAGCAGGAATACAAGATAAAATCCCCCAGTAGCAAACATTTTTAAGGACAATTACAGGTATGCTGATTACATATTATTGAAATATAACTATTTCAATGATTTATGAAATTTTTGACAAAGTTAAATGAGTTATAGAAAACACATTTTTTTACACTTGAATTATACATATATATCCCCTTTATTTTAACATTGGTACATCTTTTGACAAAAATGTGATAGAGACTTTTTATGGTGATTTTCGGAATCAACATGTTTATTTCCTCCATAATCACATTTCCTCTGTAGTGGTGTGCAAAGAAAATTTTTTTGTTGGTTAGTGTTATTAACCATGAACTTTACAACAGTTGGAAGTGATTGTTGTACTTTCTCATACTAAAGTACAGTATAAAGCAAATTTTTATAATTCTGCCAGTTACAATTTTTGTTTTTTTTAAGGTTTGACCTCTCAATGTTGAAAAATACAGATGTGGAAAAACAGAAGTGCAAATTTTCTCCTGCTAAAGGTATTTCAAATACAGCTCAGATAAGTTAATTGACTTATATAGGGTAATTAAAAAGAAACTTTACAACTTCAAACATTTATTTTTTTTCTTTATATGAAAGGAGAAAAAAAAAAAAACAAAAAAAAACCGAATTTGGTTTTTTGGCAGGTTTGCAGTTGTTTTTACCCACCAAAGGTGAAAGTTTCATAAACATTACAACAGGAATCCTTCTACCATATCCCCTATATGTGAATGATAAAGAATTTTGTGCAAACTCGCTGTTATAAAATGCATGGTTAAAAAAAAAAATTGGTAGGCCTGCTCATTAGTGGAACAACTGAGCCATTTAGGTATAGCTTCAAAGTCTAAAAAAAATCCATATACTACTTGTAAAAGTATTCCACTATCAATTATTTGAAAAAGGCATGGAAATGTATTGATTTCGAAATTTGATATATTGTCATGTCATCTGTTTTCCTTTTGTATAAAAAATAAAGTGTCTATAAATGTTTGAAGTTATAAATCTGCTTTATAACTATCCTGTATTAATAATGATATATTTATATGTGTGTGTATTCTTATTCATAGTGCATAATATTGTTTTCTGGTTTCCATAAATATTGAATTCAACATGTTTTTGCTGTTTAGTACTCATAATCTATACAAATAAAAGTGCCATTTCTCTCTTTTAACACTAAAATTTACCAATTACACAGCTGATATAAGCACAAAATTATAAATCATGCAGGCCTACAGTGATTTCTGGGTCTGACTAACTAATTGACTCAGTTATTCCTGTATACATAGTTTGTAAACAACATCCATTTCTCTCTACTGCATATAGATTTTTTTTACAAAACATCATACTCCTTTTTGTGCTTTTGAATATAATAAGCAAAAATTATATTGTATTTATTGTTGCTATTTCATAGTTTATGAAGATGAATACAGAACCTTGCAGAAGTGTTGAAAAAACACATCACAAGATGGTATTAGGATATAAGTGGACAGCAGTCTGACAGGAAATGTAAAATTATTTGTGTGTGTGTGCAAGTTTCGTAGTGTGGTATGGCACTATAAAACTTAAAAACCTTTTGGGGTAAAACTTGGTGACCTGAGATTACTCATGGACTCCACACAAAGTTTGCCACGCTTAGGTAGAACAGCTGAGGAAATGGACTTGGGCAAGAAAAAAGTCTCTGCCTTTTGCTGTTTCTATGCATGAACCCACAGGCATTTGTGAGTGACCCAGCACTCATTGGCAACATTATAAGATCATGTTGCACTACTAGTGTAACTATTTTACCAGCAAGGTCCAGGAAAGAAAGCTGCAAAAAAAAGTCCAATATCTTTAATAGTGCCAGGACAGCAATGATGTAAGTGGAGAATACTGCTGTAGTACTAGATTGGGATACATTCTCAGAGGCACAAGAAGCTATTAGCATTTTGTTCCATTTTGGCCTGTCTCGTGCTCTGGTTCTACAGCAGATTTCATGTTGTTAGCCATATTCTGAGCAATTTCTGTGTTGTTGGAAGGGAAGTTGGTTTTTATAGTATTTGATGCTATTTTTAAAACCATATTAATCAACAAATACAAGTAGCCATCAAAAGTTACAAATTGATAAAAGGTAATATTAGTTTAAAAAAAAAAAAAAAACATTAAAGGGGTCCTGCAAGTCTCCTAATTAACCCCGTAGTGGATATTCTAAAATAAGTCACACAACAGTGTCAGTAAGTAGTTTAAGATGTGCTTCCTAATTGTATTCTTTATTCTGAGACTATATTGTATAATAAGTACAACTATCTTTAGTAACAGTAATCTTGTTATATAAAAAAATTGTTTTCAAACTATTCCTATTCCAACATATGGCAATACACAGAGATATAAATGTATACAAAAGTTGTAAAAGAAAATAACATGTGTGTAGGCATGCATCACATTTTGTATACTACCACAGATTCTTTACAGAACAAACATGTTTTTTTTTTTTTTTTTTTTTCAATTAAAAAAAAATGATGCAGGACCAAGACACATTCTAAAAGTCATGTGGATGTAATTTTAATTATACTTAGAAACCTGGGTTCATCTGCAAGATGTTATTAAAAATAAAAAACATTTTACCAAATCAACCAAACTGGATGGTCAAGTGAGGTCTGTATTCTTCTTAGCCAAATCAATTGCCACCTGAGAATAGTTACCTGGAACCTACCGGATTGTAATTAATATGTATAAAATGTATTTCATGCAATAATATGTGAACTGGGGGGGGGGGGGCTTAACTGTACTTTTCCCACAGGTTTTAAACTTTGCCAGTCACAGAATTTTTCAGGAATATAACCCACAATCAACACAAGGTCTAGTTGTAGTTCTAAAAGCCACTGAGGAACAAAGTGGTTTTTCATGGTGCCTTTTGGAACTACAATAGAACCTTTGTTAAAATGCAAATGAGTTATGCACTACTGTAAAGATAAGGTTCCCACGACTTTCAAAACATTTGTGAGTGACCTAGTACACATTGGCAACATTATAAGATCATGTTGCAAAACTATTTTACCAGCAAGCTCCAGGTAAGAAAGCTGCAAAAAAAAAGAGTCCAATGTCTTTAATAGTGCCAGGACAGCGATGATGTAAGTGGAGAATACTGCTGTAGTAATAGATTGGGATACATTCTCAGAGGCACAAGGAGCTATTAGCATTTTGGCCTGTCTCATGCTCTGGTTCTTCAGCAGATTTCATGTTGTTAGCCATATTCTGAGCAATTTCTGTGTTGTTAGAAGGGAAGTTGGTAATTATAGACAGATGCTACCCATTTTCACTTAATGGGATAACCATGACAATTTATAATTGGAGAGTTCTTTTCTGAAGGTAGTGTCCCAACAGGACCTATAGCAAATTCTGTAAATGTTAGTAACATTTATTTTTGGCTGACTTGGTCATTCTAGCTTGTTTTGAGCACATTTTCACCAGTGTGAGAATTAGTTACAGCTTCTTTTCCAGCACATCCACCTCTATCACACAATTGAAGCACTGCTGACATTTAGCCCTTCCTGAAGAAAAATGCTAATCTTAGCAACAGTCACACCATATTAACTCATCTTGCATGCAGCCAGTGAAAACAAGTCTTTATAATTTGGGCAATTTAGAATATGTGCAAGTATGGTAAGGCCACAAAATATCACTATGCTGTGTGAGTCGGTGGTTGGAAACAATTCCCCTAGCCAGAAAGGGAATTCTCTTCATTGTCTACGGATAAAGTGAATAATAAGCAATTCCTTCCTTAAGGCCACACAGGTGTGCATCTACCTGTTGGTGGTAGTAATTTGTTAAGTATCAGTACTTTGTGACTTCTGAAATTAATTTTGCATAACATTTATTAGGATCTATGGTGTGCCTACCAAATATCCACATTTTCTCTGCAGATGCATTGTTGTCAGTGAACTTCAATTTTAACTGTTACATTTTTTTTATAGGAAAGTTGGTTACTGAACCTGTGCATCCATCATGGGAAGCAAAGAGAAAACTAAGGGTGCAGCAGCAAATGAAGATTCAAACATTTCAAGGGAAAAAACTGAAATTCAGTGATGATTAGGCACCAGGACAATCTCAGATTTATTTGTTGTATATACATTTCTTAAGATTATTAGGATCTTAAGCAATTGTATCTTTTATTTATTATTGTATATAATAAATAAAACATTCATGGTTTTATTGCATGAAAAAATCATTTCAGCTTACTCAACACGAGATATTCAATTATAATGATTAACATCACTCCCCTTCACAAATTGTTGAAAATATTTAACCTTCTCATTTCCTCAACAAGTGATGTTGGAATTCAGTAAAAAAATATAATTGTGGCAATGTAAACATTGCCATCATTATATTAAAAAAAAAAAAAAAAAACATCTATTATGTAAGCATAAGCAAAATATATTTTTTCCTTTGATTTCTAATCAGCTTCAGCCAGAACTAATGCATTAAAATCAAAAGAGATTAGTTAACCCTTATTTCTCAAATTATTTAAATTTTATTGGATTTCTTTTTATATTTTATACTTACAATTTTTAAATCTAAACATTGTCTGATAACCATGCCCTTTCTTAAATGTGACAGAAATATCTTTGTACAAAATTGAAATTCTTATACAGGAGTTACCATTGCATGCTAAGTATTTCAACTTTATTGGATATTTTTTTTTTACATTTTGTAATTACAAGTGATGCTGGAATTCAGTAAAAAAAAAAAAACATAATAATGAATGCTACTTAAAAATATGATGGTGGCAAACATTATATAAAAATAAAAAAAAAATCTATTATGTATAATAAGCAAAATATATTTTTTTCCTTTGATTTCTATTCAGATCCAGCTTTGTGGCTGTAACAAGAATCAGTTTTTTTTTTTTTTTTTTTGTTACATTCACAGAGGTTGTGTTTTTTGCCATTGTATATGTTTAAACCATGCATGATTATTAATCAGTCATTCTTATGAAATGCACAGGACTGGATTGTGGTCTATTAAATTTAGTTAATCAATAATAAACAGTTCTGTTAATATGCAATAAAGTGTCAGTTACATTCAAGTTTTATTTATCCTGTTAATGACTTTGTAACATTCTACAGAATTTATTTAGTCACTAATATTTCATTAATGACAACAAAAAATATATTATTAAAAATAAAAATTTTGCTATTACATCTGACCTAAAAATAAGAATGCTTTGACTACATATCACACATAAATCATTTTAAATGTCACTTGAATTAATTAGCCATAAAAGTTATTTTCTACTAACTCTGGTTTCTTTTAATAATATGACAAATTTCATGTAAAATAATCTTTGCTACCTTCAGAATGGTAGCATGTAACGTATATTGTAAAATCAGCGAGCCAAAGCCTTTGTATAAACCTGATGCACCTTCCTCATCCACAATAGTCTGGAAACAGTCTATTGGACCCATATATGTTGTGGTGATTGGAGTAACAGATGTTCCATAATCCAAATTATCTATAATAGTCCTTGTACCCTGAAGATACAGCCTAGAATGAAATTGTACTTAACAGATTGATCATTTTAATTGAATGTGATATTATTTATCTTAACATAAAGTTGTTGGTATTGAATCAGCAAATACATTTATAATCATGTGTGGCTACCATTTCATTTATAGTGTGGGTTATGAGCCTTCTTGAATTGCCTTAAAACAATAATCACCTGATTCTTGACATCCCATCCCTACCTAATGAATGTACTTGTTCAGTGTTGCTTAATATCTGTGTGTGGGATTTCTACTTGAGGTGTCTGTTGGTATGCCGTTATGTATCCTCAGCAGTTCCATCACATTTTTTTAATGGTCTCAGCTTTTCACATGTACATCTACACCGAGTGATCACTGAATTATGACCACCTACCTAATACTTCCTAGGTCCTCCTTTTGCCTTCAGTACAGCAGCTATCCGACGTGGCATTGATTCAACAAGATGTTGGAAGCATTTGGGAGATATGGTCAACCAAGCTGCATGTAATGCGGTCAGCAATGCAGGTATAGATGTGATTGGTGTATCCAGACAGCTGATATGCCTTTCCATAGTGTCTCACAAGTGTTCTATGGGATTGATATCGAAGGAGTTCGGAGGTCAATCACTATGCGGGAAATCAGAACTGTGTTCCTCAGACCATTCCTGCACATCAAGTGCCCAATTGCCACCTTGGAAGACACCATCGCCATTCAGGAAAAAGTGTAACATAGCAGGGTGTACATAGTCAGCATGCAATAGCAGAGACCACTAATACGTTGTTCCACATGCACCAAGTTCCTGCCAGTGAAACATGCCCCCACACCATACAACTGCCTCCACTGACCTGCACGATGGACGAAGAGCCTCATGTTATTGATGCCAAATCCATACACAACCATCCACGGTGTGGAGTAAATAATGTGACTCATCCGACCAGCACACCTCCTTCCAGTCTTTTGACATACAACTTGCATGCTCATTCACCAGGTGAGTCTTTTACGCCGATGAACCTTTGTTAGGAGAGGATGCCGCAAGGGTCGTCTGCAGGTACAGCCCATACGTGCGACGCATGGTCATGCCAGATATTGTTCCGGGTTGGCCCATGTTGTATTGGGTAGTTAACTCTTCAACAGTGTTGCATATGTACGAGTCATTGGACCCGGCACTCACCTCTAACATCAATCTTTTGCTGACCCTTGCAGTTTTGTCATTGGGTCGTTATTTGACCATTTTGACACCAGTCCTGGTACTTTAACAACAGTGACTCTTAAACACCACACCAGTTCAGCCGTTGAGAAATCAAGGCACCAGCTCATCGAGCACCAAAATCTGTCCTTTATGAAAGTCCGATAAATCCTTCCTTTTAACCCATCACACTTGGAAATTTACTATCTGCTGAACCACTGACACCTTATCTATGCTGCGTAGGTTGACTAACTCCGCACTCTTATACCTCAATGGTCAATGGGTCGCATTCAGTTTTCAAAGGGGTGGTCATAATTCAGTGTATATAATAATAGACAACATGCTAAAATAATCATTAAGTTCAAATAACTCTGAAATAAAAAAAAATATATAAATATAGCAATACAGTCAGTCCTCGTATAACACGTGTTTACACTACACGAATTCGATCATACACGATTTATAAATAGGGG
The DNA here is from genome assembly GCF_048544385.1 of Mastigoproctus giganteus. Classification (NCBI taxonomy): domain Eukaryota; kingdom Metazoa; phylum Arthropoda; class Arachnida; order Uropygi; family Thelyphonidae; genus Mastigoproctus; species Mastigoproctus giganteus. The sequence goes on from NC_143581.1 coordinate 180,707,279, forward strand.
AACGATATCTTATATAACACAAACCGAATTCGCTTATGCACGATTTGCCTTTGTGTTTACAAGAAATGGCAGTTGAACGCGAAAGCACCCCCAACCCGAATGCAACACGATAGGAATGAAGAGAAGATTCTGAAAATGTATTTGTTTTTTATATCATGAAGGGGAAACACATTTCACCATAATAACGTAAAAATCCACAACAATTCCAGCTATCGGTATAATCGCAAATGCAATTAGATCGAGTTTACTACCAGTTTATAACAGATTCCGGTAGCAGAAACACAACTGGAAACTGTTTTTATTGTTTTATGGTAGTAACCCCTAGAAATGTGCTTTAGTAAAATGTGAGGTGTTAATAGTGTATCTCTGCCTATGCACTGTTGTTTATTCAGTTGCTACACGCGCCCAGCTTTGTTTACGTATATCAAGCGTGCCTCCTCGTTTTGTAATTGTGTTTTATTCCCTAAAAATGAGTAAAATACTTAAAAGGTGTGAAAAGGAAGCGTCCTGGTGAAGACACTGAAGATTCAGGGGGAAAAAGAAAAGCAATATCGATAAACAGAGGCATTTATAGTGGCCTCATACTATGGTTTATGGCCAAAATCACACCGGCCTCCGGCCCACCAGGGTTTCCCCTGTAAGGCTTATGGCCAGTCCGCCTCTGTTGATAGAGAAAAAATATGAAATTGTGAAACGCTTTGAGCAAAATGAAAGACCATGCGATATTGCACGTGCTACAGACCTAAATGAGGCAACGCCGAGAATTAGAAAGAATGCAGAGAAAATAAAAACAACTTTTATAGCAGGAACAACTCAAAGTGTAATTAAAATCCATTAGATTAAGACACGGAGTGATGGAACGCCTGTCATCTGTTTGGATCGAAAATCAAATAAAAAACAAGTTTGCTTACGATAGAAGCAAAAGCATTAGCAATATTTTATTACGTAATAATTGTAATAAAATACGTAAGTATTTTATTACGATTATTTATTGTGTTTGGTAATGTTTTGGTTACAAATGTGTGTTCAATCTTGGGTGGTCGGCACCTAACCCTATTTTTCCCATAGGGCCTGTTGTTTATATTGCACGAGGGTTTCTAGGAACAGAACTATCGTACTATATGAGGACTGACTGTACCTCGCATAGCACTGATAATTGGTACCGAAACTGTTCCGTGTTATGTGAAACCGTGCTGATTGAGGTATAATTATAATGGGTTTTAATTGAATGCGTACCAGAGAAAGTCTATGAACAAATTATAATAAATCTATAAACAATTTGCGGTTGATAGCCAATTAAAAGGATTTGAAATTTAAAATATTGCAAAAATTTTATTAATGAAAGGTAACATTAGAAATGAGAAAAAAGCTTTATTGTTTATTTAGATATTTCAATAATAAAGTCCGGTGAAGTCGTCTCTTCTTTTTCTCGGCATACAAGTTTTTGACTGCACCTTAAGGTGCAGTCAAAAACTTGTATTCCGAAAAAAAGAAGCATTTTTGTAGCATCAAAACCCATCTTGTAAAATTTGCCGCATCTTGATGCTACGTTCAATATTCGGATCTCCATTCATAATCGCCTTGCTGGCCATGTCACCCCCCCCCTCCGCAAAAACTTTCTCCAATTCTTCTGTTGAAAATTTTTTTGGTGCCACTTCAGAATTGTTTTCCTCTTCATGTGCAGTTTTCTCATCAATTTCAAGGAGAGTTGCATCATCTAAGTCATTTGCATGTGAGTCAATGCAGTCACATACATTGACAGTGTCAAAAGGTTTAAAATCACAAGTCTTTTCCAATCTTCACAATGTCTTTGGCAATTGTCTGAATTTGTAATCCAAAACCAATGAAATAATTTACCATATGGGGCAAAACATGCTGCCAAACAGAATGCATGTTGTTGGCAGCAATTTCTAGCCAAGATGCAAATATATTTTCGATCATATTTAAAGGAGTAAAAAATAAATTACGAAATGAAAAGCTATCATTTCGTCTTGTCAGGATGGAATTAAGAATACTGAACACTGTTGCACTTTGCTAGTGACTGCCCGAGGGAAGCTACTGGCACATGTGCATGTGAGACAATAGAGTTGGCACTGCAGCATATATGTATGCATTCCTAGGCTACAACAATACAGCATATATGTAGAGTACATGTCTCGGCTATTGAATGAGTTTTAATATGTACAGTAAATTTTTGACTTAAACTTAATTGAAAACCATGTTATAGTGAAACCCGTGCATTGCATTATTCACCACCACTGCTTTCAGTGGTGGTGAATAACGCAATCCATTTCAATCTTGTTTCATTATGATAATTAGAATTAAAGGTAGTCCTATTAGGATACCACAAAACCCTTCATATGTATTATAAATTTGGTTTATAATACATATGCATTGATAGTTGAGTGGCAGCTATCCTGTTCAAAATGATAGAACCAGCAAGATACTCAAGTATTATAAATCTGATGGTAAAAAATGAATAATATGTAGACACATACCTGGTAAAATCTTTATTGACTCATCTCTAGTGAAATGTTTATTCATACTAGGTTTTTTTTTTTTTTTTTTGCCTATTTTTTTTTTTTTTACATGAAAATCATAAGTATGTATTATACTTGTAAAAGGGTTAAAGAGCCTCACAAAGGAAAAAAAAAAAAAAAAAAAAAAAAAAGTGTTTGTGTCAGGAATGGGAGGGCTTAATCTCATGACACTTGAGTAGCCAGTCAATAGGATTACAACATCCCATTCACTTGTTTGATAATTTTTCATGTTGGAATTTATTGGAATAAACACTTTGAATAATGTGTGGACCATTATCCTGCAAGAAAAAAAGTCTATTTCGATTTTAGAATAAGCAATATCTTGCAACAGTGATAAATAACTGTCTAAACCTAATGAACTCCTCATATCTTCATAGTTTTGTCTAATATACATTCTTAACTATAGCAAATACATCAAATGGAATAGTTTTCTTTATCAGTGCTCCGGCCAGTACATTCTCTATTGTGTTCAATGCATTTCAGACCTCTTTTTAGAAGACAGGGTGTGTGCTTCTTCACTTTAATTACTGGTAACAAACACTTCATCCATTTTCCACATGTTCTTTCAAAGTTACACTTTTCTCAACATTGCTAATACATTTATTTGCAAAACCATGTTTTTCAAAAGTATTCTTTCCAAGCCATATAACAAAATCCCAGCATTCCATAGGTAATTCTGACTTTTATGGTCACTTCTACTAGCAGTAGTAGCCTTCATTGCTTACATTAAGCTATTTTTTTGCATCATTACTCGATGCAACCAATGCACTTGTGGTCAAGTGATTTATGCCTTTTGACTAAGAAATTTTCATGTTTTCTTTGCAGCTAACAAGCTCAAATTTATACTAACAGGTGCTTTACTGGATGCTGTTTGGCCTTCAACTTACTGCATATAGATTGCCAACAGGTAACTTTTTATTGGAAAATTTTCATATCTGATATGTATAAGCTACAGATGCATTGGCAGCAGCAGTGACTCAAGGTCAAAGCTCCAGCTATAAACATTACATGGTGTATGACACAAGATCAAAAATTCCAGTCACTACATAAAACTACAGGTTTTATGATCAGTTTGGGTCATCCTAATTGCTTTATTTGGGGTCGTGGTGAGCTAAAGCTTTGTAAATATGGATAAAGATACCAACTGAATCTCTGATTTCTTCATAATAAGTTCTTTTACTTCTCTCCCACTGACTTTCTTAGTCCTTTGACCTAGAGGATTGTATTTGGCCCTTTGCTGTTATGTCTTCGCCTGTTTTAACTGCTGCTAACTGTTACTCGTTCTAGCAATCTCTGGAAATGGAAGAGGAATTTATTTCAGACTTTATTGGGATGAGTGGTGTAATGGAAGAGAATGAATGTTCCAAAAGCGCATCTTTGCTTTAATCTTATTCCAGAAATTTATTTGGAAAAAGTAAAATGGGGGATGCTCTAGGTCTGTGTCCTTTGCCCCAAATTGGTTAAGTGACATATGCTCATTAGAAGTAGAAGAGAATCCTTGTTCACAAGGTAGTTATAATGATTGTTTCCTAGAGACAATCATTACAATTGCATATACTTGTGACAGGAAGTTTTGTGTAACTTGTTCTGACACATTTCTAAACTTGTGCAAAAACTGTGATGGAACTTCAGTGTTAAACAGCTCTGGATCCAAGACCTATTAATTTCTATAGTTGCTAGTAAGTACCCTGGAATGAAATGAAAGAGGTGAAAGACTTGTGGAATTTGCAGAATCTCAAGGAGTGTCAGTAATGAACACTTTTTTCAAGAAAAGGGTGAACAGAAAGTGGACATGGAAGAGTCCAAATGGATTAACAACTAATGAAATCGACTTCATCCTCACTAACAGAAGATATTGTGATACTGTCCTGAATAAGGTAAATGTTGGAAGTGATCACAGAAGGGTAAGATGTACACGATATAGATGTAGGAAAGGAAAAAACTGACTCGAGTAAATAATACAAAGGTCTTTGAGATAACAGAAGAGGAGAAAAAGCAGTATGTACTGGAACTTAAGAACAAGTTTCAGCTTCTGCAGACTGCTCAGGACCAAGATATCGACGAGGAATATTACAACTTTCTGAAAGTGATAAAGTCCAAGAAACCTATAGGGAAAAAGAAATCCAAAGAAGAAAAAATTAGTCAAGAAACACTTGTTACGATGAACCGAAGGCGAAAAATGAAGAGCAAGATAAACACTGACAAGGAAAAAATTGAGTATACTGAGTTATGCAAAGCCATTAGAAAGAGACTCAGAGAGGACATAAGATTTAACACAAGAAAAGTTGAACAAGCATTAAGGGAAAACAAAGGATTTAAATCAGCAGCCATGAGCAGTAATACAGAAAGACAAATGATACTGAAACTGAAGAATAGTGATGGTGTACTTATAAACAGCAGGAAAGGCATAATTCAAATAGCAGAAGACTACTATAGAGAATTATACAAGGAGCGAGGGAATGACGACATACCCAATATTCTTCCTGATGAGGTAGAACATGCATTGAAGAAAATGAAGAATCAGAAAGCCCTGGGGAAGATGAAGTTACTGTAGAGTTCTTAAAATTGGGAGGAAGAGACAACACAAAAACTGGCAAGGCTCTTCACAAAGTGTATTAGAAAAGGTGTGATGCCTAAGCAGTGGAATAATGCAATCAGAGTTTTGCTGCATAAGAAAGGAGATAAATCAGAAATTGGAAATCATAGACCAATCAGCTTGTTATCCCACATCTACAAGTTGTTCACAAGGGTCATTACTAACAGATTAGAAAGAATACTTGATGAGAATCAACCGAAAGAGCAAGCTGGCTTTAGGACAGGATTCTCAACTATGGATCACCTTCACGTAATATCACAGCTAATGGAGAAAGCAAATGTTCTGGCATTTGTGGATTATGAAAAGGCATTTGACTCCATACAGCATAAGGCAATGTTTCGGGCACTGGAAAGACAAGACATAGATACCCCACATATTATGATTTTGAAGAAAATATATGAGAATGCTACCTCCTTTATTAGACTAGACAAAGACAGTAGGAAATTTAAAATTGAGAAAGGAGTTTGACAAGGAGACACAATATCTCCGAAGCTGTTTACTGCTGCCCTTGAGGAAGCTTTCAGAAGATTAGACTGGTCGCAGCAAGGAGTCAATGTGAACGAAGAGTACCTAAACCATTTACGATTTGCAGATGACATTGTGATCATAAGCCACGATCCCAAAGAATTAGAGGAAAATCTTAATCAGTTATGCACAGTTAGTAAGGATTTCGGACTAAAGATGAATAATGGCTAAAACAAAAGTAATGATGAACAAGTATGCCATAGAAAGAGAAATAATGATTGAAGGAGCAGTAATTGAAAAGGTGGAGTCATATACTTATCTGGGACAAGTTATTAGCTGTAATAATGATAAATGGCTGGAAGTCAAGAGAAGAATAAAGTTTGGATGGATAGCATTCAGGAAATATAGTCACATACTGAAGAGCAATATCCCAGTTTGTCTGAAACGTAAAATAATGAACCAATGTATACTCCCAACTGTCGTATGACTTATGGAAGTGAAACTTGGGCACTCACCAAAAGAATGGAAGAGAAGCTGAGAACTACACAGAATGGAACGAATTATATTGGGAATCAGACTGTTAGATAAGAAGAGAAACACATGGATTAGGCAGCAAACTCAAGTAAATGACATTCTTATCAAAGCTAAAGAACTAAAATGGTCTTGGGCAGGACACAGCTCGAAGACATGAATGACAGATGGACTACGAAAATAACAGAATGGTACCCAAGAGGAGCTAGAAGAAAACCTGGAAGACAAAGGCAGAGATGGAAAGATGAAATTCATGAGTTTGTGGGTAGTAAATGGATAGCCAGTGCTCAAAACAGAAGGAACTGGAAAGTTGCTGGAGAGGCCTTCATCCTGCAGTGGACTGAAAATGGCTGATGATAATGATGATGACCCTTGGAATAAGCAACTCCTCATTTGTTTCCAGATGAATCGCCCATAGACTGAACAACTCATCTGGAAACAATATATCTAAATTTCCACATCTACAAAAGAAGTCAAGTTATTGATTATAAAGTAGTATAAGAAATGAATAAAAATATGTTCTACGTTAAAAACAATATATCTAAATTTCCAAATACACCTAAAAGACTATTACAGAGGTGTAGGATGCCAACAAATATGGCTAAATATTTGTTGGAAAAGACACCATCTTGAAATCTGATATCTCAGATAGCTAATGTCAAAATCAGTAATGAAATAAATCAAACTCAATTTACCAGTCTTATTGACATACCATCCAATCAACTTAATTAGAGGATAACAACAGAAGATACTAGGCATCTATACGTAACGTTTGTGTCAATGAAAAAAGATGCAAAAAAGAAACATAAGAAAAGATCTTAAGTGTCCTAAAACCCTACCAATCAAAAACCAATAAACCAACCACTCATTTGGATTCTAAAGTCCTACCTACATCATGGAAGCCATAAAAAGAAACCTTCCACAAATAATATTATATTCCAACTATCTCCAAAAGTTCAAAAAAGTTCAAAAGCAATAAATGACTCAAATTCCTATGGTCACTGTTGGTTGCTAAACAGAAGTGATGCCTTCCTAAATTAATACAGAATGTCAACTACAATAATAATCTCACACACACCAAATTTAGTACAAGTTGACCATTGAACAGTACCAACACATGCTCTCACTGAAACACTTAGAAAAACTCAGGACCACAGACAAGTCATCCCCTCAACAAGGATACAGAGACCTTTTTGAAAGGGAAAATGCTCGTATCAAATGAAAACAGTACTTGATGAAGTACTACAAACTGATTCAATAATCTTGGATCTAAGAAAAGCCTTCATCACCATAATACCCAAAAGACAAGATGTTTTTTTATGGACTTGAGGCAATGCATACAAATGGATTACCAATTATTATCTGGAAGACAGATCCTGACTGTACTTTATATAGGAACGGTCTCAAAAAAATTTCCGTCAGAAGTAGGAATATTGCATGGTTCATCTCTAGGATATACATCCTTGATAGCTTTCCTTGATATACATCAATGTTCTTCCACAAATAATAGAGGATCCCAAAATCAACAAAGATCTTTGTTGACAACATTAAAATATATACTACTATAAGAAACAACACAGACAAAAACTGCTTGATGGTCAGTGAAAAAAAAAAAAAGTCCTAATAAGTTTTATAGATGTTCACTAGGAAACGATTATAATTATTCTTACACAATCAATAAAAAAAATAAAGGAAACTGCTTCCTCTGATTTAGATATAACAAATGTGATTAAATAAAAAACAATAAAAACCCAGAGTTTTCAAAAAGAATATCCAAAGGTATTTTCACAACGCCAGTACCTTCCTACTACTCAACAAAATAGATATTAAGACCTTGCTGCGCTTCCAATGTCTAGTCATGACATTCTGCTTACCAAACAACAAACAGAAAAACAACAAAGAGTTCTTTACTTATGTAAACACTAGAAGGATCAGAATCAGATTGGACCACTTAACATAGATGGGTTGACTACTGATGATCATGCTCAGGTAGCTGATAAATTGAATGAGTATTTCGCATCTACATTCACATATGAGGTCCTTGAGGTTGTCACAGACATTCTCTCAAATATGCCTGACAAGCTGTACGTGCTACCTGGGAGTCTAAAACGCTGATGGAACTGATATTCGGGTGACATTAGAGTCGAGTGGACCCAATTTTTTTTTTTTTTTTTTTTATGAAAACCCCAAACACGAAAGGTATCAAAACCTATAGTACTTAGTACTGTGCATGGGTTGAAGGAGAAGTATGGGGGGAGGGAGATGCCGAAAACTTTGCTCTAGAGACTAAACATGGGTTTCACCACTTCAAGCCTCCAATAAGCAAAGTGGTGGTATTTCACCGGTTCAGCAAAGTCCGGATGGTCTGTGACAGCTAAAACCTCTGCTTACACCTTCACGATGGTGGGACTGTTAGTAATCCTGGGTATAACCTCTATGCACAAGCACATGGTGGGTGACCCACCCAGGTGTCAACCAACGTAAGCAGGGGTCGAGGTGCGCCCACACCGCATGGAGGAATGCTGTCCCTCTGTGGTAGATGACTCTCATCAACCGGTGCAAAATCACCACTTTGCTTACTGGAGGCTTGAAGTGGTAGAACCCATGTTTAGTCTCCAGAGCTAAGTTCCGGTCAACCCTTCCCCATCTCTTCCATCATGCAGTATGATTGATGACTTCTGAGGTTATGATGAACATCGTGGCGAGATCTAATCTTCCTTACATTTCAAGGGTACAGCTCTAAAACGGTGTTTGCAGGCCGGCCGCTAGTTAGTAAACCGGACCGAACCTATTGGTAACTCTCTAGGAGGCTTCTGGATCAGCTAGTGTATAATCTTGCTACCTCTACTCTGCCAGATAGTGATTGCAGGGAGTCCGAGTAGTGTGTATGTGGGGGAGCATTGTCGAGGCCACGTTATGTCAAGGATCTTGGTATATTCTTACCATGTGTACGCCATATCCCAAAATTTCATTACTAATAGAAATATCAAACTAATAAAAAAATTTTTAATTATTTTTTAAAAAATAATAAAAATCAAACTAATAAAACTCTATTTCAAATTATTAGAGTAAGCTTATCTGCAAAAAGATCCAAACACTTCCTAGTTCATTTCACAAATAGATGTGGTCTCAATTCTAATCTCAACCATGTCCATTTCCACTTGCAGTCTGCCAAACCCCATGTACTTTTTCTGACATAATCTCAGTTATCAGTTGATTCAACTACTGCTCATCTCAGTTGTCCAAATTATTCCCTGTGTGATTCCTTTCACCTCAAAGGAGGTACTTGTGCATATATCTGTTCCAATATTCCCTGTCAGAGACTTGGTAATTTGGAATCTTCTCTGGCTCAAAATCTCTTTACCTTATTGTGTCAAATTCATCTGTTGTCTCTACCGTTCTCCCAACTCAACTAATCACTTGGAGCTCTTTGACATGACTTTCTCCAGTCCAACTTTCCTAATGGTGAGGTAATTTTCCTTTATGATTTTAATGTTCACAAATCCAGCTGGCTTCCATTTTCTAGTCACATCAATCCAGCGGGTCGAGATGCTGAGCCTTTTGCAATTACAATCAGCCGTCTGGAAACTGGTCAATAATCGGGGATTCCATCTTGCACTCAAAATACATAAATGAAGTCGTGAACAGAACCCACACTAATCTTCACCTCCTAGGACAATTCATGCACAGATATTCGATGATCTTCCATGGTTAACAACTCTACTTTTCTGATCGTGCTGTCATCAATTGCTGAATGGAGACGACCTGAAATGGGCTCAGATTCTACCGATGTCTGACCACCCCTAAACTCTCTATGCCAGTGCTCCACAATGCCATAGGATGGGGCTTCATCCTTATATACAGCAGTCATCTCCTCGTGGATTTCTTTAGATTTCCCCTTCAAGAACAGATACTGGATTACAGCTCTGGCTTCAACTTTGTCCATGATGCTAATTCATCACACATTCAGCTCTGTAAGAGAAAAATAAATTAAAACATAGGGCTGAAATTTTACACCTTTAGTACAGAGATATGTATGATGTTACACAAAATATCATGACTCTGCAATATGTGGAAGTAGATGAGGGCGATTTATTGAACCACCTTCGTATGTCAACTTAAGTGCCTCCATAGAACAACCTTGTGCAACGATCTAAAATCATCAAAATGATGATTTTAGATAAGATTTTAGATATTTTCAATAAGCAAGACTGAAAACTTTTTCAGCCTGGTCTGCACTTGTTAACAGGAGAGACTGCTTCTACAGGGATGGGATACACTTAAATAGAAAGGGTGCAAGAATATTTGCTGATGCTATCGAGGCAGTGTTAGGTGGGTCGGAAAACTGCTAGCTTGGGGAGGGGGATACAAGGACTAATAGATTAACAGTAGCCACTGGCAGATGTGAAAGTGATTCTTGCACTGCTTCTGTTGGAATGAGTAGCAGCCTTTGTTCAAAAGAGGGACTTTGTTCAAAAATGGCAACATAGCTCTGGCTGCCATGATACAGATGCATCACTGCCAAAGATAGAGCAAAGGGAAAAAGTGGTCCTCAGTAAGAGATATGGTTGTCCATACTTAGAACAATGTTGTTGATAAGTTCTTGCAGTAACATAGTCTATTCCTCTGTCAGCGCCATCTTCAGCTGGTGAACATTTTCTGGTGCATGTGGACATGACGCTAGGCATCTCTCCAGAGCATCCCATATGTGTTTGATGGGATTTAGATTGGTGGAACGGGCAAGCCAATCCATATGAACAATGTCCTCACTTTCCAAAAGCATATCAACAGCTGCAGTGCGATGGGGTGTGGCCTTATCATCCATAAGCATGAACTCGGCCAATGGCACCTCAGAACAGAAGACACACATGGGGAAGGATTACCTCAGTACAGTAGCATGCACCGGTTACAGTACTGCCTTCCAGTATCTAGAGTTGTGTACATCCATCCAAGATAACACCTCTTCAGACGAGAACACCTCAACCGTCATATCGATCCCTTTCAATGATGTTTGTGGGGTGATACCCTGTGCCAACCTCTCACCAGATTAGCTGAAGTATAGAACTGCTACTGAGAGTGAATCTACTCTCATCAGTAAAGAGTACCTCAAGTAAAGATTTTGTGGTTGTAACCTTTAGAAATAGTGTTGGCCCTTAAGTTTTGCACACCAGTGTACTACACAGATGTTACTTTTACAGAGCTCTAACTTTTGAAATTAGAGTGTGATTAATACTTCCACAATGGATGGAAGCCTGTTAAAACAATCAACCACCTGCTGGCTGAAGGCAAACTTTCACACATCTATCCTGAAACCTTCCTTCCTCAACTTCAATTTATGTCCCCTCATGTATAGTGTTAGCAAGTGGAAGAATACCTATGAACATTCAGCTTACTCAATCCAGCGAAGGCTTTAAACACCTCAATCAGATCTCCCCGGAGCTACCTGGGTTTCAAACACTGCAATTTGCAGAACTGAAGGTAAGAGCACCCTTTTGTTCCCTTCACCAATCTGGTTGCCCTTCTCTGCACCAATTCCAGCAGATGAACATCCTTCCTAAATGAGGCCTCCAGACATGTATACAGTACTCAAGATGTGGCCTAAACATAGCCTTACAGAAAGGGATAATCGCCTCCTTAACCTAACAGCATGTCTGCACTACTCAGAGAATTATGTCTGCCTGCACAATTACCCCCATGTCATTTTCATTCTTCACTACCCTGAGTGTAGTACCACACAGTTGATAAGTTACTCTGGGGTTACTGCTACCCATGTGCAGTACCCTGCATTCATCAATGTTAAACTTCAACCATTTATCAGCCCATCAATTCAGTTTTCCTAGATCTTGTTGCAGTAGCTCACCCTGATGACTGTTGTTAATCATCTTGCCAACTTTTGTATCATCTGCAAACTTAGACATTAAACCATATATATTCCTTCATCAATAAATACTGAAAACAACAATGGACCAAGCACTGAACCCTGGGGAACTCCACTAATAACCTTAGTCCACAAAGTGCAGTTCCCATTGATAACCACTCTCTGTCTTCTTCCACCTAAACATCCCTTTATCTATAGCAGTAACTTACCCTTAATGACACAATGCTGCAGTTTGTATGGCAGTCTTTTATGTGCAACAGTATCAAAAGCCTTCGTGAAATCCAAGTATATGATGTCAAAATTATTTTTTGCATCCAGTTCCTTGGTCAATTAACCTATCAGATTGGTTAGATAAGACTGCCCCTTGACAAATCCATGCTGTGATTGCAGCATAATTGCATGCCTGTCCAAATTGTCCTGCATTACTTCTTAAACCAGTGATTTCATAATTTTCCCTGGAACATATGTTAAGCTAATAGGTCTGTAATTACTCATGTCACCCTTTGATCCACCTTTATGAATTGGGGATATATCTGCATTTCTCCACTCTATAGGGACCTTCCCTGAATTCAAGGATGCTCTCATGATTATAGCTAAGGGTTTGCTTACCTCCTTTCCTGCCTCCATTTAATATAATTGGATTGATTCCATCCACCCCATGTGCCTTTTTTATGTCAATCCTCAACAATTTCTCCTCCACTTTCCTTTCAGTTATCAGTCATTTAGCTCCTCATTAGAGTTGGATAAATTTCTGGCATTCCCTGCCCTAAAAGATTCCTTGTGTGAATGTAGATGCAAAATACCTATTGAATTTGTCTGCAACCTGAGCAGGGTCATCAACAGTTAACCCATAAACATCAAGGGGCACAATGTGCTTCAACCCCTTTCTTCAAGTGTAATATAAGCATAGAAGTCTTTGCTAGTTTTTTTTTTTTTTTTTTGCATTCTTTGCCAGAGACTTCTCATAATCTGCCTTTGTTTGCCTAATCTCCTTTGTGACTTGATTACAGATTAATTTATTTATATACCAAGAAATTTCCACATCAACCATATACTCTTTAACTCAGTGGACTGATTGTGGCAGAGAAGAAAAGTGCATGGGATGCACATGAATTATCAGGTGATGGAAAAACTATAGTAGATATAAACTAGTCTGTAACCAAATTACAAAGGAGGTTAGGCAAACGAAGGCAGATTACGAGAAGTCTTTGGAAAAGAAATAAAAAGCTTCTTTACTTATGTTAACAATAGAAGGAAGGGATTGCATCACATTGGTACACTTGAAGTCGATGGTTTAACTACTGATAATCCTGCTCATGTTGCTGACAAATCGAATACAGTAGGGGCCCCGCTTTACAGCGTTCCACCAATACGGCGGTTGGCAATTATATCCATGTTCATTATGTCTGCCGCTTGTTCTGCTTTTTTGGCATTTTTGCGCATGACATGGTCAGCAGAGGGTCCGAGAATAGCGTCACGTGCCATTTTATTGTCGGTGATTCAGTTTGTTTACAGCACTTGTGTGCTCTCTTTGTATTCTGGTAATTTTCCAAACCTTCAAACTTTTTAAAGTTATTATATTGTATTATATATAATATTTTTGTGCTAATTACAATGGCATCTAAGTGTAATAATAGTGATAAAAAAAAAGGAGCCATAAGCCTCTTACTTTAAATGCCAAGTTAGAAATGATTAAACTAAGTGAGCAAAGTATGTCTATGGCTGAGATAGGCCATAAGCTAGGTTTGGCTAGCCAAATAGTTAGTACAATTGTGAATGCTAAGGAGAAAGTGTTGAAGGAAATTAGAAGTGGTACACCAGTGAACACTAAGGTTATAAGAAAATGTGATAGCCTTATTGCTGACATGGAAAAACTTTTACTGATGTGGATTGAACATTAAACCAGTGACAATGTGCCTTTAAGCCGAGCCATCATCCAGGACAAGGCCTTAATCTGTTCAATGCTATGAATGCTGAGAGAGGTGAGGAAGCTGCTGAGGATAAATTCGAAGATAGCAGAGGCTGATTTAATAGGTTTAAGGAAAGAAGTCATTTCCACAACATCAAAGTGCAAGGTGAAGCTGCTAGTGCTGTTCTCAGACTTTTTCAGTTGAAGGCACTCTAATTCATGCTAACTGTTTCTGGCATCTCTAACAGCATGTAAGTATAATATAGATCAAAAGTGAGAAGAAATTGAGTTTGGGAATCTATTTGTATTTACTGCTTTTTGTATGTGTATTTTAGTGCAATTGCATCATTTATACACAGCTAAATATAGATTAGCAAATTTGCAATAGTGGCATCATTTAAGTTACATCTCACATTGTGAATACCTTCACGACGGGTTGCCATGACATTGCACTACTTCGAATAAGTAACGCTTCACCTGAAGGAGAAGACTGTTGTTACTTATTCTCAGTGGATACCACCACCCAGCCAGCACCATTTCAGGGCTATTTGGCCCTTCTTCGGTGGGTGGGTAAGTACCGAAGTGATGTAATGATGGCAAAACTGTTGTGAAGTATATCTTCACAATATGAGAGATGCCTGATGGTGTATGATATAAGTTAAGACTCCTTTTCGTCTTTTTGGAGTGCTTTTTGTATATATTAATGATACAAGCAAGCAAACAGTGCATTTTTAAAATGCACTGTTTGCTTGATGTCTGCGGAGCAGTCGAGTACGGGACATGATACTGCCAAGGGGGATGTCTTTGTATGTGCACGATGTAAGGAGTGCAAGGAAATTAGGCGACAACTCAGCGTTGTTATGGGCCTTTATGAGAGCTTGAAGGACAGGGTGGATGCCCTCGAAGGAAATAAATTGAGGGGCCCATCAAGCTCTCAGCTGCCCACATCAATGCCAGAGCTTGCACTTGGTCATCAGGCAACACAGAGGCAGCCCCCTAGGCAGAATGCGCTGGTCCCACAGAAACTAGTAGTTGTTGGTGACTATTGTCAGGGAAACGGGGAATATGCTTTGTAAAAAGGATAGGTGGAATAGGACCAGGGTATGTCTGCCAGGGGCAAAGGTTGATGACATTGTAGAGCGGATATCATCTTTTAAGGGCACAAAAGGTGATATAGTTGTACACGTTGGCACTAATGATATTAAGAGTAGGAGACCGGCGGAATTACTTGGCAAGTACAGGTCACTGTTGAAAAAAAGCCATGAATTAGGGTTGAATTTGAAAGTGTCTGCAATTCTGCCCAGACACGATAGGAAGGATTATATGATGAGAGCCTTGTCGATCAATTCGGCCCTGGAGGGATTGTGCAAGGCTCAAGAGGTAGAATTTTTTTCAGCCTGGACTGTACTTGTTAACAGGAGAGATTGCTTCTACAGGGATGGGATACACTTAAATAGAAAGGGTGCAAGAATTTTTGCTGATGCTGTCGAGGCAATGTTAGGAGGGTCGGAAAACTGCTAGTTGTGGGGGATACAAGGACTAATAAATTAACAGTAGCCACTGGCAGAGGTGGAAGTGATTCTTGCACTGCTTCTATTGAAATGAGCAGAAGCCTGAAAAACAAGATGCAGGATATTTCAGAGACTGCTGGGAGTCATTGTGGTACAAGTAAACACATGGGTTGTGTTAGGGTAGCTAGGAATAGAAACAGGTGCATGTATACCTGCGTGTACACCAATGCTAGGAGTTTGGTAAATAAATTTGATGAATTTGAGGTATCAAAGGCAGATATTGTTGGGATATCAGAGATGTGGTGTCACACAGATATAAGGAATGCGGAACTGGAATTTGGGGAATACAATGTGTATAGAAAGGATAGACAGGACAGGAGTGGAGGGGACGAGGGGTTATGCTATTAGTTAAGAAACACATAAAATCCAAGGAAGTGAAGCCAGTCGACATCGACGGACAGGGCAGTGTCGAGTCAGTTTGGTGTGACATAAGCATCAAAATTGAGAGTAGGAGTGTGCTATAGGCCTAATGACTCTGATGAGTATAATAAGATATTGTACAGGGTTTTGGTTTTTTTTTTTTTTTTTAAGGAGCATTAGCAACTAAGGCCATATTGCTCCGGGTTATGCGGTGGTCATTCCCTGACCTTTCCGCATCCTCCGTATTTGGTGGTGACGGGCTCGAACCCCGGTTTAATCAAGAAGCGTGTGCTACACACTGCTGCTCCTTCCCACCTGGCTACGGAGGCGCCATTGTACAGGGAAATAGAGTGGGCCAGTAAATCAGAGAGTCTTATAATGGGGGATTTTAATTTCCCAGATATTGACTGGAATTTGTGGGTTGGTCACTCACACACTAGCAAGGCTTTTGTGGATTTATTGGATGATTGTTTTCTACATCAGCATGTTCGTGCGGCAACAAGAGGGAGCAATACTCTTGATCTGATTATCAGTAGTGATTCTTCATGCATTAAGAATCTGCAGATTAATGAACCACTAGGTCGCAGTGATCACAGTGTGTTGAAGTGGGATTTACTCAAGGAGTAACTACCATCAGAGGTAAAGGGAAGGGTTTTTGTTTTTGTAAAGGCGACTATGATGGTCTGAGACAGTATTTAAATTCTATACAGTGGGACCAACTGATGACGTTACCAACAGCAAACTCAAAATGGGAAGCATTCAAGGAACTAATCTTGGAAGCTACCGGGCTTTACATACCAACTAAGAAATATTGTTCAAGGTTTAGGCCTAAATGGTTGTCAGATGAACTAATGAGACATGTGGCAGAGAAGAAAAATACATGGAATACATACAAATTAATGAGTGGCATGGAAGCCTATGATAGATATAAGTTGGTCTGTAACCAAGTCACAAAGGAGATTAGGCAGGCAAAGGCAGACTACGAAAAATCCTTGGCAAAGGATGCAAAGAAAAACAGAAAAGAGTTCTTTGCCTATTTAAACTCAAGAAGGAAAGGGATGAATCAGATTGGTCCACTGGATATTGATGGTTCAACAGTTGAGGATCCTGCTCAGGTGGCTAACAATCTAAACGAGTATTTTGCATCTACATTCACGCATGAGGAGTTATTCAGGAAGGAGAATGACATAGGTAAAGTAAACATTGGCAGTGAGCTAGATGATTTTGTAATAACTGAGAGGAAAGTGGAGGAGAGATTGCTGAGGATAAACATAAAAAAGGCACCTGGGGTGGATGGGATCTATCCAGTTATATTAAAGGAGGCAGCAAAGGAAGTAAGCAAACCCCTAGCCATAATTATGAGAGCTTCTTTGGACTCAGGGGAGGTACCCATAGACTGGAGATGTGCAAATGTAACCCCAATTCACAAAGGAGGATCAAAGGCTGACACAAGTAATTATAGACCTGTTAGTTTAACTTCTGTTCCAGGTAAATTAATGGAGGCACTGGTTAAAGAAGCACTGCAGGATCATCTAGACAAGAATTCAGTTATAGCTCAGACGCAGCATGGTTTTGTTAAGGGCAGGTCTTGCCTGACCAATTTGATTGGATACTATGATGTAGTCACAAAAGAACTGGATGCAGGGAATAACTTTGATATTATATATTTGGATCTTAGAAAGGCTTTTGATACCGTTGCACATGGAAGACTGCTGCACAAATTGGAGCAGTGTGGCATTGGAGGCAAATTGCTGCTATGGATAAGGGGATGGTTGAGTGGCAGAAGACAGAGAGTGGTAATCAATGGACACTGCTCAACGTGGACTAATGTTATTAGTGGAGTTCCTCAGGGTTCAGTGTTGGGTTCGTTGTTTTCGGTGTTTATGAATGATATTGATGATGGTATATCAAGTTTAATGTCCAAGTTTGCAGATGATACAAAGGTTGGCAGGGTTGTTAAGGACACTACTGATGCTATGCTGCTGCAACAGGATCTGGAAAGGTTGAACAGATGGGCTGAGAGGTGGCAAATGAAGTTTAACATTGACAAATGTAAAGTACTACATATAGGAAACAGTAACCACAGAGCAATGTATCAACTCTGCGGTACTAAAATGACAGTGGTGGAGAGTGAAAAGGACCTGGGGGTAATTGTGCAGGCAGATATTAAGTTCTCTGAGCAGTGCAGACGAGCTGCAAAAGTAGCTCATGGTGCCTTGTCAATGATATACAGGAATTTTTCTAGCAGGGATAAGGAGGTGATTATTCCCTTGTATAAGGCAATGGTTATGCCACATCTTGAGTACTGTATACAGGTCTGGAGGCCTCATTTCAAGAAGGATGGAGAGCTGCTGGAACGGGTACAGAGAAGGGCAACAAGATTAGTGAATGGAATAAAGGGTTGCTCTTACGAAGAAAGGCTTAAGTTTTGCAAATTACAGAGTCTGGAGACTAGGCACCGGCGAGGTGATCTGATAGAGGTGTATAAGGCTTTGAATGGTTTGAGCATGCTCAATGCCAATGGGATTCTTCATCTTGCTCAGAATAATCACCTCATAGGGCATAAATTCAAATTGAGGAAGGACGGATGTCGGATAGATGTGCGGAAATTTGCCTTTGGCCAGCGGGTGGTTGGTTGGTGGAACCGACTTCCATCACTTGTTGTTGAAGTTGATAGCCTAAACAAATTTAAGGCTGAACTGGACAGGTATTTCGAACGAACAGAGGGGTGAAATGGGAGTGGTGTGTGTTTTTTTTTTTTTCGGCTGATGCTGAATAAGCTTGCTTTCTTGCATCATATGCCTCTACTAATGCTAATGCTGATGAAGGCATATCAGCCTTAATGCCTACGTTTGCAGATGCTACAAAGGTTGGCTGACCGGGCTAGCCGGGTGGGTAAAGTACCTACCTGGCAACCCAAAGGTTGCGGGTTCGAATCCCGCCTCGGGCTTGGACCAAAGTACTGCAAAAACCTTGGAAGGTGCATTATGGCCACAGAAGCCGATGCGACAAAAAAAAAAAAAAAAAAGGCTACAAAGGTTGACAGGGTAGTCAATGACAGTGAACAGGGCATTGTATGACAACATCTAGAAAAAATTAGGCTGATGGGCTCAGAAGTTGCAATTGAAGTTTAAAATTTACAAATGCATTACCATCAGCAGTGTATTACTTGTAAATTAAAAGGGTTAGAAATGTGAAATTCCAGGTGATGCACTTTCTTTGAACACCAGTGTATTATTTGCCATATACTAATACTAGCATTAGCATTAGTAGAGGCATTTGATGCAAGAAAGCAAGCTTATGCAGCATCAGCCAAAAAAAAAAAAAAAAAAACCCACTTCCACTTCACCTCTCTGTTCGTTCAAAATACCTGTCCAGCTGAGCCTTAAACTTATTTAGGCTATCAATCTCCACCACAAGGGATGGAAGTCTGTTCCACCAACCAACCACCCGCTGGCTAAAGGCAAATTTCCTCACGTCTATCCTACATCTGTCTTTCCTCAATTTGAATTTATGCCCTCTCAGGTGATTTTTCTGAGCTAGAGGAAGAATCCCATCAGCATTGAGCATGCTTAAACCATTCAAGGCTTTATACACCTCTATCAGATAACCTTTACGGTGCCTAGTCTCCAGACACTGTAATTTGCAAAACTTAAGCCTTTCTTCGTAAGAGCACCCCTTTGTTCCATTCACTAATCTTGTTGCCCTTCTCTGTACTCGTTCCAGCAGCTCTACGTCCTTCTTGAAATGAGGCCTCCAGACCTGTATACAGTACTCCAGGTGTGGTCTGACCATTGCCTTATACACGGGAATAATCACCTCCTTATCCCTGCTGGAAAAATTCCTGTATATCATTGACAATACTCCATGAGGTACTCTTGCAGCCCGTCTGCACTCCTCAGAGAACTTCATATCTGCCTGCACAACCACCCCCAGGTCCCTTTCATTCACTACCACTGTCAGTGTGGTACCACAGAGTTGCACGTTGATCTGGGGTTACTGTTTCCCATATGTAGTACTTTACATTTGTCAATGTTAAACTTCATTTGCCACCTCTCAGCCCATCTGCTCAACCTTTCCAGATCCTGTTGCAGCAGCATAGTGTCAGTAGTGTCCTTGACAACCCTGCCAACATTTGTATCATCTGCAAACTTGGACATTAAGCTTGATATACCATCATCAATATCATTTATAAATACAGAAAACAATAATGGACCCAACACTGAGCCCTGAGGGACTCCACTAATAACATTAGTCCACGATGAGCAGTGTCCATTGATTACCACTCTCTGTCTTCTCCCCCTCAACCACCCCTTTATCCATAGCAGCAATTTGCCTCCAATGTCACACTGCTCCAATTTGTGTAGCAGTCTTCCATGTGCAACAGTATCAAAAGCCTTTTTAAGATCCAAGTATATAATATCAAAGTTATTCCCTGCATCCGGTTCTTTTGTGACTGCATCATAGTATCCAATCAAGTTGGTCAGGCAAGACTTCCCCTTAACAAAACCATGCTGTGTCTGAGCTATAACTGAAGTCTTGTCTAAATGATCCTGCAGTGCTTCTTTAACCAGTGCCTCAATTAATTTACCTGGAACAGAAGTTAAGCTCACAGGTCTATAATTACTTGTGTCAGCCTTTGATCCTCCTTTGTGAATTGGGGTCACATTTGCACATTACCAGTCTATGGGTACCTCCCCTGAGTCCAAGGAAGCTGTCATAATTATGGCTAAGGGTTTGCTTACTTTCTTTGCTGCCTCTTTTAATATAACTGGATAGATCCCATCCACCCCGGGTGCCTTTCTTGTGTTTATCTTCAACAGTTTCTCCACCACTTTACTCCCAGTTATTTCAAGATTCTCTAGCTTACTGATAGAGTTGAATACACCTCTGGCATTCCCCTTGCTGAATAACTCCTCATGTGTGAATGTCGATGCAAAATATTCATTTAGTTTGTTAGCTACCTGAGCAGGATCATCAACAGTTGACCCATCAATATCAAGTGGACCAATCTGATTCATCCCCTTCCTTCTAGAGTTTACATAAGTAAAGAACTCTTTGCTGTTTTTCTTTGCATCCCTTGCCAAGGATTTCTCGTAATCTGCCTTCGCCTGCATAACCTCCTTTGTAACTTGGTTGCATATCAACTTGTATCTATCATAGGCTTCTGTGTCATGTGTTAATTTGTAAGTATCCCATGCATTTTTCTTCTCTGCCATATGCCTCATTAGTTCAGCTAACATCCATTTTGGCCTAAACTTGAACAATATTTCTTAGTTGGTATGTAAAGCCTAGTAGCTTCCAAGATAAGTTCTTTGAATGCTTCCCATTTTGAATTTGCTGTTGGCAACATCATCAGTTGGTCCCACTGTATAGAATTTAAATACTGTCTCAGTCCATCGTAGTCGCCTTTACGAAAGCAATAACCCTTCCCTTTACCCCTAATGGTAGTTACCTCTTTGAGTAAATCCCACTTCAGCACACTGTGATCACTGCCACCTAGTGGTTCATTTATCTCCAGATTCTTAATGCATGAAGAATCACTGCTGATAATCAAATCAAGAGTATTACTCCCTCTAGTTGCCTCCCGAACATGCTGATGTAGAAAACAATCATCCAATAAATCCACAAAAGCTCTGCTAGTGTGTGAGTAACCAGCCCCCAAATTCCAGTCAATATCTGGGAAATTAAAATCTCCCATTATAAGACTCTCTGATTTACTGGCCCACTCTATTTCCCTGTACAGTTCCTTATTATACTCATCAGAGTCATTAGGCCTATAGCACACTCCTACTCTCAATTTTGATCTCCCAATGCTTATGTCACACCAAACTGACTCAACACTGCACTGTCCAGCGATGTCGACTGGCTTCACTTCCTTGGTTTTTATGTGTTTCTTAACTAATAGCATAACCCCTCCCCCCTTCCTATCCTTTCTGTAGACGTTGTACTCCCCAAATTGCAGTTCTGCATCCCTTATATCTGTGTGACACCACGTCTCTGATATCCCAACAATATCTGCCTTTGATGTTTTGAGCAATACCTCAAATTCATCAAATTTATTTACTAAACTCCTAGCATTGGTGTACACGCATGTATACCTGCTCCTGTTTCTATTCTTAGCTACCCTAACACAACCCATGTGTTTACTTGTACTGCAATGGCTCCCAGCAGTCTCTGAAATACCATGCATCTTGTTTTTCAGGCGTCTGCTCATTCTAATAGAAGCAGTGCAAGAATCTCTTTCACCTCTGCCAGTGGCTACTGTCAATCTATTGGTCTTTGTCTCCCCCCAAGCTAGCAGTTTTCCGACCCACCTAACACTGCCTCGATAGCTTCAGCAAATATTCTTGCACCCTTTCTATTTAAGTGTATCCCATCCCTGTAGTCCTTTAATATAACTGGATAGATCCCATCCACCCCAGGTGCCTTTCTTGTGTTTATCTTCAACAATTTCTCCTCCACTTTGCTCTCAGTTATTACAAGATTCTCTAGCTTACTGCTAGAGTTGAATATACCTCTGGCATTCCCCTCGCTGAATAACTCCTCATGTGTGAATGTCGATGCAAAATATTCATTTAGTTTGTTAGCTACCTGAGCAGGGTCATCAACAGTTGATCCATCGATATCAAGTGGACCAATCTGATTCATCCCCTTCCTTCTAGAGTTTACATAAGTAAAGAACTCTTTGCTGTTTTTCTTCGCATCCCTTGCCAAGGATCTCTCGTAATCTGCCTTCGCCTGCCTAACCTCCTTTGTAACTTGGTTACAGATCAACTTGTATCTATCATAGGCGTCTGTGTCACGTGTTAATTTGTACGTATCCCATGCATTTTTCTTCTCTGCCATATGCCTCATTAGTTCATCTGACATCCATTTAGGCCTAAACCTTGAACAATATTTCTTAGTTGGTATGTAAAGCCTAGTAGCTTCCAAGATAAGTTCTTTGAATGCTTCCCATTTTGAATTTGCTGTTGGCAATATAATCAGTTGATCCCACTGTATAGAATTTAAATACTGTCTCAGTCCATTGTAGTCGCCTTTACGAAAGCAATACCCCATTCCCTTTACCCCTAATGGTAGTTACCTCTTTGACTAACTTCCACTTCAGCACACTGTGATCACTGCCACCTAGTGGTTCATTTATCTGCTGATTCTTAATGCATGAAGAATCACTACTGATTCTTCATGCATTAAGAATCAGTAGTGATTCTTCAAATCAAGAGTATTACTCCCTCTAGTTGCCTCCCGAACATGCTGATGTAGAAAACAATCATCCAATAAATCCACAAAAGCCTTGCTACTGTGTGAGTGACCAGCCCCCAAATTCCAGTCAATATTTGGGAAATTAAAATCCCCCATTATAAGACTCTCTGATTTACTGGCCCACTCTATTTCTCCGAACAGTTTCTTATTATACTCATCAGAGTCATTAGGCCTATAGCACACTCCTACTCTCAATTTTGATCTCCCAATGCTTATGTCACACCAAACTGACTCGACACTGCACTGTCCAGCGATGTCGACTGGCTTCACTTCCTTGGATTTTATGTGTTTTTTAACTAATAGCATAACCCCCTCCTCCCTTCCTATCCTTTCTGTAGACATTGTACTCCCCAAATTCCAGTTCTGCATTCCTTATACCACGTCTCTGAAATCCCCACAATATCTGCCTTTGATGTTTTGAGCAATACCTCAAATTCATCAAATTTATTTACTAAACTCCTAGCATTGGTGTACACGCAAGTATACATGCACCTGTTCTTTTTCTTAGCTACCCTAACACAACCCATGTGTTTACTTGTACCCCAATGATTCCCAGCAGTCTCTGAAATATCCTGCATCTTATTTTCCAGGCTGCGGCTCATTCCAATAGAAGCAGTGCAAGAATCACTTTCACCTCTGCCAGTGGCTACTGTTAATCTATTAGTCCTTGTGTCCCCCCAATCTAGCAGTTTTCCGACCCACCTAACACTGCCTCGATAGCATCAGCAAACATTCTTGCACCCTTTCTATTTACGTGTATCCCATCCCTGTAGAAGCAGTCTCTCCTGTTAACAAGTATAGACCAGGCTGAAAAAAATTCTACCCCTTGGGCTCTGCACAATCTTTCCAGGGCCGAATTGATTGACAGGGCTCTCATCATATACTCCCTCCTATCGTGTCTGGGCAGAATTGCAGACACTTTCAATTTCAACCCTAATTCATGGCTTTTTTTCATCAGTGACCTGTACTTGTCAAGTAATTCCGCCGGTCTCCTACTCTTAATATCATTAGTGCCAACGTGTACAACTATATCACCTTTTGTGCCCTTAAAAGATGATATCCGCTCTACAACGTCATCAACTTTTGCCCCTGGCAGACATATCCTGGTCCTGTTCCACCTATCCTTTTTACAAAGCATGTTTCCCGTTTCCCTGACAATAGAGTCACCAACAACTACTAGTTCCTTTGTGACCTGCACATTCTGCCTTGGGGGTTGCCGCTGTGTTGCGCGATGACCAAGTGCAAGCTCTGGCATTGGTGTGGGCAGCTGAGAGCTTGATGGGCCCCTCACTTGTAATCCTTCGAGGGCATCCACCCTGTCCTTCAAGCTCTCATATAGGCCCATAACAACGCTGAGTTGTCGCCTGATCTCCTTACACTCCTTGCATCGCACACATACAAAGACATCCCCCGTGGCAGTATCATGTCCCAAATAAACTGAATAGGTAATTTGCACCAACATTAACTCATGAGAAATTATTTAGGGAAGGGGATCCAGAAGTTCATCAAACTGTAACAGGGATTTTGTGATAACTGAGAAGAAAGTGAAAGAGAAATTGTTGAAGCTTAATATAAAAAAGGCACCTGAGTTGGATGTGTCTATCCATTTACATTATGGGAGGCAACAAAGGAAGTAAGCGAATCTTTAGCTATAATTATAAGAGCATCTTTGGATTCTGGGGAGGTCTCTGCAGGTGGACTGGAGCTGTGCGAATGTATCCCCAATTCGTAAAGAGGGATCAAAGAGTGACATGAGTGATTACAAACCTGTTCGTTTTACTTCTGTTCCAGGGAAAATAAGTCAATGGTTAAAGAGGTGATGAAAGACCATCTAGAAAGGAGTACAATTATGCTTCAGCCATAGCATAGATTTGTTAAGGGGAAATCTGGCCTGACCAATTTGACTGGATACTATGTGATGCAGCAATAAAGGAACTGGATGCAAAATTAATTTTGATATCATATACTTGGATTTCAGGAAAGCTGTACAAACTGGAGCAGTTTAGCATTAAAGGCAAGTTACTGCTATGGATAAAGGAATGGTTGAATGGGAAAAGTCAGAGTTGTTATCAACAGCCCCTACTCTTTGTGGACAAATGTTATAGTGGAATCCATAGGGTTTGGTGCTAGGCCCACCGTTGGTTTCTTTATTTATTAATGATATTGTTGAATGTATACTGGCTTAATGTCTAAGTTTGCAGATAACACAAAAGTTGGCACAGTGGTTAATGATAGTAATCAAGGCATGCTACTGCAACAAGATCTATAAGAATTAGGCAGATGGGATGAGAAATGGCAATTGAAAGTTTAACTTTGACAAATGCAAGGTACTGCATATGGATAGCAGTAATTCTAGATTAATGTACCAACTGTGTGATATCACACTCAAGATAGTGGAAAATGAAAAGGTCTTGGGGGGGGTAACTGTACATTTAGATATGAAGTTCTCTGAGCAATGCAGAGAGACGACTGCCTGGACAGCTCATGGGGTTTTATCAATGATATACAGAAACTTTTTTTTTTTTAGCAGAGATAGGGAGGTGATTATCCTATTGTATACGATAATGGTCAGCCCACATCTTGAGTACTGCATACAGGTCTGGAGGCTTTATTTTAGGAAGGATGGAGAACTGCTGGAATGGGTGCATAGAAGAGCAACATGATTGGTGAGGCAAAACAAAGGGGGATACTCGTACCAAGAAAGATTCTATTCTGCAAACTGCAGTGTCTGGGGACCTGCAAGGTGATCTGATTGAGGTGTTTAATGCTTCGAATGGATTGAGAAAGCACAGTGCTGATGGGATTCATCCTTTAAATCAGAATGCACATGAAAGGGCATAAATGCAAACTGAGAAGGATGGTTGCAGATTAGATGTGTGGAAGTTTGCTTTCAGCTAGCAGTTAGTCAATTGAAACAAACTTCCATTTGTTGTTGTGGAAGTGGATAATCTGAATAACTAGACAAGGGAAAACTAGACAAACTATTGGTGGGAATATTGATAGGTGATAGGTGATGTGGGAAGGGATTTTTTTTATAATTTTCCTGATGCTGTATAAGCTTGTTTTCTTGCATCATTTGCTATTACTAATGTTAATGAGCCTGTATACGATGCTGTTTGATTAATCATTAATATTTATGTTTATCAATGAAATTTTACAAGATTCTTGGCTAATTCTATAAACAGAATATAGTAAAAAATTTTTAGATTAAAAATTTGTGTTAATTTTATTTATTATTTTTCTTAATTGAAAACCCCAAACATGAAAGGTATCAAAACGTATAGTACTTAATAACATGCATGGGTTGAAGGAGAAGTGGGGGGCAGAAACTTTTCTCTAGAAACTAAACACCACTTCAAGCCTCCAATAAGCAAAATGGTGATATTGCACCAGTTCATAAGAACCACCTAGTGTTAGTACTAATGCATATTAGTATTATATTATAGTTGTATTATTAGTGCTATTTTATATTAGTGTTACTGGTTTATTAGTACTAGTAGTACCGTGCATGGGTTGAGGGAGAAGGGAGGGATGCTGGAAACTTGCTCTAGAGATTAAACATGGGTTTCACCACTTCAAGCCTCCAATAAGCAAAGTGGTGGTATTACACTGGTTGATAAGAGCCATCCACCACCTACAGTTGTTGCTGTTGTTAGTGCAATTCACCCTTGACAAAGCTTACAATGCCATCGGTCTAAGTTTAGCCAAACAGTGAGTGATGAGAGGCTGTTGTTGTTATTTGGTTTTTAGGAGCATTAGCAACTAAGGCCATATTGCTCCGGGGATATGCAGTGGTCATTCTCTAACCTTTCCGCATCCTCCGTATTTGGTGGTCACAGGCTCGAACCCCGGTCTAATCAAGAAGCGTGTGCTATGCACTGCTGCTCCTGCCACCTGGCTACGGAGGCACATGATGAGAGGCAGTGTATGATGTTTCAAACCATCACATTAGCCACCTGGCAAATGCCAACACATCACAGTTGCATGAGTGCTTGCACGCCACAGAATTTCTGATAATAAATCAATACATAAACCTTTACTGATTTTCTCCCCTCATCATGACCCATTTAACATTGAAGTCACCCTCTGCCACTGGTGACTATAGTGCCCAACACCCATTTGGAAAGGTCTGTGAACACGTGCAATTACATATTACACGTGCAAATACCTTTTAAAGGGAATCATATGGGCAGACTGAATGTCAGTTTCTGATTTCCTTGTCAAATATCTGAATATATGAATGTATAAATAAAATTACTAAATAGGAAAACTGATCTACGATCTACATTGCATTACTAAAGAGTAGTATCAAAACTTCTTACCTATTAATTACAGTTTCTGCAGGAAATAAAATAATATCTGCCACTAAAGCTCCCATAAAAGATGACGCCATTTCATAAATATACTGGTCAGTCACATATATGTTATACACTGAAGAGAATGGATGCTTTAAGTAAACAAATATTACATTTATAAGCTTCACTACAAATATTAGTAGATACAATCAAAATGTATTATGTAGATTTTTTGGCAGATAATGATCTAAATTTTAGGGTTTTATATTAATACTAACTTTTTACATTTCTAATAATACAACAGAAACCTGGTTGTCCAAAATAATTGGGACCAGTGGGGGAGCTTTCAGATAACTTTTAAAAGTACTCCATCTGCATGTGCAAGATTACTGCACAAACTGGAGCAATATGGTATTAAGGGTAAGTTGCTACAATGGATAATGTTTTTGTTTTGTTGGTTTTTTTTAGGAGCATTAGCAACTAAGGCCATATTGCTCCGGGATATGCGGTGGTCATTCCTTGACCTTTCCGCATCCTCCGTATTTGGTGGTGACGGGCTCGAACCCCGGTCTAATCAAGAAGCGTGTGCTGCGCACTGCTGCTCCTTCCCACCTGGCTACGGAGGCGCCTACAATGGATAAAAGAGTGGGAGAAGACAGAGAGCGGTAATCAGTGGACACTGCTCTTCACGGACTAATGTTATTAGTGGAATCCCACAGGGTTTGGTGTTAGGCCCACTGTTGTTTTGTATATTTATCAATGATATTGACGAAGGTATATCGAGCTTAGTGTCAAAGTTTGCAGATGATACAAAGGTTGGCATGGTTGTTAATGACAGTAATGGCAGTGTGCTACTGCAACAGGATCTAGAAAATTTGAGTAGATGAACTGAGAAGTGGCAACTGAAGTTTAACCTTGACAAATGCAAAGTACTGCATATGGGTAGAAGTAACCCCAGAAGAAAGTACTGTGTGGTACTACACTTAAGGGTGGTAGAAAATTAAAAGACCTGGGAATGATTGTGCAGTCAGACATGAAGTTTCTGAGCAATGCAGACAGGCTGCCAGAGCAAGTCATGGGGTATTGTCAATAATATACAGGAATTTTGCTAGCAGGGAAAAGGAAGTGATTATCCCTTTGTATAAGGCAATGGTCAGGCCCCACCTTGAGTACTGCATACAGGTCTGGAGGCCTCATTTTAGGAAGGATGTAGACTTGCTTGAGCAAGTCTTGGTGAGGGGAACAAAGGGGCCCTCTTACCAAGAAAGGCTTAAGTTCTGCAAATTGCAGTGGCTGGAGCCTAGGCACCTGCGAGGTGATCTGATTGAAGTGTATAAGGACTTGAATGGGTTGCGCATTTTGAATTCTGATGGAATTCTTCCACTTACTCAGCTAATGAACCTGAGGGGACATAAATTCATATTGAGGAAAGACAGTTGTGGAATAGATGTGTGAGAATTTCGCTTTAGCCAGCGGGTGGTTAATTGCTGGAACAAATTTCCATCTGTCGTTTTGGAAGTTGATAGCTTAAATAAATTCAAGGAAGAACTGGGCAAACTTTTTTTTTTTTTTGGCTGATGCTACATAAGCTCATACACTTGCTTTCTTGCATCACATGCCTCTATTACTATTACTATCTACAATAAAGGCAAGAAGAGAAAAAATTACAGTAACTTGCATTTATTATTTACACAATTATGTCCTGTACATTCTTATACAGATTTAAAATAATTGCCACTGCGTTCTGCTTGAATAATGTCAGTTTTCTTTCTTCTGAAAAAATTTTTATATTTTCTTTAAACACATTAATTGGCTCAATGTCCAGTTTTTACATTTTGGCCAATCTAGTAGTGATCGTAAGGGAATTAAATCAGTTATCACATTAAATGTGAATTCTGGTTTATGTGTTGTAACTGCATAATAATGCCCTCTTCATTTTCAATTTCTGTCTGATTCAGATTATTATTTAATGATGAAACTATTTCCTCATCTGTCAAAAGTGATAAATTAGCATTAGTAGAGGCATATGATGCAAGGGAGCAAGCTTATAGAGCATCAGCCAAAAAAAAAAATAAAAAATAAAACCTTCCCATTTTACCCATCAATTCACTGCAAATATTTGTCTATTTCTGCCTTGAACTTGCTATTTCTGCCTTGAACTTCCATCTGTTATAGTGGACATTACTGATGTCCACTATAACAGATGGAAGTTTGTTCCAACTACCAACTGCCCGCTGGCTAAAGGCAAATTTCCGCACATCTATTCTACAATTACCTTTCCCCAATTTGAATTTATGTCCCCTCAGGTGAGTAATCTGAGCAAGAGGAAGAATCCCATCAGCACTGCGTGTGCTCAAACCATTCAACGCCTTATACACCTCAATTAGATCCCCTCGCAGGTGCCTAGTCTCCAGATGCTGCAATTTACAGAACTTAAGCCTTTCTTGGTAGCACAACCCTCTGTTCCTCTCACCAATCTCGATGTCCTTCTCTGTACTCGTTCCAGCAGCTCTACATCCTTCCTAACACGAGGACTCCAGACTCAAAGCACTCTATGCAGTACTCGAGGTGTGGCTTGACCAGTTCTTTAAACACATTAATTGGCTCAATGTCCAGTTTTTACATTTTGGCCAATCTAGTAGTGATCGTAAGGGAATTAAATCAGTTATCACATTAAATGTGAATTCTGGTTTATGTGTTGTAACTGCATAATAATGCCCTCTTCATTTTCAATTTCTGTCTGATTCAGATTATTATTTAATGATGAAACTATTTCCTCATCTGTCAAAAGTGATAAATTAGCATTAGTAGAGGCATATGATGCAAGGGAGCAAGCTTATAGAGCATCAGCCAAAAAAAAAATAAAAAATAAAACCTTCCCATTTTACCCATCAATTCACTGCAAATTGTTTGTCTATTTCTGCCTTGAACTTGCTATTTCTGCCTTGAACTTCCATCTGTTATAGTGGACATTACTGATGTCCACTATAACAGATGGAAGTTTGTTCCAACTACCAACTGCCCGCTGGCTAAAGGCAAATTTCTGCACATCTATTCTACAATTACCTTTCCCCAATTTGAATTTATGTTCCCTCAGGTGAGTAATCTGAGCAAGAGGAAGAATCCCATCAGCACTGCGTGTGCTCAAACCATTCAACGCCTTATACACCTCAATTGATCCCCTCGCAGGTGCCTAGTCTCCAGATGCTGCAATTTACAGAACTTAAGCCTTTCTTGGTAGCACAACCCTCTGTTCCTCTCACCAATCTCGATGTCCTTCTCTGTACTCGTTCCAGCAGCTCTACATCCTTCCTAACACGAGGACTCCAGACTCAAAGCACTCTATGCAGTACTCGAGGTGTGGCTTGACCAGTGGCGTAGCTAAGTTTTTTGGGCCCCTTATTTTTATTAAAATAAATTTTAATTAGGTATAATATAAAAAAATGTTGAGTCATTTTAATAACATAAATATGTATTTTATTTACAATTTCTTTATAATTTTACAAATATCAAAAACATGAAAATTAATATTACAATATGATACTACTTTTTAATACAATTTGACAAACAAAAAATTATACTATAATAAATTTATGAAAAAAAGTTAAAATGTTACTTTTAGCACTTTTACATTTAAAATCATTAATAAAATTCATTTTACTGGTATATTTATGCTCAATAGCCAACATTGCAAAGATTGCACAGTCTACTTTGACCAATAGCATTCCTTTTATAATCTTTTATTATTCATAATTTACTAAATTATCTTCTTTCAGCAGTGGCAGGGTAGGAAAAAAATAAAATAATATGAAAAGTCAAATAAAAATTGTCTGATAGACAAGTCTGCTGATAAATCTTGTTTAATAAGTGTGATTAAATTACAATATTGAATCAGCAGTTGGGGAGAGTACAGATGAATGCTTTTTTATGAGATTTTCACGCTCACTTAATGTAACACCATTTGATTTTTTTTTTTTTTTTTTTTTTTCGGTTCTAGTATTGAAAAATAATTTTTACTAACTTCATACTTTTGAAACGATTTTTAATTTGTATTATAATTTTTTCTAAAACAGTAAAAAACACTGACTTAAAAAAAAAACATCTCTATTATCAAACTAAAAATCTGAAGCTAATTCATCATACTGTCTTTTAGTTATACGTTGTTGTTTGTCTTCAAATTTGGGATCTACCCCGAACTCCTTGGTAATTTTCACAGATTCGTATTTAATTTGTTCATATGAATTTCAAATGTTTTATAAATTTTTACTGACTCTGTACATTTATCGAGGTCTATATCATGCTTCTGTAGAGTTTTTGAAGCATAATTAATTTTGCACATCACGTTATTCAAAAAATACAAATGAAAATCAAATCAAATGTCATTTGCTTCATTATTCTATGTGCTTCATCTCAGTCTGCTTTTTTTTAGTTGATTTAAGATTAATTTCTGTCAAAGCTTTATAATATCCACAAAACAAACGTTCACAGCTGTTAAGACTGTAATCTACCAATCCAGCGAGTAGGGTTGAGTTTTTTGATGTAACTTCCGATTCCCCAGTAAATTTAGAAAGAAGATCCCGTCTTTTTGTACTATTTATAAAAAAATTATACAAATTTTGAAGAATGTTGAAACATTATGAAATATCATTACAACAATTGACGCTATCATTAATTTAAATTTTGACGCATAATTAATGTACTCTGCATTTGATTAGATCCTTTTAATGAGTGACTGCACACCATTATAAACCATACTAATGGCATTATCCCCATAATATCCCCGACCATAAAATTTTTCAATGGGAATATTTAATTTGTGTAATATTTTAATTATATTATCCATCATCATTTCTGCTGAATTAGCATTAGCAGAGGCATATAATGCAAGAAGCAAGCTTATGTAGCATCAGCCAAAAAAAAAAAAAAAAACACGCTCCCATTTCACACCTCCGTTCGTTCCAAATAATTGTCCAGCTCAGCCTTAAATTTATTTAGGCTAGCT
Organism: Mastigoproctus giganteus; assembly: GCF_048544385.1. NCBI lineage: Eukaryota > Metazoa > Arthropoda > Arachnida > Uropygi > Thelyphonidae > Mastigoproctus > Mastigoproctus giganteus. Next base: position 180,739,692 of record NC_143581.1, read on the forward strand.
ATCAACTTCCACAACAAAGGATAGAAGTCTGTTCCACCAACCAACTATCTGCTGGCTAAAGGCAAACGCACATCTGACATTCCTCAATTTGAATTTATGCCCTCTCAGGTGATTATTCTGAGCAAGAGGAAGAATCCCATCCGCATTGAGCATGCTCAAACCATTCAAGACTTTATACTTCTCAATCAGATCACCTCGCAGGTGCCTAGTCTCCAGACACTGTAATTTGCAAAACTTAAGCCTTTCTTCGTAAGAGTAACTCTTTGTTCCATTCACTAATCTTGTTGCCCTTCTCTGTACTTGTTCCAAAAGCTCTACATCCTTCTTAAAATGAGGCTTCCAGACCTGTATACAGTACTCAAGGTGTGGCCTGACCATTGCCTAATACAAGGGAATAATCACCTCCTTATCCCTGCTAGAAAAATTCCTGTATATCATTGACAAGACACTATGAACTACTCTTGCAGACCATCTGCACTGCTCAGAAAACTTCATATCTGCCTGCACAATTACCCCAGGTCCTTTTCAATCTCTACCACTGTCAATGTAGTACCACACAGTTGATACATTACTCTGGAGTTACTGCTTCCCATATGTAGTACTTTACATTTGTCAATGTTAAACTTCATTTGCCACCTCTCAGCACATCTGCTCAACTTTTCTAGATCCTGTTGCAGTAGCGTACTGTCATTAGTGTCCTTAACAACCATGCCAACCTTCGTATCGTCTGCAAACTTGGACATTAAGCTTGATATACCATCATCAATATCATTTATAAATACAGAAAACAACAATGGACCCAACACTGAACCCTGAGGGACTCCACTAATAACATTAGTCCACGTTGAGCAGTGTCCATTGATTACCACTCTCTGTCTTCTGCCACTCAACCATCCCCTTATCCATAGCAGCAATTTGCCTCCAATGCCACACTGCTCCAATTTGTGCAGCAGTCTTCCATGTGCAACGGTATCAAAAGCCTTTCTAAGATCCAAATATATGATATCAAAGTTATTCCCTGCATCCAGTTGCTTTGTGACCACATCATAGTATCCAATCAAACTGGTCAGACAAGACTTTTCCTTATCGAAACCATGCTGTGTCCGAGCTATAACTGAAGTCTTGTCTAGATGATCCAGCAGTGCTCTTTAACCAGTGCCTCCATTAATTTTCCTGGAACAGAAGTTAAACTAACAGGTCTATAATTACTTGTGTTGCCCTTTGATCCTCCTTTGTGATTTGGGCCACATTTGTACATCTTCAGTCTATGGGTATCACCCATGAGTCCAAAGAAGCTCTCATAATTATGGCTAAGGGTTTGCCTACTTCCTTTGCTGCCTCCTATAATATAACAGGATAGATCCCGTCCACCCCAGGTGCCTTTTTTATATTTATCTTCAACAATTTCTCCTCCTTTTCCTCTCACTTATTACAAAATCATCTAGCTCACTGCCAGAGTTTAACTCACCTCTGGCATTCCCCTCCCTGAATAACTCCTCATGGGTGAATGTAGATGCAAAATACTCATTTGGTTTGTTAGCCAACTGAGCAGGATCATCAACAGTTGAACCATCAATATCCAGTGGACCAATCTGATTCAACCCTTTCCTTCTACAGTTTACATAGGTAAAGAACTCTTTGTTTTTATTTGCATCTTTTGCCAAGGGTTTTTCATAATCTGCTTTTGCCTGCCTAATCTTCTTTGTGATTTAGTTACAGATCAGCTTATATCTATCATAGGCTTCCATGTCACCCATTAATTTATTTGTATCCCATGCATTTTTCTTCTCTGCCATATGTCTCATTAGTTCATCTGACATACATTTAGGCCTAAACCTTGAACAATATTTCTTACTTGGTATGCAAAGCTTAGTAGCTTCCAAGATAATGCTTCCCATTTTGAATTTGCTGTTGGTAACACTATCAGTTGGTCTCACCGTACAGAATTTAAATACTGTCTCAGACCGCCGTAGTCACCTTTATGAAAGCAAAAACTCTTCCCTGATGGTAGTTACTTCTTTCAGTAAAATCCCACTTCAGCACACTGTGAACACTGCCACGTATTGGTTCCTTTATCTGCAGATCCTTAATGCATGAAGAATCACTACTGATAATCAGATAAAGAGTATTACTCCCTCTAGTTGCCTCCCGAACATGCTGATGTAGAAAACAATCATCCAATAAATCCACAAAAGCTTGGTAGTGTGTGAATTACCAACACACAAATTCCAGTCAATATCTGGGAAATTAAAATCTCCCATTATAAGACACTGATTTACTGGCCCACTATTTCCCTGTACAGTTTCTTATTATACTCATTGGAGTCATTAGGCTTATAACACACTCCTACTCTCAATTTTGATCTCCCAATGCTTATGTCACACCAAACTGACTCGACACTGCACTGTCCAGCGATGTTGACTTGCTTCACTTCCTTTGATTTTATGTGTTTCTTAACTAATAGCATAACTCCTCCTCATTCCTATCTGTCTATCCTTCCTGTACACATTGTATCCCCAAATTCCAGTTCTTCATTCCTTATATCTGTGTGACACCACATCTCTGATATCCCAACAATATCTGCCTTTGATGTTCTGAGCAATACCTCAAATTCATCAAATTTATTTACCAAACTCCTAGCATTGGTGTACATGCACCTGTTCCTATTCTTAGCTACCCTAACACAACCCATGTGTTTACTTGTACCGCAATGACTCCCAGCAATCTCTGAAATACCCTGCATCTTGTTTTCCAGGCTACTGCTCATTCCAATAGAAGCAGTGCTAAGAATCACTTTCACCTCTGCCAGTGGCTACTGTTAATCTATTAGTCCTTGTACCCCCCGCAAGCTAGCAGTTTTTCGACCCACCTAACACTGCCTCGATAGCATCAGCAAACATTCTTGCACCCTTTCTATTTACGTGTATCCCATCCCTGTAGAAGCAGTCTCTCCTGTTAACAAGTATAGACCAGGCTGAAAAAAATTCTACCCCTTGGGCTCTGCACAATCTTTCCAGGGCCGAATTGATTGACAGGGCTCTCATCATATAATCCCTCCTATCGTGTCTGGGCAGAATTGCAGACACTTTCAAATTCAACTCTAATTCACGGCTTTTTTTCAACAGTGACCTGTACTTGTTAAGTAATTCTGCCAGTCTCCTAATCTTAATATCATTTGTGCCAACGTGTACAACAATATCACCTTTTGTGCCCTTAAAAGATGATATCCACTCTACGTCATCAACCTTTGGCCTTGGCAGACATACCCTGGTCCTGTTCCACCTACTTTTTACATAGCATGTTCCCCGTTTCCCTGACAACAGAATCATCAACAACTACTAGTTCCTGTGAGACTAGTGCATTCTGCCTTGGGGGTTGCCGCTGTTTTGCGTGATGATCAAGTGCAAGCTCTGGCGCTGATGTGGGCAGCTGAGAGCTTGATGGACCCCCTCAATTTAGATCCTTCGAGGGCATCCACCCTGTCCTTCAAGCTCTCATATAGGCACATAACAACGCTGAGTTGTCGCCTCATTTCCTCACACTCCTTACATCGTGCACACACGACGATATCATGGAAATATCAAGCCTTGGCAATATCATGTCCCGTACCTGGTTGCTCCACAAACATCAAGCAAGCAGTGCATTTCAAAAGGCTGTGATTAAGAAGGCAACTGCCCCCATCAGTTCTCCCCTGAGCCACAGCACTCCATTTAGCTTGAGCCTTTTGCTTTACTGCTCTGAGTCATGATTTTGATTCGATTTCAATAAAATTTCAATTACAGTACAAAATTATAACCCTAAACTTGTATCCCAACGCAGTTGTAACACTATATATCTTTTTTCGGTATCAAGTATTACCTTTGAGTTTCTTTATATAACTTCCGCATCAAGTTATGTATTAATTAATTATGATACGTTTGTAAAATCTAAGTTGTTATATGTATTTAATTAAAAAGTACAATTTAATTGACAATGAAGTTCAACAAGATTAATAAATTTTATCGATTAATTGATGATATTATATACTATACTAAGCTAACTCTATCTAGTTCGGGATATAACGTATAATATAACAATGGCAGCAAGTTACGAATGGTAAATCTATGGACACTTAAGTATTAATTAACTTCCAAAATGTTGCTGTCTCAATTCAGAATAAACCAAGGATCTTGACTAGGTCTATAAGCTACTTATAGAAAATAATTTAATATAACACAATTAGTCAATAAAGTGGCTAAATATAGCTAAAAAAACTTCCCGTTCGCCGGCTCTGCAAAATTTGTAAAACACGTGGATTGGATACCCTTACCGATACAAAGTAATAACCTACAAAATCTCTATCTAAGTTAAAATTTAAACTAAGTATCGTAACTAGGAATATAAAGCTATTTCTTTTTTTTTTTTGGTAGTTGTTGGCACATCGGCTTCTGTGGCCACGATGCACCTCCCAAGGTTTTTTTTGCAGTACTTTGATCCAAGCCTGAGGCGGGATTCGAACCCGCGAATAAAGTTACTCTAGAAAATAAGTTAATATGCCAATTTAAGTTAATAAAACACAAAAAAACTTCTCTATTTTCCTGAGCCATAAAAACTTCCAATGATCATTCATGTCATAGAATCCTAAAAAAGTTTCACAAATTTCAAAATCTTTGGATTTTTCATTTTGTCACGAATTATGTGAACATGTCATACAATAACACTTAATTGATCTTTTTTTGTGAGATCTTGAGTAGTATCCAAAATTAGTGAATAGAATGGTGCTGAATTAATTTTGAGTGTAACACTTTTCTTTTGTTAATATGGTACCTAAACATTCTATTAACTCATTTTGGATAGTGGGGCTTATATAAGTTACTGAACCAGATGGCTTATTAATAATTTGTTTCATTAAGTCATCATAATAGGAAAGTAAACTGACTTGCGATAAAAAAATTGCCCTTGTAATCTTCCAAAAATCCTTCCCGATGACCACGAAATGCTAAAGAATTTTTAGCCATCATAAGACTTATCCGAAATAACTGTTCTAGTACCCTTTTCCAAAATGAGGATCTGTATCATACTTGTTCCTCAAGATCTTTGTCAATTGTTGCATTCTTGGCCACATTTCATGTATAGCACATGCCTCGATATGATGTTGAGAAACGCTGAGTTTTTATCCGAAAAGATAGATTTTTCCAATCTTGTGGTCCAGAGTAGCACAGCCACAAATGAGGAACTGGACTATACGTTGAAGTTGAATAGTAGTACCTGTCACTAAAACTTCTATTTTGTTGTTCAAGATCCCTTGGAAATGGTCCTTTAGGTCTCTGAGATGACAAACTCGTAATGTTCCTTTTTGTTTCATCGGAAATGTTGATGTCCACGTATTCTCCAAGATCACTTGAGGGAATAAATGGTGCAGTGTGTTTAACACTAATTTCCAACGAAGGCATATCTATTATTGTTGAATTGTTTTCGTTTGATGACCCTGCTTGATTTAAATTATCTGCAGATATATTTACACCAGCAGCATTCTTTTCCGCATTTTCCGATTCAATACTGGTCTTTTCTTTACCTTCTTCTGGACATAATTCATTACTGTGTTTTGTAAAGAAATTATTTAATTTATTAACTGCTTGTTCTTTTGCTTTCTTCATTTTTCTTTTTTGGGCTCCACTCTTTCCCTTTTTCTTTTCATCCATTTTTAACTAAAATTTTTATTAATTTAATTTTAAACTTTATATTTTAAATACAAATAGCAATAATAAACAAATATATTTTTGTATGTTGATTGTTGTTTTGATAATGACTTGAACAAACTTGAAATGAAATTAATCAACTAACAACTTTTGACCACCATATATGACTAAATGTTCGTATATGGTGAGGCCTATCCAGTTGTGCATTCGGGCCGGAACGACATTTCGGTACTTTTTTCTAAATGTCATAATAGAAAATCATTAAATTTATACACCTAATACAGTGGATTCCGGTTATTTGGGCCACCGGTTAATCGGGGCAGCCGTTTATTTGGGGCATATCTTAAAAACAGAAACCAATGGAGAAAATAGCCAGGGTTTACTTCGCTTAATTGGGACAGCATGCTGTTTAATTGAAGCAGGAGACTGCAGCACTGGAGATTACCCTACAATTGTCTCTGATGGTACCACATGGTTCGGTCGAAATTCTGGGAGTCACAACCATAAAGCCGACCAGGCTAGCCAGGTGGGTAAAGTGCCTGCCTGGCAACCCAAAGGTCACGGGCTCGAATCCCGCCTCGGGCTTGGATCAAAGTACTGCAAAAACCTTGGGAGGTGCATTATGGCCACATAAGCCGATGGCGCCAACAACTACCAAAAAAAAAAAAACAACCATAAAACAATTAGCAGTCACCTGTTTATTGGGCTTTTCTGTTAGTGAGATCTATCATAAATGGACAGTAAACTCAATCTTAATTTGCGATAATACCGACAGATGGAATTCTGTGGTTATGGTGAAATGTGTTTACACTTCCATGAAATCTTCAATCATATAAAAAATTTAATTCTCAGATCTTCTATTCATTCCTATTTTTAAAGCTTTAACTCGTTACTCCGTTCTCACTTGCGCATATCGTGTTACTTGCAATTTGTGTGTGCCGTGTTCTTTGTTATTGATTGCTTATCTTTTTACTGTTTTAAATTTTAACCCCCACCCACAAATGTCAGTGAACAGGAATGTCAACTAGTTAGTATGTACATATTACAGTACGTATTAATTATTCTGATTATCATGTATATTCTTCCGATTTTCACATATCATTTAATTTTTTAATTGGTAAGGTAATAAAGGGTAAATTTGTGCTTAATATCATCTTTGTTTTTATAGCCTGTGGATAATATTCCTCCTATTTTTGCTAATTAGAATCAAAATTCAATTCGCAAATGTGATCACAATGACTGGCGCTTACTACACATCGTATAGTGAGCGGTACTTTACTATGGTGAGTTCGTCGTAACGTGATTTGATTGTACAGTGAATAAATCATAAAGGGGGGGTTACATCGTATTTTTTTAACTATTTATGTGAAACTTCGGATAATTGGGGCAGCCACTTAATTGGCCAAAATGCACTAGTCTCGATGTGTCCCAAATAACCGGAATGGACTGTATTATGAAACAATGGCATAATCAAAGGGGAGGGATAAATATCTATTTAATCATTGCTACTAAAAATATATATTAATAGTAATCTTTAAAATTAATAGCTTTCTTTAAAAACGAAAATATAAATTTGGCAATGAAACTGAACGTTTCTTACTAAAGTACAATGCCTTAGATAAAGAGATCCAATGAATGATATATACTGTGACGTGTGTGAACTCTGCATTTTGATTCGCCATGAGCTGAATGCTAGAACTGTTTGTCCTACCAACCGTGAGTCTGAAGTCTGATTCAGTTACTGTACAGTGGATGTGGCGTTATCATATAGTCTTCTGGAGAACGAGCGTTCTGGCACTAATTTTTTTTTAGCAATAGACCTCTGGGCCTATCCCCCATCTTCCTGTCAAGCTGGGGAATCCCAAACGCCATACGATATGACGCATACACATACAGTAACTGAACGGGTGTCTGATCACTATACAAAGTTGCATTTGTAAAACAAAATAAAGTCTGCCTCCACCTGTGTTTGTTATGTTTTAGCGATAAGATAAGAATTACTTCCTTATTCTAGATGTATAACATTGTTGAGCAGCTCCGTGAGAAAAATATTTTCATTACATATTGAGTCTGTCTATAGGGCCTAGCATAGTAGGGGCAGCAACTACTTCCATCTGTTTATGGACCCTGGTGAACTAGAGCCCCTAGGCTTTGCCTACTTTTGCTATAGGGTTGCTATGCCCATGGGCCTGACCATTGCCTTATACAAGGGGACAAATCACCTTCTTATCCCTGCTAGCAAAATTCTGTATATCAAGACACCATGAGCTACTCTTGCCACCTGCACAATTATGCACAATTATTCTGCACAATTATGCCCCAGGTCCTTTTCATTATCCACTACCCTGAGTATAATTTTTAAGAGCAAAGTTTTTATACATATCAGCATTGTTGGTATTACACAAGAACTGGCTTGGATGAAATTTACCCTTTTCTTCATTCATAATGCTTTATATGAGTAGAATCTTGATTTATGATAGTTTTTTTTTCCTGCCATATAAATATTAAATGTGTCAGTTTCTTTGAGTGAAATTAGGAAAAAAACTAAAAGTGAAAAAATTTTTGGTTAACTGAGATTTTGGATAACTGGCACTCAGATAAATTGGAATTCTATTATGCTTTGTCATAAAAGTATATGTGGTATGCCCACAAAAAGGCTGAAATAGCTTATTATTGTTTTGTTTGTTTGGGGTATGCTTCATTATTCAAACCTTTTGCTAAGAATAAAAATATCAAAAAAAGTACCCAAAATTAAATCCAAAGATTTTATTACTCAGATTCCCCCCCCCCCCCCATAATGTTTTCTCAGATTCAAGGCAACATTGTCATAATTCAGTGATATGACAATATAATTGCATAACAAAGTAGTAGTTGTTGCAGGGTTATATTTCAACACATGCTTTGAAGTGACTTTAAAACTAAAACTGTATGCATTTCAACATTCAATTTCTGCATTAAAATCATTCTGGTCCCTCCAGTGACAAGCTGCTTTTGCCTTCATGGTTTGGGGTGTGCTCCTGTTGTAGATGATACCATAACACGAGCAGACCTACATTTCTAATATCATTTCAATATAAATAGCATCACCAAAAAGATATATACACTTAAAACAAGGCACTATCATCACATATGTTTGGAGACCTTACTGGCTCTCATTATACAACTGGTAGTCTCTATTAATAAGCAAACAAATATCAATTTGTGAATAATGTGTCATGTACAAGTGAGCAGCCAAGTGCTGTAAGGAAGGAAAACTTCCAATTAAAAGCACAACAGCTTTGTTGTTGGAGTGGAGGGTTATTGGTGCAAGAGCTACTATGGCCAAAACGGTGAAATGATACAAAACAGGTTTAAGAGTACGTATATAGGTTTATCATTTTGAGATACTTAAATTCTGATAAGATTGCACATCTCCATAATGTGACTTAGTTGTAATGGCTCTTGTAGGTTAGACAGTGATAGGAAAGATGTGATTCTGGCAGCATGGTCATAAGCACATTTTACAAGAACATGGCTCGTAGTAGGTGCAGAGTGGTAGTGTGGAGGATCCCCCACTTGCAGTAAAAACAGATGTTTTAAGTGACCATGTTCAATTTATACTCTGAACAGTATAACCTCTTCATGCCTATTTAACTGGAAGCTGGATTTCCACAGCTGTAGAGGCCTGTTTTATTTGAAAGAGCTGTTTGGGCTTGCCATATTCGGGTTCATTGTTCAAAAAATATGTCATATGAATTGGTTTATAATTAGTAAGGAATCTGAATGTATTTTATGTCACAATGGTATCTTGCTGCTTGATCTGAGTGTTCATTCTCAAACTTGATCTGAGTGTTCATTCCAGCATGACCAGGAATCCAACAGAATTTTACTATCAATTTATTTTGAATGAGGAGAAATAGCAAGGATCTAATTTGTTTCAACAGTAGACGAGAAGTAAACTGAGAACTTGAAGTTCTCAGGCACTGGCAGAGGTATAGTCTGCATGCAACTGTTGAATGATATCACTTGCCAGGGGATTCCCCCCCCCGCATCCCACCAGTGAAAGTAGATATCAGAAGGAGGTGCATACATTGTCCATGGAGGTTATACTGGTTTTAAGTCTTGATAGGTATTAGTAAGATATACATTCCACTGCTGCATTAGTTTTGTAAACGGATTAGGTTTGTTTCTATAAATATTGACTGACAGTGGGCAAGAGATAAGTCCAGATGGGATGATCAAGAAGACTACATATTTTTTTACTTCGTAGTTAAGAAGCAGCATCTTTCTACTAAGGTGAAGTGAAGGGTCATGGGTATCTATATATAAATTTTGAATTGGTGATGTTCTAAACACCACAGGGCAATCATAAGGGCACTGTGTTAGACTGGGTTAAGCCACTCTAATGTGGATTTTCTTGCTAAGTCACGTGGATTTTCTTGCTAAGTCATAACTGGTGTCCCATAATCTAGTTGGGATCTAATCAAAGTTCGATAGAGGTGAAGAAGCATATAGTGATCCACTCCCCCCACGTCATAGAACAGATAACTTTCAAATATTCAGCTTCTTCATACATAGCATTCTAGTGCATTATATGCTTCCAGAATGGAAGTTTGGTATCAAATGCCAGACTCAAGAAACAAATATTGCTGGTAAGTGGTACTGGCTACCTTCCCAGCAGTAACTCAGAGTCAGGATGCAGATAGATAATAGCCATTGTGTAGTACCTGTGACTCTTTTATTTATTGAGAGCTGTAGCTGATGCTCAATGGAGCACATATTCTGTGAATGGCAAGACATTTTGAGATCATCAGCACAGAGGCAGATGTCAACATTTGCTGAAACATTGTTTGTTTGTTTGTTATTTGTTTTTTAGGAGCATTAGCAACTAAGGCCATATTGCTCCCGGAATATGCGGTGGTCATTCCCTGACCTTTCCGCATCCTCCGTATTTGGTGGTGACGGGCTCGAACCCCGGTCTAATCAAGAAGCGTGTGCTATGCACTGCTGCTCCTTCCCACCTGGTTACGGAGGCACTTGCTGAAACATTGTGCTATAGTGTTTATTCTGACTGCAAAGAGCATAGCAATGAGCACCAATCCTCGTGAAACATCTTCTTCTTGGGTAACAATTTGTGACAGAATATTGCGATAACACCTGAAAGGTTCATGTTAAAGAATAATTACTCTGTATAAATACTGGCAGCCGACCACAAAGTCCTATGTTATGGAGATCATGAAATATGCCATAGCACCAGGTAGTAGCAAAGGCTTTTTCAATGGCTAGGCATACCATGACATGATGTTCATTTCGAATAAAAGCATTCTATATGGTACTTTCAGCCTTAACCATAAAATCTAATGTGAACTGATTTTTTCGGAAACCATATTGGTTCCTATTCATCAGATTTTGGGATTCTAGGTACCATACCAATAAGTTGTGGATCATCTTTTCCACTGTCTTACCTAAGCAGCTAGTGAGGGATATTGGATGATAGTTTGGTGGATCACACTGATCCTTATCAGGTTTGGGGAAGGCCGGAACTGTGTAGTTACTTTCGGAAAAAATCCTGTTCAAGTACAGTAATCAGTTTAGAGCTTTCTCATCCAGCTTTTGAAGCATGATATAATAGATCCCATCAAGTCCTGATGCATCATGTGCTGATTTCTTTAGATTCCTGCAGTCCATATATTGTAAATGGCTGACTGTATGAAAAAGATAGCTTGATACTCAAGTTTAATTTATTCTGCTCAGCTTTAGCTTTATCTTGTTGGAAGGATGGATCATATGCAGATATAGCTAAGATTTGAGAAAACGACTGTGCCAGATCATTTGCTATTTTTATTGAAAAGTACAAGTCCTATCCAATCCAAGACTAGATTAAATCCAAGACTAAATTTAAGGAGGAACTGGACAGGCATTTGGAGGGAATGGTGTGATTTTTTTTTTTTTTTTTGGCTGATGCTGCATAAGCTCATACACTTGCTTTCTTGCATCAAATGCCACTGCTGCTACTACTACTACTACTACTACTACGCTGTCTGTGTTCTTTGTAATAGTAGATGCAAACTAGATCCTACAGTCTTTGTTTAGCTTTTCTTCTTATATGGCATGCTTTTTCTTTGATTTTTTTGAAATGAATACAGTTTTTGGTTGTGGGATATTTCCAGAACTGGTTCCATGCTTCATTCCACCGATGTTTAGAATGCCTATGTATGCCCACTCGTGTCTGGGATATATCGTTGGTTGTCACTGTTAGAATCAGTATCACAGTATGGTCAATGACATCGTTGATTGGTCAGAATTTGGTGATCTGATCATTAAAGGCGATACTAAAGGGGAACATATTCCAATTTACTTTGGAGAATTTCTATTTCATGCGGGCTTCTATCTCTGGTGTATTATTAGTTGTTTTAGGTTTGCAAAGAATTGGATAGTGATCACTACTGAATTGGTTCTCTAAAACTGTCTACTAGATGTTTGGAAATAATGCCAGAGAGAAAACTGAAAGATTAATAGCTGTGGATGTTCCGGTTGGGAAGTGACTATAAGTGTTCAGTAATGTGAGATTCTGCTTATTAAGAAGAGATTCAATTAATTTTCCATGTCTATTTGTGTAGAGCCCCCACAGAAAATAGTGCCCATTAAAGTCATCCAGTAAACAAAAAAGCTGTATAATCAGGTCATCTAGATCTTTCAGAGTACATTCTTTGTCTGGTGAAAGTTATATATGGAAAGTATGGTAAACATGATTCCTAAAGCTACATGAGCATCTACAGCTTTTAACGAAGTCTGCAGTGGGATATGTTTGGTAAGAACTTTGGAATTAGTAAGAATGGTGACAGAATAGTAAGAATGGTAAAAAGTCATGCTGGATGACTTTTTTATTATGCAACTCTTGGACCAGTTTGTCTTCTGAGACATTCATCAGTTCTCACTCTGTAATGACTCCCTAATGTTGCATGCAAGGTAATTTTTACAGGTATAGTGCCGAAGGTTGAGAGGTAAAGAAGCTTCTCAGAATGCTTTGTGGTCAATAAGTAAGTCACCAGAGCTGTCTTTTCACCATTTTGGGTGAACCTGTTGCATTTTCCCAAGGATTCCTGGATAAGAAATGGAGAAGAGTACTCACAGATTTATTTGAGAGAGAATGAAAAAAAAAGGAAGGTGGACATTCCCATTGTGGTGTATCTATTTCTGTGTGAGTCTTTTAGACTGTGATGACACATGGTCAGTATCACTTTTTTCAGAGTGTGACATGTACCCTGGAGGATAATTTTTCTTCTAGTAACTGGCGCTGCCACACGGAAGCAGATATTAACAGATATATACATACATATCAGGAAATCTGGCCCCCCTTTTTTGTGTGTGTAAATAAACACACACACACACACACAAAAGGGGAGGGCAGATTTCCTTTTTAAGTTCTTACTTAAATCATTTTAAGCAGAGGGCCACTTGAAATGAACTAAGGAGAAAACAGTACTAAAAATGAAACAGAAATAATCACCTGTGAAGAGCACTCTACAAATTGCAGAGAAAATTTCTTGGTACCCAGGGCCAATAATAGCTATGTGTACCTTTAACCCCTAATACTGTGCTGCATAACCCTACAGTCTTTAATACTTTTCTCCACACAGCAAAGTAGTAAAGAGTGTAGGGTAATATTTCAGTGCAGTCATTGAAATAATTTAAAAACTACATATTTCCATTACTAGTGGTGAATATTCAAGAAGCTGTAATTAGTTGAGAAGTTAAAAGACACAGTCCTCACACACACACACACACACACACACACACACACACTGGACAGAAAAAAAAACTTGAAGGCAGACCATATCATTGCTTAGAATGCCTTCATTCCAAACATGATCAAAAGTCTCAGAAATGACAAGAGCAATTACTTGGGTTTCTCCAAACCTTCCATGAAATTTTTCCACAGATGACTAACACTAACATGGGCAAAATTTGTCACCAATAAATCATCACTGACAAATTCACATTGGCAATCACTAACTGGAAAGTTTCAAGAGAGGGTGAGTGTTGATGAATTCAAATAAATGCATGAAAACAATAACTTGGGGGGGGGGGGAGGATATGTTTTTCACTCTATTTAGAAATTGAATGAATATGAGTAATCTATACAGAAACATCAGTGATAAATGATTACAGCAGAATGTTGATTATCTGGAAGTCAATTATACCGAAAGGAAATTTGGTAAGTTTTACAGTTCCAAGCAATAGAGTACCAAAATTTTCAATCACTCATTTTTTTGACGTTTGCTTTTTTTTTTTAAATGAAGCAATAAAAACAATGATATATTATTACAGTGGATGTCACTTATTGTTATCACTGGTTACTGTTATGAGCCACTTACTCTAATTTAATATGATATTTCAAAACCAAAACCTATTTAAACAGAACCTACTAATTTGTTTTTTATGAGAGGGGTGGTTAAATCTCCAAATGCAACAGCATGATTAATTTCATTGAGTGAGGACTGAAGTTCTACTGACTAGTTGTACAGTGAAAGATTTGTTGAATTTGATGATGGCTTCAGAAAGTAAGCATGTGTTTTTCAATTCAAAGACAAAAATCACAATGCTTGAAAGTATTAAAAAGGGGGAATCTACAGCAAAACTATACTCAACAATCTATGGTTCTAGAGATTACTGTTAGTCATAGTTGGAAAGCCAAAAAAACAAGATGCAGGGCCCATATTTGTATACAACTTCTGGTTGTATACAAAATATGTGAACAACCAGCTCCCCTCTGATATCCATGATCTAGGTTATCAAGTTCTGATGGAAGGCACTTGGGGTGGATGGGATCTATCCAGTTATATTAAAGGAGGCAGCAAAGGAAGTAAGCAAACCCTTAGCCATAATTATGAGAGCTTCCTTGGACTCAGGGAACTGGAGGTGTGCAAATGTATCACCAATTCACAAAGTGGGTTCAAAAGGTGACACATGTAACTATAGACCTGTTAGTTTAACTTGTGTTCTGGGGAAAATAATGGAGTCGCTGGTTAAGGAAGCATTGCATGATCATCTAGACAAGACTGCAGTAATAGTTAACACAGCATGGGTTTGTTAAAGGGAGGTCTTGTCTGACCAATTTGATGTGGTTACAAAGGAACTGAATGTCAAATATAATTTTGATATCATATACCTGGATTTCAGGAAAGCTTTTGATACTGTTGCTCAAGGAAGACTGATGTACAAAATGGAGAGGTATGCCATTAAGGTTAAGTTGTTACAATGGATAAAGGGATGGTTGAGTATGGTAATAAATGGACACTGATCTTAGTGGACAATTGTTATTATTGGAGTTGCCCAGGGTTCGGTGCCGGGCCCATTGTTGTTATGTGTATTCATCAATGATATTGATGAAGGTATATCAGGATTAATGTCCAAGTTTGCAGATGATACAAAGGTTGGCAAGATTGTTAACAACAGTAAAGATATTATGCTACTCCAACTGGATCTAGATAAGTTGGGCAAATAGGTTGAGAAATGGCAACTGAAGTTTAACATTGACGCAATAACCCAAGAGAAACGTACCAACTGTGTGGTACTACATTCAGGGAAGTGAAAAAGACCTGGGGGGGGGGTAATTTTGCAGTCAAATACGAAACTTGCTGAACAGTGCAGCCAGGGCAGGTCATGGAGTCTTGTCAATGATAGCATTAGCATTGGTAGAGGCATTTGATGCAAGAAAGCAAGCTTATGCAGCATCAGCCAAAAAAAAAAAAAAAAAAAAAAAAAACCACTTCCACTTCACCCCTCTGTTCGTTCAAAATGCCTGTCCAGCTGAGCCTTAAACTTATTTAGGCTATCAACTTCCACGACAAGGGATGGAAGTCTGTTCCACCAACCAACAACCCGCTGACTAAAGGCAAATTTCCGCACGTCTATCCTACATCTGTCTTTCCTCAATTTGAATTTATGCCCTCTCAGGTGATTATTCTGAGTGAGAGGAAGAATCCCATCAGCATTGAGCATGCTCAAACTATTCAAGGCTTTATACACCTCTATCAGATCACCTCACTGGTGCCTAGTCTCCAGACACTGTAATTTGCAAAACTTAAGCCTTTCTTCATAAGAGCACCCCTTTGTTCCATTCACTAATCTTGTTGCCCTTCTCTGTACTCGTTCCAGCAGCTCTACATCCTTCTTGAAATGAGGCCTCCAGACCTGTATACAGTACTCAAGGTGTGGCCTGACCATTGCCTTATACAAGGGAATAATCACCTCCTTATCCCTGCTAGAAAAATTCCTATATATCATTGACAATACACCATGAGCTACTCTTGCAGCCCATCTGCACTGCTCAGAGAACTTCATATCTGCCTGCACAACCACCCCCAGGTCCCTTTCATTCACTACCACTGTCAGTGTGGTACCACAGAGTTGATACGTTGCTCTGGGGTTGCTGTTTCCCATGTGTAGCACTTTACATTTGTCAATGTTAAACTTCATTTGCCACCTCTCAGCCCATCTGCTCAACCTTTCCAGATCCTGTTGCAGCAGCATAGTGTTAGTAGAGTCCTTGACAACCCTGCCTACCTTTGTATCATCTGCAAACTTGGACATTAAGCCTGATATAATATCATCAATATCATTTATAAATACAGAAAACAATAATGGACCCAACATTGAGCCCTGAGGGACTCCACTAATAACATTAGTCCACGACGAGCAGTGTCCATTGATTACCACTCTCTGTCTTCTCGCCCTCAGCCACCCCTTTATCCATAGCAGCAATTTGCCTCCAATGTCACACTGCTCCAATTTGTGCAGCAGTCTTCCATGTGCAACAGTATCAAAAGCCTTTCTAAGATCCAAGTATATAATATCAAAGTTATTCCCTGCATCCAGTTCCTTTGTGACTGCATCATAGTATCCAATCAAATTGGTCAGGCAAGACTTCCCCTTAACAAAACCATGCTGTGTCCGAGCTATAACTGAAGTCTTGTCTAAATGATCCTGCAGTGCTTCTTTAACTAGTGCCTCCATTAATTTTCCTGGAACAGAAGTTAAACTCACAGGTCTGTAATTACTTGTGTCAGCCTTTGATCCTCCTTTGTGATTTGGGGTCACATTTGCACATCTCCAGTCTGTGGGTACCTCCCCTGAGTCCAAGGAAGCTCTCAAAATTATGGCTAAGGGTTTGCTTACTTCCTCTGCTGCCTCCTTTAATATAACTGGATAGATCCCATCCACCCCGGGTGCCTTTCTTGTGTTTATCTTCAACAATTTCTCCTCCACTTTACTCTCAGTTATTACAAAATCATCTAGCTAACTGCTAGAGTTGAATACACCTCTGGCATTCCCCTCGCTAAATAACTCCTCATGTGTGAATGTCGATGCAAAATATTCATTTAGTTTGTTAGCTACCTGAGCAGGATCATCAACAGTTGACCCATCGATATCAAGTGGACCAATCTGATTCATCACCTTCCTTCTAGAGTTTACATAACTAAAGAACTCTTTGCTTTTTTTGTTTGCATCCCTTGCCAATGATTTCTCGTAATCTGCCTTCGCCTGCCTAACCTCCTTTGTAACTTTGTTACAGATCAACCTGTATCTATCATAGGCTTCTGTGTCGTGTTAATTTGTATGTATCCCATGCATGTTTCTTCTCTGCCATATGCCTCATTAGCTCATCTGACATCCATTTAGGCCTAAACCTTGAACAATATTTCTTAGTTGGTATGTAAAGCCTAGTAGCTTCCAAGATAAGTTCTTTGAATGCTTCCCATTTTGCATTTGCTGTTGGTAACATCATCAGTTGGTCCCACTGTATAGAATTTAAATACTGTCTCAGTCCATCGTAGTCGCCTTTACAAAAGCAATAACCCTTCCCTTTACCCCTAATGGTAGTTACCTCTTTGAGTAAATCCCACTTCAGCACACTGTGATCACTGCCACCTAGTGGTTCATTTATCTGCAGATTCTTAATGCATGAAGAATCACTGCTGATAATCAAATCAAGAGTATTCCTCCCTCTAGTTGCCTCCCGAACATGTTGATGTAGAAAACAATCATCCAGTAAATCCACAAAAGCCTTGCTAGTTTGTGAGTGACCAGCCCCCAAATTCCAGTCAATATCTGGGAAATTAAAATCTCCCATTATAAGACTCTCTGATTTACTGGCCCACTCTATTTCCCTGTACAGTTTCTTATTATACTCATCAGAGTCATTAGGCCTATAGCACACTCCTACTCTCAATTTTGATCTCCCAATGCTTATGTCACACCAAACTGACTCGACACTGCACTGTCCAGCGATGTCGACTGGCTTCACTTTCTTGGATTTTATGTATTTCTTAACTAATGGCATAACCCCTCCTCCCTTCCTATCCAGTCTATCCTTTCTGTAGACATTGTACTCCCCAAATTCCAGTTCTGCATTCCTTATATCTGTGTGACACCACGTCTCTGATATCCCAACAATATCTGCCTTTGATGTTTTGAGCAATACCTCAAATTCATCAAATTTATTTACTAAACTCCTAGCATTGGTGTACACGCAAGTATACATGCACCTATTTCTATTCTTAGCTAACCTAACACAACCCATGTGTTTACTTCTACCGCAATGACTCCCAGCAGTCTCTGAAATATCCTGCATCTTGTTTTTCAGGCTGCTGCTCATTCCAATAGAAGCAGTGCAAGAATCTCTTTCACCTCTGCCAGTGGCTACTGTTAATCTATTCGTCTTTGTCTCCCCCCAAGCTAGCAGTTTTCCGACCCACCTAACACTGCCTCAATAGCATCAGCAAATATTCTTGCACCCTTTCTATTTAAGTGTATCCCATCCCTGTAGAAGCAATATCTCCTGTTAACAAGTACAGTCCAGGCTGAAAAAAAGTCTATCCCTTGAGCCTTGCACAATCCCTCCAGGGCCGAATTGATCGACAAGGCTCTCATCATATACTCCCTCCTATCGTGTCTGGGCAGAATTGCAGACACTTTCAAATTCAACCCTAATTCACGGCTTTTTTTCAACAGCGACCTGTACTTGCTAAGTAATTCCGCCGGTCTCCTACTCTTAATATCATTAGTGCCAACGTGTACAACTATATCACCTTTTGTGCCCTTAAAAGATGATATCCGCTCTACAACGTCATCAACCTTTGCCCCTGGCAGACATACCCTGGTCCTGTTCCACCTATCCTTTTTACAAAGCATGTTCCCCGTTTCCCTGACAATAGAGTCACCAACAACTACTAGTTCCTTTGGGACCAGCACATTCTGCCTTGGGGGTTGCCACTGTGTTGCGCGATGACCAAGTGAAAGCTCTGGCGTTGATGTGGGCAGCTGAGAGCTTGATGGGCCCCTCAATTTAGTTCCTTCGAGGGCATTCGCCCTGTCCTTCAAGCTCTCATATAGGCCCATAAGAACGCTGAGTTGTTGCCTGATTTCGATCCACTCCTTACATCGCACACACACACACACAAAGGCATCCCCCATGGCAATATCGTGTCCCGTACCTGAATGCTCCACAAACATCATGCAAGCTGTGCATTTTAGAAGGCAACTGACCCCCTCAGTTCTCCTCTGATCCACAGCACTTCCATTAGCTTGAGTCTTTTGTTTTGCTGCTCTGGTCTGAGTCTTGATTTCTTTTAATTTAAATAAAATTTCAATTTCAGTTCATAACCCTAACTTATCTCCCAACACAGTTATAACGGGATATATATTTTTTAGTGTCAAGTATTAATTATCTCAGAGTTCTCTTTATATAACTTCCGTATCAATTATGTATTAATTATGTTACGTTTGTAATCTAAGTCAGTATATGTATTTAGTTAAAAGTACAATTTAAATGCCAACGAAGTTCAACAAGTTTAATAGATTTTATCGATCACTGAAAATATTATAACCTATACTATACTAACGCTATCTAGGTTTGGTATATAATGATCGTATGACAAAGACAAAGGCGGGAAGTTACGAACGGTTAATCTACGGACACTTAAGTATTAATTAACTTTCAAATCTCGCTGTCTCAATTCAGAATAAACTAACGATCCTTACTAGGTCTATAAGCTACTTACAAAAAATAATCTGATGTAAAAAATATTCAATAAGCGGCTAAATATGGCTAAAAAACTTCTCGTTCAGCGGAGTTGCGACTTGTAACACGTGGATACCCTTACCGATACTTTTATGCAATTGCAAGGGCGAGTAAAGAATAAATACACCAAATTAATCAGAAAATCACAAAATAATGCTATGCTACTAAATTTAAATCAAAAGTTTTAGAAAAAAAAAATTTCAAATCAATAAATAAGAAAAATCCACTTAGCGGCTTTGAACACGTCTGGCCCCTACTAGCCTCGTCAGCAGATATATAGGAATTTTGCTAGAATGGACAGGGAAGTGATTATCCTGTTGTACAAGGCAATGGTCAGGGAACAAAGGGGCGCTCTTATCAAGAAAGGCTTAAGTTCTGCAAATTGCAGTGCCTGGAAAGTAGGCATCTGCGAGGTGATCTGACTGAGGTGTGTAAGGCTTTGAATGGCTTGAGCAAGCTGAATGCTGATGGGATTCTTCCTCTTGCTCAGATTAAGAACCTTGGGGGGGGGCACAGATTCAAATTGAGGAAAGACAGTTGTAGAATTGATGTGCGGAAATTTGCCTTTAGCCAGCAGGTAGTTGATTGGTGGAACAGACTTCCATCTTTTGTTGTGGAAGTTGTTAGCCAAAGTAAATTTAAGGCTGAGCAGGACAGGCATTTGGAATGAATGGACGGGTGAAATGGGAAGGTTTCTTTTTTTTTTGGCTGATGCTGCATAAGCTTGCTTTCTTGCATCATATGCCTCTGCTAATGCTAATGCTAAAAATTTAACAATGAAACTGAAACTAAACAGTGGACAATGAAAACTGAAAGTAAAACAAAAACTATTGTTGAGAGTGTACAAAGGCTTTTATATACAGAAATGTATATAAAACCTATTTATATTATAGTGTTTATAAGCATTAGTGTTGCAGTTTAGCTAACAGGAGGTGAAATTACGTAGGTAATGAGGATAGTAATTGACATTCCTCACCTCGTATTACACTAATAGCCCAGAGTGTGGAAAAATTGTAGTTTTAGGAAAGTGAACGGTACATGACTGAAGAAAATAATGTTGGAGCTTGGGTTATCTGGGAATGTGATTTTCGGTCTTTGCTAGTAATGGCTCTGGACATATACATAAGAGTAGTAAGCAGAAAGTGGCAGGTAACTAAAGAACAGTAACTAAAAATCAATGTAGTATCCTATTTATTAAAAGTAAAGGTAAATTATGTACAACCCAAGGAAATAAAATGGAATGCAATAAAAGATCGTGTAAATAGTAAGGCGAAACGGATAATTAAGACTAAAGAGCTGACTACATAAATGTGAACTTGCCCAATATGACACAATCAAACTAAATAAGAAAGTAAACAGATACTTGATGTGTATGCTACCAATTCCAAAAGAAGCCTATCTATTAGGAATGCTTTCAGAAGTTGCAGAAGCATTGGATAATCAGTATACAGTGCCAAGAAGTCAACTCTGAAGATCTATCCAAATAGATGGCACGCTTCATCATTTGCAAAATATTAGTTGTCCCTGAACTTCTTGATCACACCTCATATATCACTACTACATAAATGTCAACTCTCTTCTCTCTAGGAGAACAGAGATGACATTTAAGGACACTAAGAATAGTAAGGTCAACAGGTTTACTTTGAGGGTAGAAAGAGGAGATAAACTGAAGTCTCTATGAGGAACATGTTTTACTGAAGCATGGAGCTTGCTTATCAGTCGGTTGACTTTGTCAACCGACTGATAAACAAGTCATGTCTCATGCCATGTCGGCAGAAACAGCAGGGAGAATACATACTACCACTAAATCTAGAAGCAGAAGAGAGTTTACTTTCATGGACAATAGGAATCCTTCATATAAGTGTGTGCTGCTTGCAAAAAAATGACTGCAGGTGTGGTGACTAAAAAATAGTCCTGATGTTTGTAAAGCAATGTTTCTGCACAGCAAAAAATGTCAATTATCCAAAAAGGTAATGAAATAGTTGCTTTAAGTATAAAAATTTTATAACAATATTTAAAGAGCACAATATGTTAAAGAAGTGCAAAGAAAATAATATAATTATTCAATTTAAAATTTAATTTAAACTATACTGATGCAGTTGAACTCAAAACATACCATTTCCTTTTTCCTTTGAGTTTTCTGCATAAGAAACCATAAGGAAACAGAATGGACTACAGAGGAGATAAGATAATGTAACAGTTGATGTGCTACTGTAGGACCCAAGAGAAGCCAGACAGGCAATAATCTTGTAGAGTGAGGAGTTCCCCATCGAAAAATACGACAAATTCCTTCCTTTAAACAGTCCAAAACTCCAGGTTTTTCACTTGCTATATCACTCTATTCCAATAATAAGAAAACAAGCAATAAATTACTAAAAAGGAAACAAATATTTATTTATATCAGGTAAAAAGTTATTGCATGCTGTATGTATACCATACTTGCATATTAAGAATTGTAAACAAAAACCTACATATATCTGCAGCAGAACCCATTACAGCTACTATATTTAAGACTTTTCTTACATAATATTTAAGAAATGCATTCTAAGTTTTCAGCAAAAACCTTACACAAATAAAGTATTTTCCTCAATTTAGTGTACTTGAATATGAAAAAAAATCAGAAGTTGTTTTTTTTTTTTTTTTCTAGTCACATATAATGAAGAAAGACACTACGGTTACTGTTTTCAAAAACTTGTTTCAATAAAGATGGAGTAAATAACAATGGAAAAGTTCATACGAATCATATTTGTATGGCATTTAAAGATGATCCACTATTTTTAAGACCCATTTTGGATCTGTTGAGCACTTTTTTTGGATTGAGTATAACCAAAAGTCTTTTTGGGTTATACTCGACCAAAGGTATATGTACACCCAGTCATAGCCTGAATACTTACATTGCTATTTAACTTATTCTAGGCATCAACACCAGAAAGATTGATCACTCTGAACATCATATTATGAACTTCACTGTAATAATTTCGCTCTTCTGTTAAAAATATTCACATTACATCATTCTAGCTGCTCCAACCTCAATTCAATCAATTCAATTTAACCAAATCTGATACCTGATTGTCCTTTACAGAAGGAGAGGATCTCAGAGGTCAACAATCCCCACTCTCTGTGAAAGAGAATAAACAAAAGAATATTCCCACACTTTGTATGTAAGCTCTATACTTTCTCTCCCAATTTCATGTTTTCCATATATGACCGACTGTTCCGCCCATTTAGGTGTCCTGATTCTGTTTAGCTCATACATGATCCCTAACGTTAAATTCCATTGGCCAGTAATTGCCTTGTATGTATATGTACTCAAATCTGGTTTTGCCTTCTCCAAGAACTCTAATATGTTACTGTTTATCGTATTTAGAACCTTACCTAAGGAAATCTCAATTAAATCCACTGAGCCTAACAAGTTTCTCTGTTCTGGCTGACAATCAAGATCTTGAAATATCTGGTATTACTTGCTATGTGTCCTGTCTTAAACATCCAAACTCCTCATTTACATATGCTCTAACCTCAAATACATGGTATCATTACTGTTTCCCTCCCCCTCCCATTATGACATCCAATACTGAATTTCCATTACCAATCCACCCCAGTATCAATACTCCCCGATTTCAATTTTTCATCAGTTCCTGATGAAGAACTGAAACACACACGTCCAATTTCTTCACTTGTTTGATGGACCACATATCATTACATTCTCCCAGTACATGTAGTTCGTATCCATCTTTTACCATTAGTGAGTGCCCTTTGGCATTGTCAATGCAATCACTATTTTTAATCAAAGTCATGTTATTGTATTCATCATCTTCCATATTCACCATCAGACCTTTTTCAGGCATTCTGCTAGTTGATCACTGTGATGAGGCAAGTAGTTGTCACACTATGACATAATAGTATGTATACTCAGTCACAATCATTCCCTTTAATTTATAATGTGCTGATGAATTGTTTTTAGAACTCATCCATGATTAATTCTGTACTTTTCATGCTGAATGTATTATTCCCACAAAACGACCCATGATTTTTAAGTCTGTACACATGTTGTTATTATAAATCAATTTATCTTGTTCTGATTTGTCAAATTAAAAGAAATACTGTATATAAATCAGTTAATCCTATTATCATATTTGTCACACTAGATGGTATTAAAACTTTATTATTGTCCTGACAACCAGAAGCCAAAGGTCTATTAATTCAATAAATTACACATATTTTATGTTACTGATATCTGTAGGAAACAGCACCACAGTATCTATATCATTTTTTATCCGAGAAGACGAGACGGCTGAACTAATGCTTTCTATGGGAAACTTTGACATGATACTTCTTTGTTTTGCCAATAAAATTGCTTCAGCAACCTCAAAGGGGTGTATCTTAAATATCTTAAGTTATTTAGATAATCTTTAGTCCATCCCAGATTCACTGCCCTTCAAAATTTATTCTGTTCACATCATAAGTAGGGGTACATCTAATCTTTTATACTTAGCTGTTCAATAAGGCAATTTATTTCTACACCAGTTCCCCAATACAGCCAGTTATCACCACCAAAGCACTTTTAAACTAAAGAGGAAGAAGGCAAGATGGTTGAATTAACGCAGCAGTGGTGGTTGCAGGGCACCTCACAGGGGTAAAAAATCCGATATTTTTTCTATCTTCCTAAATAGAGTCAAACTTTTACTGCAATAGTTCTTGAAGTGATCTTTTCTTACAGTTTTTTATACAGAAATTAAGGATAAGAACTTGCCAGGTGCTCTGCCATTTTTGCAACTCTTTGGATTTTGCTTGAAGAGGTGCTGATGCCGTGTTTGTTTAAAGTTTCAGGTTACTTGTTTTTCCTCTCCCACTAGGTCAATAAATATCTACTGTCTTAACCTAGTTGTTTTTGAAAGATTTGTTCCCACAGAATAAAGATAGTAACATCAATCCTGATATTCTCTTAAAGTGGCTGATACTCAAAGTGGCATTGTTGAAGCCATATTGTGTCAAGGAGCTCATTATATTCTAGCTGACAGTATGCCATATCCAACAATTTCATTACTTCATATAGCATGTCCAAAACAATGTAAAGCATTTATCAATCAGCCTAAACTGGATTTTGATCAGGCTAAGAGTAAAAAACTTGTTTCTTGTGCAGATGGTAGTTGAACATTCTAGTCTCTTGCAAAATGCTGTTCACCACAACTTTTGCCAATCTTTACTCCCACCACTGTTAAAATCTGATGGTTCTATTGCCACCTCAGCCAAACATAAAGTCAACTTTTTAGTTAGCATCCTACTTCTCTTCTAATTCTTGTAATGACAATCTTGGTAAATAACCTCCTACCATTCCCAGTACGCTCCACTTAATGCCTCTTGTGGTTTCCATCAAGAGAATGTCAGAAGAATTTTGAATAATTTTGATGCTAAAAAAGCTCCAATCCTGATGGTATTTCTCCATTTGTTCTCAAAAACAGTGCTCTTGGCTTCCTCCTGTTCTGTGCCTCCTTTCTATACTTGCTTATTTCACTGGCATTTTTCGTTCTGCTCGAAAATTTGCTCATATCTGGCCTGTTCCTAAAAAGAGTGACAATCCCTCTCACATCCTATTATCATCCCACTACGCTTCTACTCTTTCTAAAGTAATGGAGAAACCCATTAACTGCCACCTCCTAAACTATCTTGAAACTTTCCATCTGATCAACGATTGCCAATATGGATTCTGTAACTGTCACTCCATTGGTGATATAATGGCTTATGTCACCCATCTGAAAAAATTTAATGGTAAAGTTTGAAGAAACTCAATCAGTTGCTCTTAACATTTCACATGTTTTTCATTGTGTTTGACATAAGTCTTCTAAATAAGTTTCCATCTTATAGATTGATAACTGTTTTTTTTTGTAATTAGTTATCCAGTTTTCTCTGAGTGATGGAGATGGCTGTCTTCTAACTTCTCCACTAATGCTGTTAGGTCAGGTCCTGACCTAGTTTTCATTTACTGGAAATCCTAACCAGAGTTTTGCTGATGACACTGCATTCCACTTTCCACTTTGAGAAACCTTGCCCTGCACAAACAACCTTAACTTCTCAAATATCAACTACCAATTCCTTAAATACTTATCACTAGATAATTCTCCAGTGGAGTAAAGATAACTTAGTTAATTTCAATCCTTCTAAAACTCAGTCCTTATATCTCACATAAAGGATTTTTCTGCTGCTATGCTTATCTTCAACGACA
Organism: Mastigoproctus giganteus; assembly: GCF_048544385.1. Taxonomy (NCBI): domain Eukaryota; kingdom Metazoa; phylum Arthropoda; class Arachnida; order Uropygi; family Thelyphonidae; genus Mastigoproctus; species Mastigoproctus giganteus. The sequence goes on from NC_143581.1 coordinate 180,765,655, forward strand.
CTCAGATTTCTAGACAAGATCACATAACTCTGTTACGAATAATTTGACTTCTAATCTCTCTTGTCACAAACACATTGAAAATATTGCTTCCTTTGCATCTAAAAAACTGGGTTTTCTCTTTCCCTCTCAGTATTACTTTTTTTCTAAATGGCTACTTGTCCCATTCAAATCTCAAATCCTTCCTGCCATGGAAATTGATTGCATCTGAGGCAGTGCCCCCATAAAACCTCTCAGGCTTCTAGACTCCATTAAAAACAGGTTAATTATTGACCCATCTCTTACAAAGTCTCTTTCCATTCTATCTCTGCAGCATGCCTTTTCAAGAGATACTTCCAGAGGCACTGTTCTGAATTGGCTTCAATAATTCCCTCTCTCTCTCTCTTCCAAACCAATCTGAACATGTGCCTCAACCATTCAACTTCAAACTCACAGAACCCACTTTTCTTTGTCTTGCTATTTTCTCTTCAACTTCCATTTTTTAGGGCAACCTCCCTTCCCATGTATTTCCTGAAAATTACACTGTACAGAAATTCCTAGTGTAATATCAACAAATCTTTCATTAACCTTCAACCTATGCACAAAACTAAGTACTACAGGTTCTAACACCTTTCATGATTAGGGTTTATATACTTGCAGATACACAAACATAGTTTTTTTTTTTTTTTTTTGAAGCTTAAAAACAAAAGGTATTAGAACCTTTTGGATTAGTTAAGTTACTGCTATGGATAAAAGGATGGTTGAGTGGGGAAAGGCAGAGTGATTACACTAGTTTACAAATTTAAGTTTGTTCACTGGGGTTTGAATTTCAATAGGTCCTACTGCCAAAATATGTTGCTGTGATTTCAAATATGACTTAGATTTTTTTCTATCACATCCAGGTACATCATAATTTAAAAAATAAAAAAGTATTGTTTTTTATGAAAGTATATAACTTTATTGAATTTAGTAATGACAAATTGATAGGATTACATTTTTATATATCAAAAAATACGTAAATACTAACAAGTATTAATCAAAATTCTGAAACTTTCATTAATCAAACCTTCGTCTCTTTGTTTGAAAAGAACGTTTAATCGTTTTTCTTTTATGTGCAGTGCCAGATTCTTCTCTTTTTAAACACCAGCAGTAGTCAGCCATCATGCTTGTATTCCACCTTCCCTGGTACCGCTGCTCCATTTCCTTTATGTCCTGATGGAATCTCTCCCCTTGTTCTTTGCTCATCTGTGCAAGATTTTCAGGGGAAAAAAAATCAAGATGGGCATGCAAAAAGTGAATTTTGATGCTCATATTGCAACCTAAATTGCGAAGCTTTTTGAGCATATTTTGAACAATTTTCTCATAATCTTGTGATTTATGATTTCCTAGAAAGTTTTCCATTACACTTTTAAAAGCAATCCAGGCTTCCCTTTCAACGTCAATCACTGTAGTTTCAAACTGACCATCTAAAACCAATTTTCTAATTTGGAGACCAATGAAGATACACTCCTTAAGTTTTGCGTCAGATAAACTGGGAAATTTACAGCAAAGTTACTTAAAGCAGTTGCCATCCTTATTCCATGCTTTAACAAATTGCTGCATTATGCCTAACTTGATATGCAATGGAGGTAAAAGTATTTTATCTAGCTTCACCAAACTTTTGTGCATAATATTTTTTGACCCCGGTGTAAGATAGTGCCTCCGAGGCCACTGCTTTTTTGTCTAATGCAGCGCTTTAGCTCTGCTATCCCATTCACAAATAAAGCATGGCATTTTAGTGTACCCACCCTGTTGCCCCAACAACATACATAACACTTTTAAGTCTCCACATAATTGCCATTCGTGATCTTGATATTTAATTTTCTCCAGAAGTAACTTTAGATTGTCATAAGTTTCTTTTAAGTAGACTGAATGAGCAACTGGCACAGATGTGTACTTATCTCCATTATACAAGAGAACACATTTTAAACTAGTCTTAGAAGAGTCTATAAATAGTCTCCATTCACTAGGAACACATGATGGAGCTCCTAAGGCACTTATTAAACCAGCGACATCACTGCAATATACGAGAGGACCTTCTTGTGAAAAATACTGTATAAACTCCCTTTCACGATTTCTGTACCAGGAAAATGATGTACCTAGAGAAAGTAAGTTCTTTGCTTGAAGTCTGGATCCCAGAATTTCAGCAGCATACTTTAGAAGACTTAAGTCCCTTACTAAATCGTTCAGTTCGACTTGCGTGAATTGCTGTGGCATTAAAATAGATCTGTGCGGAACCGGTCTTATGGCTGACGGTAGATCTGGATATTTTATGTCCTTTTTATTTTTTGAATTTGCTAGGAATAGCAAATAGCAAGCACACCTTTTTTCCTTGGCTCCATTTTCTAAGATGTTCGACATATGTATGGCATACTTTATGCGGTGCCCATGATTTATCCTGATCACCTAGTTTTATGTCAAAGTATGCATAATACGATTTTTTTACAAAATCGGTAATATTTCGCCTCTGCTTTACAGGAACAAAACAACCACATAGGTAACAAAATATGTCAGGACTGTTTATACACTTTCTGGTTGCCATACTAAAAGAAAACTAACACACAATGAGAGATCACGACAGTCTTTACAGGAGTACTGTAACCACATAAGGGATGTGCCACTTATATAGGCTCTGTAGTTGTGGACTGTACAAGCAAGTGAGTGCATGCTCAGACAAGTTTAACCCGTAACTACACACAGGAGTCTCCAGACTCCACTCGGAAAATAAAATTCTGAAAATCACAGATGGGCCGGAAGAGCAGGGTAGGGAGGCCGTCTACCTTCCTGGGTCAAGGTCGGCTACCTTGCAGTGTGTGTGCGCGTGTAGTTAAACATGCACAATCTGTTGTATTTGAGGCAAATATTTGATATTGATTACGAACATGGGATATTCATATAAAACTTGAAAACCACTGCAGAAACTATAGTTATGTACACGTTTGTGTATAATACCTAGGTAATATTTTGTTAATGAATTGTGAAAAATCTTTATGTGATAGAAATAAACGGACTTCAGTTTAGTAATCAGTAAACATGCATAAATAACTGCCACATACTTTTACCTAAACTCCAGATACACTGTAAACCAGTGTTATCAATGGCCACTGCTCTTCTCGGACTAAAGTTTTAGTGAAGTCCCCCCACCTGGGGTTCAGTGTGAGGCAGATGGGCTGAGAAGCTGCAACTGAAGTTTAACATTGACAAATGCAAGGTACTGCATATGGATAACAGCATAATAACATACCAACTGTGTGATACCACAATCGCGGTACTGGAGAACAAAAAAGAATTCCGTGAGACAGCTCACGGAATTCTGTCAATGACACACAGAAACTATGACAGCAGGTACAAGGAAGTGAATATCCTTGTTTTATAAAGCAATCATTAAGCCACATCTTGAGTACTGCTTGGAGGTCTGGAAGTCCCATTTTAAGAAGGATGTGGATCTGTTGAAACGGGTGCAGAAAAGAGCAATGAGATTAGTGAATGGAACAAAAGGACACACTTCCCAAGAAAGTACTAGTGTCAAACAATGCAAGGAAGCAAGCTTATATAACATCAGCACAAAAAAAAAAAAAAAAAAAGAACATGCTACCTAACTCAGCTGTGCAATCCCTCTTGTTTAATTTTTTTTCTTACATTTATTCAAACTAACCACTTTTACTAACTAGATCTTTCAACAATAAATTACTCTCTGGCAGAAAGCAAATGTTCATGCATTTATTCTGCAGCCATCCTTTTGTGTGTGTTTTCTGAGAATAAGGAAGAATGTCATTAGCATATAGTTCACACAATCCATTTTAAACCTTTGAAAAATTCAATCATATTTCCTAATAAGTGCAGAAGTTTGCCAAACAGAGGTCATTTGTAGTAAGCATACCTCTTTGTGTTGCTGACTAATCTGGTTGCTGTACTTTGCATCCTTTCCAAGAGATCAATGTCCTTCCTAAAATGAAGCTTTCAGACCTGTATGCATTACCCAGTTTGTCCTATCCATTGCCTTTATACAATGGCATAATCTCACTGGCAAAATTTCTGTATATAATTGACAAAATCCCATGACACTGTCCCATCAACTTGTCTGCACAGCTCAGAAAACTTCATGTCAGACTATAATTACTCCCAAATCTTGTTCCATTATCCCCTACCTTGAGTGGGTACAGTTCAATTCATATGTTATTCTAATATTACCAATGTTAAACCTCAATTGTCACTTCTCAGAGCACCAGTCAATTTTTCTGGATCTTGTTTCAGTAGCATGTCTTCACATTCCTTTCATTAACCACCCTGCCAACCTTTGTATGATTTGCAAATTACAGCATGCTTGATATACCTTCATTGATATTGAAAACAGTAACGAGCCCAGCACTGCACCCAGCGGAATTCCTCTAATAACATTAGTAGTCCAAGGAGAGCAGTGCCCATTTAGAATGACCCTCTGTCTTCTACCACTCAACCATTCCTATGTCTATTGCAGTAACTTTTCCATAATGCCACATTGCTCTAATTGTACAGCAGTCTTTCGTGTGAGCAGTGTCGAAAGTTAGCATCAACATTATTAGCATTAGTAGGGGCAAAGGATGCAAAAAAAAAAAAAAAAAAAAAAAGCAAGTTTATACAGCATTGGCACAAAAAAATTAATTAAAATATAATTCCCATTTCGCCTATCTGTTCCATCCAACAGTTTGTCTGGTTCTTCCTTTAAATTTATTTAAGATATCAACTTCCACAACAATAGATGGAAGTTTGTTCCAGCAGTTAACCACCCGCTGGCTAAAGGCAAACTTCCATACATCTATTCTGCAACCATCATCAATTTGAATTTGTGCTGCCTCATATGTTTAGTCTGAACAAGAGGAAGAATCCTATCAGCACTGGGCTTGCTCAATCCATTTAAAGCCTTAAACACCTCAAACAAATCACCTTGCACATTCCTAGTCTCCAAATGCTGCAATTTGCAGAACTTAAGCCTTTCTTGGTAAGGGCACCCCTTCATTCCACTTGCCAATCTTGTTGCCCTTCTCTGTACTCATTCCAGCAGTTCTACGTCCTTCCTAAAATGAGGCCTCCAGACCTGAATGCAGTACTCAAGATGCACCCTGACCATTGCCTTATACAATCATCTCCTTATCCCTGCTAGAAAAATTTCTATATATCATTGACAAAATCCTATGAGCTGTCCTGACAGACTGTTTGCACTGCTCAGAGAATTTCATATCTGACTGTGCAATTACAACTATACAAGTTTTAGAGAAATCCAAGTATACAATATCAAATTTATTTTTTGCATTCAGTTCTTTTATTAATAGCAGCTAATCAAATTGGTCAGAGAAGATCTCCTTAAAAAATCCATGCATGATTTCCATATAACTTCATTCCTGTGAATGATGATCCTGCAAACTTCTAAAGAAGTTTTGCAGGATCATCACTGACTCCATTATTTTCTCTGGAACATAGTCCAGCTTATAGGCCTGTAATCATTTCACCCTTTGACTCCCCTTTGTGAATAGAAGAGACATTTGAACATTTGAACAGAGAGAGGGCGCTGACTCTCTTTAAAAATTACAGCTGTCAGTTGCAGGCTCCGAAAAAAACCATAAGTGTTTGCCTTTTTATTTACATAATTGTTATTTTAAATTGTACTTAATACGTAGTCTTATAGTTATAGTTACGCTGCTTATTTTTATTTTAATTTAGATAAACAGTTTTTGTAGATATACGTAATACTTAATTTACATAAAACCGTTATTTCATTCAAATCTTGCAGCCATTGTTTTTGTATATAGTGGTAGGGAATTCAAAATTTTAATTGAGGTAGTTAGGTAGCTCTAACGTATAATTTATAGAGTAATACGCTTCACTGATTCTATTAGATAGCGTAGTATTGACATTTAATTAATTTAATTTATTGATTTTATTAATTTAAAGTATCATGCCCCAAACTAGAGCAGAAAAGCAACGGGCACAAAGTGGCAGGAGTGCTGTGACTCGGGGGAGAACTGAGGGGGGCGATTCTCCAACGCATCACAGCCTAAAAAAATGTGCAACTTATGAAATGTTTGCCAAACTCTCTGGAACGGAACATGATATTGCCATGGAGGATGTCTTTGTGTGTGCGCGATGTAAGGGGTATAAGGAAATCAGGCGACAACTCAGCGTTGTTATGGGCCTACATGAGAGTTTGAAGGACAGGGTGGATGCCCTCGAAAGATCTAAATTGAGGGGCCCATCAGCCTCTCAGCTGCCCACATCAATGCCAGAGCTTGCACTTGGTCATCACGCAACACAGCGGCAACTCCCAAGGCAGAATGCGCTGGTCCCTCAGGAACTAGTAGTTGTTGGAGACTATTGTCAAGGAAACGGGAAACATGCTTTGTAAAAAGGATAAGTGTAACAGGACCAGGGTCTGTCTGCCAGGGGCAAAGGTTGATGACGTAGAGAGGATATTATCTTTTAAGGGCACAAAAGGTGATATAATTGTACACGTTGGCACTAATGATATTCGGAGTAGGAGACTGGCAGAATTACTTAACAAGTACAGGTCACTGTTGAACAAAAGCCGAGAATTAGGGTTGAATTTGAAAGTGTCTGCAATTCTGCCCAGACACGACAGAAGGGAGTATATGATGAGAGCCTTGTCGATCAATTCGGCCCTGGAAAAAATGTGCAAGGCTCAAGGGATAGAATTTTTTTCAGTCTGGACTGTACTTGTTAACAGGAGAGACTGCTCCTATAGGGATGGGATACACTTAAATAGAAAGGGTGCAAGAATATTTGCTGATGCTATCGAGGCAGTGTTAGGTGGATCGGAAAGCTGATAGCTTGGGGGGATACAAGGACTAATAGTTTAACAGTAGCCATAGGCAGAGGTGAAGGTGATTCTTGCACAACTTCTATTAGAATAAGTAGCGACCTGGAGCAAGGGGGTGTTGAGGGTTTCAGGGACGGATGGCAGTCATCCTGAAATAGGTGGGTATATGGGAAGTGTTAGGGTAACTAGGAATAGGAGTAGGAGCATGTATACCAATGCTAGAAGTATAGTAAATAAATTTGATGAATTTGAAGTGTTGGTCAAGACATCAAAGGTGGATATTGTTGGGATAGCAGAGACGTGGTGTCACACAGATATAAGAAAGGGTGAACTGGAATTGGTGGAGTACAATGTGTACAGAAAGGATAGACAGGTTAGAAAGGGAGGAGGTGTTATGCTGTTAATTAAGAAAAACAAAATCAAAAGAAGTGCACCCAGTTGATATAGATGAACAGTGCACTGTTGAGTCAGTTTGGTGTGACATAAGCACTGCGAAGGCAAAAATTAGAGTAGGAGTGTGTTATAGGCCTAATGACTCGAAAGAGTACAATGAACAACTGTACAGAGAAATAGAGTGGGCTAGTAAATCGGAATGTCTTATAATGGGGGATTTTAACTTCCCAGATATTGACTGGAACTTGTGGGTTGGTCACTCACACACTAGTCAGACTTTTGTGGATTTATTGGATCATTTTTTTCTGCAGCAGCATGTTCAAGAGGCAACCAGAGAAAGTAATAATCTTGATCTGGTTATCAGCAGTGATCAATAGTGTATTAAGAATTTGCAGATAAAGGAACCACTAGGTGGCAGTGATCACAGTGTGATGTGGGATTTACTTAAAGATTAAATTACCATCAGGGGTAAAGGAAAGGGTTTTTGCTTCCGTAAAAGTGAGTACAGTGGTCTCCGACAGTTTTTAAATTCTGTACAGTGGGATAAACTGACGATGTTACCAACAGTAAATTCTAAGTGGAAAGCATTCAAGGAATTAATCGTGGATGTTACTAAAAGTTTCATACCTATTAAGAAATATTGTTCAAGGTTTAGGCCTAAATCGTTATCAAATGAACTAATGAGACTCGTAACAGAGAAGAAAAATGCATGGAATGCATATAAATTATCAAGCGACTCAGAAGCCTATGGCAGATATAAGCTAGTCTGTAATCAGGTCACAAAGGAGGTTAGGCAGGCGAAGGCAGATTATGAGAAATCCTTGGCAAAAGATGCTAAGAAAAACAGCAAGGATTTCTTTACTTATATAAACTCTAAAAGGAAGGGGATGAATCTGATTTGTCCACTTGACATCAATGGTTCGACTGTTGATGATCCTGCTCAGGTAGCAAACAAACTGAATGAGTATTTTGCATCTACATTTCAAACCTTAATAACTTCTCATCCACATGAGAAGTTATTAAGGTTTGAAAATGGCAGAAGGTTATCAAATTGTAGCAGGATACTTAATGATATTGTAATAACTGAAAGCAAAGTGGAGGAGAAATTGTTGAAGTTGAACATAAGAAAAGCACCTGGGGTGGATGGGATCTATCCAGTTATATTAAAGGAGGCGGCAAAGCAACTAAGCAAACCCTTAGCCATAATTATGAGAGCATCCTTGGACTCGGGGGAGGTTCCCACGGACTGGAGATGTGCAAATGTATCCCCAATTCACAAAGGGGGATCAAAGGGTGACACGAGTAATTACAGACCAGTTAGTTTAACTTCTGTTCCGGGTAAAATAATGGAGTCACTGGTTAAAGATGCATTGCAGGATCATCTAGACAAGACTGCAGTAATAATTCAGACACAGCATGGGTTTGTTAAGGAAAAGTCTTGTCTGACAAATTTGATAGGATGTGGTTACAAAGGAACTGGATGTAAAAAATAATTTTGATATCATATATTTGGATTTCAGGAAAGCTTTTGACACTGTTGCGCATGTAAGACTATTGTACAAATTGGAGCAGAATGGTATTAAGGGTAAGTTGCTACAATGGATAAAAGGATGGTTAAGTGGGAGAAGACAGAGGGTTGTAATCAATGGGTGCTGCTCTTCTTGTACTAATGTTATTAGTGGAGTCCCACAGGGTTCGGTGTTAGGTCCACTGTTGTTTTGTATATTTATCAATGCTATTGATGAAGGTATATCAGGCTTAATGTCGAAGTTTGCAGATGATACAAAGGTTGGCAGGGTTGTTAATGACAGTAATGGCAGTGTGCTACTGCAACAGGATCTAGATAATTTGGGCAGATGGGCTAAGAAGTGGCAATTGAAGTTTAACCTTGACAAATACAAAGTACTGCATATGGGAGAAGTAACCCCAGAGAAACGTACCAACTGTGTGGTACTACACTTAAGGTGGTAGAAAATGAAAAAGACCTGGGAGTAATTGTGCAGGCAGATATGAAGTTTTCTGAGCAATTCAGACAGGCTGACAGATCAGGTCATGGGGTTTTGTCAAGGATATATAGGAATTTTGCTAGCAGGGAGGAGGTGATTGTCCCTCTGTATAAGGCAATGGTCAGGCCACACCTTGAGTACTGCGTACAGGTCTGGAGGCCTAATTTTCGGAAGGATGTAGATTTACTTGAGCGTGTACAGAGAAGGGCAACAAGATTGGTGAGGGGAATGAAGGGATCCTCTTACCAAGAGAGGCTTAAGTTCTGCAAATTGCAGTGGCTGGAGACTAGGCACTTGCGTGGTGATCTGATTGAGGTGTAGAAGGCCTTGATTGGGTTGAGCATGCTGAATTCTGATGGGATCCTTCCACTTGTTCAGATTACGAACCTAAGGGGGCATAAATTCAAATTAAGAAAAGACAGATGTAGAATAGATGTGCGGAAATTTGCCTTTAGCCAGCGGGTGGTTAATTGCTGGAACAAACTTCCATCTGTCGTTGTGGAAGTTGATAGGTTGAATAAATTTAAGGAGGAACTGGACAGGCATTTGGAGGGAATGGTGTTAATTTTTTTTTTTTTTTTTTTGACTGATGCTGCATAAGCTCATACACTTGCTTTCTTGCATCACATGCCACTACTACTATTACTACTATTTCCATCTATAGGAACCTACTCTAAATTTAAGAATGCTCTCATAATATCGAAAAATTACTCCCTATCTCTTTGTTGTTTCTTTTAATATAACTGGATATATCACATTAGCCCCATATACTTTCCAAAAAAAAGAAAGTGGAAAAGAAATTGTTGAAACCTTCTGGCTTCTATAATTTCTCTTCCACTTTCTTCTTCTCAGTTAACACAAAATCATTTAGCTCTCAGAATGTGGTTTATTTCTGGTGTTCCCATTCCAAAACTTCTTCATGAGTAAACGTATATGCAAAATATTTATTTAGTTTATCAGAAACCCAACAGTATCATCAATGGTTATGCCATTCATATCTAGTGAGCCAATGTGATTCACTCCTTTCCCTCTAGTTTTAACATAAGCAAAGAATTCTCTGCCACTTTGTTTGGATTCTCAGCCAAAGATATTTCATAATCTGTCTCAGCTTGCCTACCCTTAGTGATTATATTGCAGACTAGTTTGCATTTACTGTCAGTGTCTGTGTCCATTGATAGTGTACAATTCTCCTATGCATTTTTCTCTTCAGCCATATAGTCTCATCAGTTCATCTGACATTTATTTATGTCTAAACCTTGAACGGTATATTTTTTTTTTGGTATAAAAAGCTTAAGAGCATCTATGATCAATTCTCTGAATGCTTCCAATTTAGAATTTGCGGTTGGTAATATCACGATTTGGTCCCACTGGAAGGAATTAAAAACTGACTAAGACCACCTGTAATTGCCTTATGATAGTAGTTGCCTTTAGAAAAGCCCCTACCTTTGACAATAGTTGTTACACCTTTAAGTAGATCTCACATCAATATACAATAAACTCTTTAAAATCCAGTACCCTCAGGAATTAAGAGGGACCAGATTTTATAAAGGTATAACTAATGATTGAGCAGTTTTAGAGGACCACTTTCAATGAATATTAAACGCAAACAACTGAACTTATTTGGAATCTATAAACATTTATAATGACTATCTTGTCCTTTCATTTGTTTTGCCGGCAACAGGATTTAAACAGCATAGATAATGCTATGGTCTTACTTCTCAGAGCAGAAGAAATGTGCCTTTGTAATGAGTTGCTTTGGTATTGCACTACTTTCAATAGATAGCTTCAGCTACATTAACTTTAAAAACTGATTTCATATATAGGAGAAACATGGAAGAATTCTTTACACCTGTTTTGTCTGTGTGTTGTCACCTTCTACCAGCTATCTGATGAGGGACTACTTAGTCCTGAAACAGGCTGTCATGGCAGTCTTCTCTTTTAAAGAAATGCCGATAATTTACCTTTAATAGAAGCCATATATTTGAAAGCAGTGCAATAGCAGGGCAACTCACTACAAAGGTGAGTTTATTTTGCTGTGAGAATTAAAATCATTGCATTATCTATACAGTTTAAATCCTCCTGGCTGCAAGAATCAATTAAAGGGGAAGATGCATCTGTAATCATCTTATAAAGAAAAAATGTCACTCTTCACTGCATGGATTTTTAGAGACAAATGCAACTGCTGTCTTAATATTTCCAGATTATAAAATGTTGATTTTATAATCCACAGAAATATTAAGTCAGCAGTATTATTGTAATCTGTTTTGGATTTTAAAGAATTCCACATTTTAGAGTGTCAGAATTTACTATTATGATCACTGTAGCCTAATGCTTCCTTTATCAGGAGATTCTTAATGCATGAAGAGTCACTGCTGATTATGAGATTAAGAGTACTGCTTTCTTTTTTGCCTCTGTAATATGCAGCTGTAGAAAGCAGTCATCCAATAAATCTAGAAAATTTCTGCAACTGTGTGAGTGACCAACCCACAAGTGCCAATCAACATCAGGAAAGTTAATATTCCCTATAAAACATTCTGGTTTATTGGCTCAATCTTTTTGCCTCTATAGTTGCTCATTATATTATTTTATTTTATTATTATTTTTTTTTATATTCATAGGGCTGTTTTTGGCCTACAACACACTCTAACTCTCATTTTTCTTCTTCTTTGCTGCTTTTTTCACTTTCTTATTCCAAAGGTGTTTTTCCTTCTGCTTATAAATCTGCTCATACCCAGCCAGCTCCTAAAAAGGGTAACAAATCCCTCCCATCCAATTATCGTCCCATTGCAATTACTTCTCTTTCTAAAGTAAAGGAAAAATCAATTAACTGTCAACTCTTAAACTACCTAAAAACCTTCCATCTGATCAACGATCGCCAGTATGGATTCAATCAGTATTGATCCACTGGTGATATTCTGGCTTATGTTACCCATTTATGGACAAATTCAATGGAAAAGTTCGGTGAAACACAAGCAGTTGCTCTTGACATCTCAAAGGCTTTCGATCGTCTTTGTTATAAAGGTCTTCTAAACAAGCTTCCATCTTATGGTCTGCCAACTGTTTTTTGTAATTAGTTATCCAGTTTTCTCTCTGACCACTCACTGAGGGTGATGTTAGATGGCTCACCGTCTTCTGACTTTTTCACTAAATCTGGTCTCCCCCAAGGTTCAGTTCTTTCCCACACTCTTTTCCTCTTGTATATTAATGGCCTTATTCCATTGACCGCAAATCCTATCCATAGTTTTGCCGATGACAGCACATTGCATTCCACTTTCCAGTTTGAAAAACCTCACCCTGCTCAATCAGCTTCAAATTCTCGAATATCTGCTACCAATTCCTTAAATGCCAATCTCCAGTGGGGCAAAGACAACTTAGTTGATTTCAATCCTTTTCCAAACAGCTGTTCACGCTGTACAAATCGCAAATCCACCCTACCATGAAATATTGTTCCCACATCTCGGGTGGTGCTCCCAAAACCTCTCTCAGGCTGCTAGATTCCATTCAGAAGAGGGCAGTTAGGTTAATTAATGGCTCATCTCTAACAGTCTCTCCACTCCATCTCATAGACTTACTGTTTCTGCTGCATGCCTTTTCTACAGATACTTCCACGGGCACTGTTCTTCTGAATTGGCTTCTATAATTCCCACTCTCTCTTTCAAAACAGTCCAAACACGTGCCACCACCAGCCAACATCCATTTACTGTCCAACTTCAAACTCACAGAACCAACTTTTCATCTTCCTTGTTTATTCATTCAACTGTCGTTTTCTGGAACAACCTTCCTTCATACGTATTTCCTGAAAATTATTCTACAGAAGTTGAAGTCTAATGTCAACAAATATCTTCTTTCATCTTCTCAACCTACAGCCCATGCATGGTACTAAGTACTATAGATTCTAATACCTCTAGTGTCTGTGGTTTTCATAAAAAAAAAAAAAATCTTCTTGCATTAGCCAATCCTTGGTGATATAGTATGGTTCGATTACTAAACTATCCAACAAGCAAAAGAAATAGTAACAACTGGTAATTCCCTGAAATCCAAGTAAAAGCTCTTCTTTCCTTTTATCCATTGAATGAGGTTTACACAGCATGTTATGCAGCTCGTCTGAGGTGCCTAACTCTTGTTTTGAAATGACAGAAATGACAGGAAGGAATACATGTTGAGAGCTTTGTCAATCAATTTGGTCCTGGACAGAATGTGCAAGGCTCATGGGGTAGAATTTTTCTCAGTGTTGTCTGGCTTGTTAACAGGAGAGACTGTCTTTACAGAAATGGGATACACTTAAATAGAAGGGGATACAAGATTATTTGCTGATGCTAGCGAACAAATTCTGGATGCTGATTCTAGCGAATGAAGCTGATGCCAGCAGTGAATTCTAAATGGGAACTATTCAGGCAAGTAATCAAAGAAGCTACTAGGCTTTTCATACCAACAAAGAAATGCTGTTCAAGGCTTTGACTTAAATGGATGTCAGATGAACTATTCAGATATGTAGCAGAGAAGAAAAGTTCATGGGATGTATACAAATTATCATGTGATACAGAAGCCTACAGGAGATACAAATTAGTCTGTAATCAAAGTCACAAAGGAGGTTATGCAAGCTAAACCAGATTATGAGGAGTCTCTGCCAAAGAATGCAAAGAAAAACATCAAAGACTTTTACACTTATATCACATTGGACTTCTAGATGTCTACAGGTTAACTGTTGATGACCCTGCCCAGGTTGGAGACAAATTGAATAGGTATTTTGCATTTATATTCAAACATGAGGAATTCTTTAGGGAAGGGGATGCCAGAAGATTATCAAACTCTAACAAGGAGCTAAATGACTGTGATAACTGAAAGGAAAGTGAAAGAGAAATTGTTGAAGATGGACATAAAAAAACAGGCACCTGAGGTGGATGGAATCTATCCAATTATATTAAGGAAGGCAGCAAAGGAGGTAAGCAAAGCCTTATCCATAAGTATGAGAGCATCCTTGGATTCAGGGAAGGTCTATATGGACTGGAAATGTGCAAATGTAATTTGATAAAGGGGCAGTCTAACCAATCGGATAGGTTACTATGATGCAGTCACCAAAGAACAGAATGCAAAAAATAATTTTGATATCAAATACTTGATTTGAGGAAGGCTTTTGATACTGTCACACATAAAAGACTGCTGTATAAACTGGAACAATATGGGCAGTAAGGGCAAGTTACTGCTATAGATAAAGGGATGGTTAAGTGGAAGAAAACAGAGTGGTTATCAATGGGCACTGCACTTCGTGTACTAATAGTATCAGAGGAGTTCCACAAGGTTCAGTGCTGGGCCCATTGTTGTTTTCAATATTTATTAATGATACTGATGAAGGCATATCATGCTTAATATCAAAGTTTGCAGATGATACAAACGTTGGTTGACGACGGTAATGACAGTATGCCACTGTAACAAGATTTAGAAAAATTAGGTTGATGGGCTGAGAGTAATACTCATATAGGTAGCAGTAATCTCAGAGTAACTTATCAACTGTGTGGAACTATACGCAGGGTAGCAGAAAATGAAAAAGACCTGGGTGGATGGGATCTATCCAATCATATTAAAAGAGGCAGCAAAGGAGGTTTCATATCCTTAGCCATAATTATGAGAGCATCCTAAGATTCAGGGGAGGTAATATTGTGCAGTCAGATATGAAATTCTCTGAGCAGTGCAGACATGCTGCTAGGACAGCTCATGGTGTTTTGTCAATGACATACAGAAACTTTGCTAGTAGGGATAAGGAGGTGCTAATCACTTTATATAAGGCCATGGTTAGGCTGTATCTAGAGTATTGTATGCAGGTCTGAAGGGCTCACTTTAGGAAGGATTAGATCTGCTGGAATGGGTGCAGAGAAGGGCAACCAGATTGGTGAGGGGAACAAAAGGCTTCATGGGCACCTGCAGTGTGATCTGATTGAGGTATTTAAGGCCTTGAGTGGATTGAGTACACTGAATGTGAATGGCATTCCTCCTCTTGCTAACACTACACACATGATAGGACATCAATTTAAGTTGAGTAAGGAGGGTTGCAGGATAGATGTCCAGAAGTTTGCCTTCAGCCAGCAAGTGGTTAAGTACTGAAATAGGCTTCCATCTGTTGACATGGAAATGGATGGTTTGAATAAATTAAAGGAAGAACTAGACAAATTCTTGGAGGGAGGGAGAGAGAGTGCATGCGTGAGTGCGTACGCACGTTTTTTATGGTGGCTTTGTTCCTAGTTGATGCTATATAAGCCTGCTTTCTTGCATCACATGCTACTACTAACTCCTACAACTTATAAAATTTGTCCAGTAAATTCACATATTGATTGTCAACATATTACTATATATAAAGGAGAACAAAACATGCACAGATGGTAACTGATACCTAACATGCATGTATCAATTATAACAGGTTTTCAAATGAAGACTCTATTTTGTACTAACATTGGAAAATGTTATTTTCTAATGTTGCTGTGGAAGTCAGTTACTGCCTTTTTTTTTTTTTTTTTTAAACTATAATGTATAATTTGTGTCCAGATTCAGAATTAACTTAAGAGAATTAATTTTAAAAGTTAGTTATTATTAACATTTTACTCACTGCCACGTTGTACACTTTTCAACTGATTAACAATCGCAAACATGAATTCCATTAATTCCACTGAATTTTGAAAAAAATCAATCAGTGCATGCTATATTATTCCATATCTTAATAATATTGAAGTCATATCATCTTCTATAAAACATATGTAAAATATAAAACTATATTTCTTGCTTTAAATACAGTGAAACTTGGATAATTCAAATATGAAGGGAATCAACTCCCAAGAAAATTTGATTTGAGATTCAAATTAACCAAGACAAGTTTTTTAATTAAGGCAAAGCTATAGGCATAACAAACAACCAGATAACTATAAAAAAATGTATTTTATGTTCTAATAACAACATATATGTCTAAGTTGTAGAATATTCTTATAAAAATTATTACAAACAATGTTGCAAACATTGTTTGTAATAATTGTAAACATTGTTAATATTGCAAACATTTTACTGCAAAACAAAAAAAACATGCTGAATTATTATTACTATAACAAATTAGAATGATATTCATAAACATAGTAATATCACATTGAAAAAAATTATAAAATACAATCAAAATTTCAGTAAAATCAACTACAATCATTGTTTTTATTTATGATTAAAATATTCTATTTCTGATTTTTTTAAATTTTTTTTTTATTTCCCCTGCTTTGACTTTCAGTTAGTTAGTTATTTGGTTTTTAGGAGCATTAGCAACTAAGGCCATATTGCTCTGGGGATATGCGGTGGTCATTAGACCGGGCTCGAACCCTGGTCTTGGTTTGGTTTGGTTTTATTGGCGCATTAGCTACTAAGGCTATAATGCGCCAAGACCAGGTCATTTATAAAAAATTTTAAATTTTCAGTGACCTAATTAGTTAGATCACTATGTCAAAAGGTATAACAAATATATAAAAGAAAAATGTAAAAATTTTATATATGAGTAAAAATATTTATTGATTTTAAAAAGCTAAAAACAGCAGACACACTGTCATTGTCAGATAAAATCTGACTGAGTGTATATGGATCAGTCAGATGGTTAAAAGCGGTAAAACGGATATTGTTAAATCTGGACATTCAATTAAAATGTGTCTAACTGATAAAATTGTGCCACAGGACTCACACATAGGCGGGTCATCAGCCCTCAGCAAAAAAGAATGAGTCAAATGACTATGTCCTATGCGGGTCCGGGCTAGAACAACTTCCTCCTTATGATTCCTGCACAGACTAGACTGCCACAGTTCAATTACAGGCTTTATACGATATAGTTTATTCCCAGTCTGTCCATTCCACAAATCCTGCCATTGGGAATGTATCTTCTGCTGTATTGTTTGCCTGTAGTCTGTATAGGGGACTGACAGGCAGCGATTATTATTGGGAATTGATGATTTGGCTGCGGTGTCAGCGAAATCATTTCCCGTAATCCCAATGTGGCTGAGAATCCAGCAGAAGCGGATATCATATTCACGTCCACGGAGGAAGTGAATCTTCTGCTGGATACTAGACAGAACTGGATGAGGATTATATCTCACAGATATTAAAGCCTGTAACATGCTGAGCGAGTCGGAATATAAAATGAACCGTTGGTATTGGCATTCACTAATGTGATCCAAGGCTAACTCTATAGCGTGCAGCTCTGCAGTAAATATGCTGCATTCAGAGGGAATCTGCTCCGATGTAGTAGTGTCTGTAAAGCAGGTCCCACGTATGATTCTGACTTCGAACCGTCTGTGTAGACTGGCGCGAAGTCAGAATATTCAGTTCGGTGTGCTGAATGAAGCTGCAGGTAGACAGATGATGGAGTGTCCAACTTTCCCCAATTTCTAAGAGACAAGTCACATGCCGAGACATGAGCATGCCAGGGTGGAAAGGGTTGCTTTGGTGTTTGGGCAACCTTGTCTACCTTGATATTGAGTTCTTTGAGTAGCTCTTGGAGACGAATACCAAAAGGACGATTGGCAGTCTTACGGGTATCGTATAAATTTTCCCATCGTGGCTCAAAAACGAATGGCCACGTAGGATGGTCTGGCAGGGATTTCAGTTTTAAAGCGTACTTTAAAGACAACTGCTTACGTCGAAGCAATAACGGTGGTTCGTTTGCTTCGACGTATAAACTCTGGACAGGAGATGTGCGATATGCTCCAGTAGCAATACGTAAGGCCTGATGATGGACGGGGCCCAGCCATCGCAGGACACTGTCTCTGGCTGAGGAATATACCTGGGACCCATACTATAGTTTGGATCGCACAAGTGCACGGTAAAGCCGAAGAAGGATACATCGGTCTGCTCCCCAAGATGTAGGGGAGAGCGAGCGAAGAATATTAAGCCCACGTGTGCACTTTGTGCGGAGTTGACGGATATGATCCAAAAAGGTCAGTTTTTTATCGAATATGAGTCCCAAGAATTTTGTGTTCGCTGCTACTGGAATAGCATTTTGTCCGAGCCTTAATTCAGGTTCAGGATGAAGATTACGCTTGCGACAAAAGTGTACACAAACTGTCTTCTCCGGCGAGAACCTGAAGCCGTTAGCAAGTGCCCAGGAATTCAGACTATCAATGGCTTTCTGCAGTTGTCTTTCAATAACCCTCATGTTGCACGACTGACAAAAAATGCTAAAGTCATCAACATAGAGGGCACTGTTTACAGTTGGAGGAAGTTGTTCTGTGATGGAATTTATTTTGATGGCAAAAAGCGTGACATTTATTACTGATCCTCTTGGTACTCCCTCCTCTTGGCTAAAGGAACAAGAGAGTGAGGATCCCACACACGAACTTGGAACGATCGATTGGCTAAAAAGTTTTGAATAAAAAAGGGTAGATGCCCTCTAAGGCCTAGGCTATGTAAATCTTTTAAAATGCCAAATTTCCAAGTTGTGTCATACGCTTTTTCCATGTCAAAGAACACCGACACCAAGTGTTCGCATTTTAGGAAAGCACCCCGGATGGATGCTTCCAATCTAGTAAGATGGTCCAAAGTGGACCGGTTCCTTCGGAAGCCGCACTGGATGTTGGAGAGAAGGTCATTTGATTCGAGATACCATATTAAACAAGAATTAACCATTCTCTCCAGGATTTTGCACTGACAGCTAGTCAGAGCAATAGGACGATAGTTGGTGGTGACTTTTGGATCCTTTCCTGGCTTAGGAAAGGCAAGAACGATTGCCTTTCGCCAGGAGTCCGGAAACTGCCCTTCAGTAAAGATTCTGTTATACAGAAGGAGCAGACAATCCATAGATTTTGGTGAAAGATGTTTAATCATTTCATAATGGATGCCATCTGGTCCAACGGCACTTGCTTTGGAAAGAGCGAGGGTTCTTTTCAGTTCCTGAATAGTGAAATTCCCGTTGTAGGGATAAATGCTCTTAGATTTAAAGTTAAGTGCCTGTTTTTCGATTTTATATTTCAGGACCAGGAACTCTGGGGAATACGAAGATGTTGCAGAGATGTTAGAGAATGTTTCCCCAAGAGCATTGGCTATTGCAGTTGGAGCTGCTATAGCGCATCCATTATAATCTAGGATTGAAGAAGGGTGGGATGTATATTTTCCCTGCATTTTCTGGATTTTATCCCAGACTACCTTAGAGTTAGAGTTAATAGATGATGTAAAATGGATCCACCATTCCTTTTGACTCTGACGGCGGATATATCATGCTTTGGCTCGTGCACGTTTAAAGGCTATAAGGTTGGTCGTGGTAGGATATCGGTGGAATATCCCCCACGCTTTGTTTTGATGCTGTGCATTGTGAATTCCACCAAGGTTTGGGAAATGGTGGAAACCGGGCAGATGTTTTTGGAACAGCATTCGCAGCTGCTTGGACAATATTTTCTGTGATGTACTCAACTGCATCATTGATAGGCTCTTGACTGACTGTGCTAAGATCAAAATTTGCCTGATGTTGGAAGGCAGTCCAGTCAGCCTGATCAATCTTCCACCGTGGTAACCTGAAGGGAAGACATTGTCTCCCACTGTGTAACGAGGTTATCACAGGGAAGTGATCACTTCCGTATGGATTCTCCTCCACTTCCCAAGTGAGTGAAGGGAGTAGAGAAGGGGAGCAGATAGAGAGATCAATGGCAGAAAAAGTACGGGTAGGCATGTGGAAGAAGGTGTTTGTTCCATTATTTAGAAGGGAAAGGTCATTGTCATTGAGCATACACTCTATGACTCGTCCCCTTCCGTTGATGTTAGCACTACCCCACAGGGTGTTATGTCCGTTAAAATCCCCGAGAAGTAAGAAAGGGGGAGGCAGTTGCGTTAGAAGATCATCAAGGTCTGCCTGGGTGATGTTAGTCCCAGGTGGCAAATAAATAGAGCAGACCGTTAATAAAAATCCCACTGTAAGGCGAATTGCAACAGTTTCTATGCTAGTTGTAATTAGCAAGGGCTGAACTGGGGTCTGGTTTCCCACAAGGATAGCCACTCCTCCATGAGCAGGACCATCCGCAATTCTATCCTTATGAAAAATGGTGGTGTTATGCATTGTGGGATCATCATTTGCCTTTAGGTAAGTCTCCTGCAAGCAAAAGCAAATTGGCTCGTGCTTTTGCAGGAGGGCCTTGATGTCATCGGTATTTCGCCGGAATCCACGACAATTCCACTGTAGGAATTTAGCCGTTATTTTGGCTTGGTGGGTCCATCAGGTGGCTTCCGAGGTGCTGAGGGCTTACTTTTATCAGTCTTGGGTTTATCTTTTTTGGGGAAGAATGGACGCTGTCCCGTGTCCATTTCTTCCTCCGCAAAGAGTTCCATTGAATCTTCGGGTACCTCCTTCTGCTTGACATCCATGTTTTCTTGTGTTCTAGGGGGGACTTCCCCTTTCTTATTCTTTTCTTTCACAATTTCCTTTGTTGCTTGTGGAGCATTAGGAGGTACTGATATAGGAGTGGCAGCTGATTGGTTTTTCTGTGCAGGTTTTTGAGAACTTAGGAGATAACGCGCGATGGGAGTGAAAGACTCCTTTCGAGGAATGGTCATGTCCGTCTGAGTTCCGACGGAACATCTCCCTGCTACCTTCTGGGCGTAGGTAGGTCTGTTGATATTCAGGGGTTTCACCGATTTCCTTGCCTCCTGGTATGATATATTTAGCTCTGCCTTCAGCCGTTGAATTTCTTTTTCTTCTTTCCACCTCTGGCATGCCCGTGAGTAGGCCGGGTGTTTGCCTTCACAGTTAATACAGGTGGGTTTTGCGGCTGAACATGCTGTTGTTTCGTGGTCCTTTGCACCGCATCGAGCGCATGCAAGGACTCCACGGCAGGTCATTTGAGAATGTCCATACTTCTGGCATTTAAAACACCGTAAAGGGTTCGCAACATATGGACGCACTGAACAGTTGATGTATCCAGCTTTAATCTCATCAGGAGGTTTAGGAGAGTTAAAAGTCAGGATAACGCTCCTGGTTTTAACAATTTTTCCATCCCTTCGCGCAGTAATTCTCTTAACACAATGACTCCGTGGTTTTAATTCGGAGCAGATTTCCTCCTCGGTTACGTCGAGAAGGTCCCACTCCGAAATGACACCTCTCAATGAATTGAGTGTTCTGTGGTGTCACTGTTATGGGTATACCTCCGATTGATGTTACTCGGAGTAGATGTTCAGATTGCCTGTCATTTTTAGTTTCAATTAAAAGGTCTCCATAACGAAGCCTCTTAACTGATTTGGGTGAACCTGCTAAGCCATCTAACCCTTTTTGAATAAAAAAGGGCGACATTTTACCAATCGGTGTTTCATTGGTAGAATGCATGATTAAGAACCTTGGGACAGGCCCTGATGGTAATTCGGTTCGCTGCCTCTTTTTAGCAATAATTCTATCTGTCTCCTTTTCATTGATTTCAGATAGGGACCGGGTTGGGGCCCCTGAAGAAGTGAGTTTATCAGGATTCATGGAGTTTTTTAAATTGTTCAGTGCCCGGGCTCCCCACCCACCACAGAGCCCAAAGGGTTGCCCACTACCCGGCATGCAATAAATGCGCTCGTGAGTGTAACGCCAGGGCTACCCAGACACTATACCCGCACTGCCGCCAGCCTGAATCCTGTCCCTCGGACCATGAGGGTAGGAACGTGGCATTGACACGGTTAACCCTCGCAGGTGAGCAGCCTACTAGCCGATTGATCCTAGCTGGGCCTTCCAGACCACCCGTCTTGTCGAAGCAGGGGCCAAAGTGGTGTATTGAAGCTGGGCCCCTCAACCACCAGGATCCCCCTTTCCGAATTTCCATGGGTCGCAGCGCACGGCAAACACGCCGGATTCCATTGATGTAAGCCTGGAACCTGGGCTGTGGGCATTGGATCCCAGTGATGCTAGTCTGGAAGTCCAGCAGCGTCACTGGGAGGTCCCCTCACCATGTACAGGTGCCCACGTCGAGGGGCCGAACCCCGGTCTAATCAAGAAGCGTGTGTTATGCACTGCTGCTCCTGCCCACCTGGCTACGGAGGCGCCCTTTGCCTTTCAACAAAAGTAGAGTGGAACCTTGATTATCTGTGCCTTGGTTAACCATGAATTTAATTACCTTTGTGAGGCAGTCAAAAAAATTAATTATTTAACTCCTTTGCCTTCTCTCTACACCTAATGCAATTTACTTTGTTCAAACAGCAGTCAAGTGTCATTGTTTTTTCGCTTTGAATCTATTCATTATAAAATGCTGACTAAATCTAAATGTGTCATTTTATATTTTTAAAAATATTAGAACCATACATGTGAAAGTTTCCACAGAAAAAAAAAGAACATTAATATCAGATTATTTCTCTAAGTTAATTTTATATTTTGTTCTTGTTTTAAAAAATGCAAAATTAAATTGCATCAAATCAATTTATTCATTAATATAGTTACAATCCTATTGATCACAAGCTTAAAGTAACATCAGTGAACAGTGAAAAAAAGAAAAATTTAGTGTTTCTCATATCTATTACAGATATATGCTTTTCTGTTTCTCTTGTAATAGATTATATATAATTCTACTGTAGGCACACTGTTAATTTCCTGTGAGTAATATTTTTGATTAACCATGTGTTTTGATTAACTAGCATCCAGCTTCCCATCATTAACATGGATAAACAAGGTTCTACTGTAATAAATATTACTGACAGAGTTTAAATAAATCGAAGCACCTTCTCGTTCAATATAATGCTGCACAGTATCCAGAACTTAGGTTACTTCAGTTTTTTGTCTAATTCCCCAACAACTTTACTTTTATCCTCTGAAGTAGTGACAATAACTTCCTATATTATCTCCTATATTCATTGTCAGTAAACTCACCAATAACAGCCAAATTTTCATCTAGAGTCACAATTTTTGAAACTTATTTCAGCATGCTCTATTAAAGTTTGTAATTCTTCAGGTGATTCTATAAGCTCCTTGGACTCCCACAATTACAGACACAAAAGCTTCTAAAACTCCCACAATTACAAACACAAGATAGATGCCTTTGTGTGTCTGAAACAATTTGCAACTGTTTTAGCTGAAATTTCTTGCTAAGCTCTGCTAAATCAGCCTGCATGCTTCCAGGAGATTCCCACTGAATAAAATCATTATTCTTATCCATTTCAACAGAATTTTATTCTGTTGAAATAAGTGTTTAAAATGCTGGTTCCCTCTCTGATAAATGATTAAATCTTCACTGTTATGTTCAGAAGAAAAAACAATACATATGTAGGTGATAAACTGATTACAACAGTATGTGCTGGACAGTTGTCTATGAATAAAATCACATGATATTTCTATGTCATTAACATCATCAATGAAAATGAATTGACTGATACATTCCTAACTCCTTGGCAATTTCACACTTCTTTGCACAGTTCTTTACTTCTCTGATGATCTGTGCCTTCTCTAAAAAGTCAGCACATTGTAAACTACTTTCACCAATAACTTTTATGGTTAAACAAACCCAAAACACTATTCAAATCATTTTTCAAACAGTTCAATGGTCAACCAAAATTTTTTATTCAAATCATAGTCTATCAATAAAGATTTAATACCTTTGGACATCCATCTTTCACATTCATGGCTGTTTAGGGAAATGAATTCTTCACACATTTTAAAAGTGATGTCATGCCTTTTCTTAAAACTATAAATCCACCTTGAACTTGCTTCGAAGTTTTCAAGCCCAAGCTTTTTTTTTGTTAGTTGTTGGCGCAACGGCTTCTGTGGCCATATTGCACCTCCCAAGGTTTTTGCATTTTCTACTCTGATCCAAGCCCGAGGCGGGATTCAAACCCACGACCTTTGGGTTGCCAGGTAGGCACTTTACCCACTTGGCTAGCTCAGTCGGCAAGCCCAAGCTGTTTTCTACCTTAGCTCACAGCAAAGTTCCCTACAGTTGTCAGTATTCTTTGTTAGCAGCAAGAAATGCACTTCAGAGTTACACTTCCACTACAGCTTTGCAAAAATCCTGCTTTTATTTTTCAATATCAATGAAAATGTATTGACTGATACATTCCTAACTCCTTGGAAATTTCATACTTTTTCTTTGCACAGTTCTTTACTTCTCTAATGATCTGTGCCTTCTCTAAAAAGTCAGCACATTGTAAACTATTTTCAGTGATAATTTTTATGGTTAAACAAACCCAAAACACTATTCAAAAATGCTTCCCTGTGCAGTATACAAGGTGATTCAAGTCAGGAATATTTGAAAGAAATTTGTCACAAAAATATGGCTGGAATTAAGTCTGGTTTCTGGATTTGTTAACTTTATAATACTGTTAAGTTTAGGGCATTATAATATAGGAGTTCAAAAACAGAAAATATGAAAGGGAGCAAAAACAAATAATTTAAAAGTAGGGTCGCAATTTATTCAAAATGTTTTGTTGTTTGGTATAGGTACACCAGGACTCCCCTCCCTGTACGTGGACCCCCCAAGGTTAAACTGAATTGTCCCAATGTTTTTTTTTTTGTTTTTTTTTGTTATCAGATCTTTTATCATATAAATAACACAAATGCAACCAAATGAGGAAAAAAAATTAGAATTACCAAAGTTTGAATTAAATAAGTTTTACTTTTTTTTTTTTTTTTTTTGTTAGTTGTTGATGTATCAGCTTCTGTGGCCATAATGCACCTCCCAAGATTTTTGCATTTTACCGTGATCCAAGCCCGAGGCGGGATTCGAACCCGCGACCTTTGGGTTGCCAGGCGGGCATTTTACCCACCCAGCTAGCCCGGTCGGCATAAATTTTACTGTGTATATACTTGTGTATTCTGCTGATGATGTGATATCACTCAATCTCTTTGCATGCATGCGTACACATGTATTCTGATACTGTTCCAATGTACTTTGTGCCATGATTCCCAGTGTTATTTTATGAATGTATTTATTTAATTACTACTTTGATGAAATTTCACATAATGGTCCATAATGAAGTCCATAGACTTGTTGGCCATTATATATAACAAATAAATAAATGAAATCATACAACAAGGTATGGTTTCATTTTCCAAGTAATGTTCTTCACATGATATACATTTCTTGTAGCATTCTTCTCACTTTTCAAGAGCCGGTTTCAGATATCTTGCATAAGATAGTGATAATGGTTTGTCTTTCTTTTGTGTCAAAGACAAACTTGCATCCCCAAAGCTTGTTTAAGAATCAGAAATGCCAAAATATTACATGAAACAAAGTTGGGACTATGGTAGGTGTTTTACTAGTGTTCCACCAACAGCCATCAACAAGTCTTTTGCCAGATGTGCTGCATCCATAAATTGTCTTGAAGCAAAAACTAATGTTTCATCAAGAATGCCAGCCTTTTTTCTACGTGCTGCAAATGAGTTTTAATATTTATTTCCATAATATCTGCTATTCACAGTTTGCTTTTGAGGTACCCAGTGCTGAAGGATGCCTCTAAAGATAAAAAACAATATCATTGTCAAAAGTGCTGCACAATTTCTTCAGTGGAGGAAAATTTATGTATTTCTGAACATTTGACTGTTAGTTGGATTCTGAGTCAGTGTCTAATTCAAGACAACACAGGTGATTATGGATAAAAATTCAGGGTTTTGTTCAACAAGAGATACATTTCACTGGCAAGCTTCCATATGTATTCATTTCTGGTCACAACTGGGGTCACGGAATACAGCTGAGTGTGTTTGCAAAGTTGCAAACACACTCAGCTCATGTTAAATCTCACTATAGTGAACAATTTACAGTGGAAAATTTGAACTGGGAGACAAATCCCATGATAATAATTTAGTCTCATTCAATGATTGATTGGCTTTCTAAAATGTCACATCTGTAACAGAAGTGTTTGGTCTTTGGTCTCCCACTTCAAATCATCAATCACTCATGGTTTTTTCCCCTGTTTTCAAAATACTTCTGAACTTTGGCTTTCTGCATCACCTCAAATGTTTGGCCTCTTTTTCTGAGCTTTATACAGAATTCTGTTGAAATTTTTCTCTTAATTCACTGCCACCATTGAAAAATAATTGTAGCTTTCATAAAACTGTTATGAAACAAAAAATGAAACCCAGCACTACTGACTTATCAAATGTCATTCCATCAATTAATGTATGCACCTGGTAAATCAAGACCATTAACAGGCAAGCAGTTCTGTAAGTCTCATTACTTTTCAAACACCCTTTCAAGTCACAGACATATCAAAAACATTTGTATCAATGGAAATTTAAGCTCCAATCTTCATATCATCATGGTATTTGAAAATCAGTACAATACTATCAATAAACACTAATACACATTATACAATTCATACCTTTGTAACATACACATACAGGAATCAAATCTCAAAAAAAAATTATACAATTGTGACGAGCCTCAGGACCTAAAAATCCATGTTTGAGATAAATGATATAAACCTTTGTTTCCAATCACCCATTAATCCTTAAAAGCCGATTTCAAGTTATATTTTTCATAAGAGGAAATAATGGTATTGTTCTATAACTGTACTTCACCAACAAGCAAATTTCAATAGTAGATACTGAAATTGATTAAATATTGGATAGAAGTAAAAAATTAAAAAAGTAAATAAATAAAAGTATGACAAAAGTGAAATTTTACCTGAACAGTTTCAACTAAACTTGCACAGGCAAAAGGTGTTAGTACTGCAAAGGTGAGGCTAGGTGTATAAGAAAAGAAAAAATATTACATCAAGATTTATTCATAATACTTGTGAAATGTATAAGTGAAAATTATAAAGAGAGATGAAGGAAATTTTTCTTAGTTTAGGAGTGAAGATGACTAATTCATAAACATATTAAAATAATGAAAACTGGGTTTATTTCCAGTTTTTTACACAAGAACTTATTCCAGTCAGCTACGGACAAATACCAGAGAAACCTAAGCAGCTATATATTTAACCCCAGGGGGCTCACATCTGGTGAGTATGGGCTTGACATACCCAGGGTTCTGAGCTGGATATCACATCATTCTTCTCTTTCTTGGTAGTCCTACTTCTTTCCCTTCTACCTCTCTCTATCTCTCAGAGTAATTCAGAAATTTTTTTTTTTCTGGCTGGTGCAGCATAAACTTCAGGCTTCCTTGCACCATATAGCTAATAATAATAATTTCATTCCAAAAGGTTAGGCATAAAAGGTTTTCAACTAAGCTCCATCTTATAGGCCAATTGTCTGCATTTAGCAGTCGAATAAAAATTTTTTCTACAGCTGCTTCTATAGTTGGTGTAACATTATCCTCAGACTTTTCAATTGATGCTGGAATGCTAAATAATTAATTCATCAGCAAGCACATTAACTTTCATAATGCAAGGAGGGTAGACATACTAAAATTCACATCCATATACCATGGTTAATTTTGAATACAGGTAACCCCTGTATAACACGGTAGTCAGGTTCCCATAAAATCGTATGTAATGCGAAACCATGTTATACGGGACTAAGAACCAGTACAAAAAGAGGGGTTATGTTCCAAAAGCTAACAAAAATACATCATTTTATAACTATCGGAAACTTAATTTTTATAAAACATATAGTAATAACTAAACAAATGTCTTACAAACCGTGATACATATATATCAGGTAATGAACATTCATTTAATTTTCTGCCTCTTCACTGCTGCTAAGTACAATCAAATGTACAATCCATCACTGCAAAATATCTTCACCTTCTGAACTTTCTTGTGCAGCATCTAGATTTCGGGTATCTTCTGTTTTACTTAAAAATTAGTAATTTGGGTTTGTTTGCTTTTTCTTGATAAATCTTTGTAAATTGCATGGTATGGAACTAAGCATTTTTGAAGCTCCATTTTGAAATTTGTGCTCCTCTCAGTCGAGTTTTCTCTGTTGCAAAATATCTTCACTTTCTGAACTTTCTTGTGCAGCATCTAGATTTCGTGTATCTTCTGTTTTACTTAAAAATTAGTAATTTGGGTTTGTTTGCTTTTTCTTGATAAATCTTTGTAAATTGCATGGTATGGAGCTCTGCATTCAGAAAATAAGATTCTAATTGCTTGGCTAAGTTTATGCCTTCCCGTATGCTTTTTAGTGCAAAATTTGGAACTTCACAATTTTAATCTGCACAATATCATCCTCTGAATTTATTTGGTTTACCACTAATGCCATTTCCACCAAATCCACTTTGCCGGCCTCTTTTCTACGAGTAATTCCTGAACATCTTCAGTAGTCAATCATCAAATCTTCTTAGTAATATCTACTATCGCACCGATTTCATTTTCTGCCTGTTCAACCACATTTTCTGAATGAACTGACTCTGGCCATACATTTTTCCAACATGGTTTTAATGTTAACAGTTTTATTTCTTTGAGCGATAAAGTTATGATTCCGATACAGTCCACAATTGAGAAATATTTCCATGCCTCCATCACTCCAATAGGTTCGGAATCAATTTTTTCCAAAACCCATTGTAAATTTTCTGATGTTATGATTTTTAACAGTAGATATAATGCCTCGAATTAAAAGCATTATATGGCTGAATTAAAGAAGTTGTATTAGGTAGTAGGAACAGTACTTCAACATTTTCAATGACTTAAACCTTTTGAATGGCCAAGTGCATTATCCAATAGTAATAAAACTTTTACTAGATTTTTTCACTTTAAATAGTTTTCCACAGCTGGCACAAAACAATTTAGAAATCATTCTTTTAATAAATCGGCATTTATCCGAATTATGCCTAAATTCCTTAGGCATAATTAATTTAGGGCTGGAATTTAATTTCCAACAAAGAAATTATTCCAATACAGTTCTTAAGAACAAAGTTTAGTAATGATTCAAAGTCATAATTATTATTATTATTTTTTTTTTTTTGTAGTCTCAGAAAAGCACAAGTTCAATAGCACAGAACCTAACACAGGGATTTCCAAACAAAATAAAATACAGGGATTTCCCAATAATTTTTTTTTTGCATAACGACTAGTGAGTCAACAGTGGGGGAATTCGCAAAAAAAATTGCATCCAACATAATAATATTAGGGTTTTCTCTGCATAAATGCTCAAAAATACCGTGCTTTCTGAGGTTTGCCAAAATTCTCTAACCGTGTTATATGAGTACAGTGTTGTGTGAGGAGTGCCGCAATTGTGTTAGAGTGAAACCATGTTATACGGGGTTTGCCTGTATTTCTATTTATTATTTTAACTTGGAAATGATATTATGCTCATTTTAAAAATAAAATAATGTATTCATAGCCATGATTATTAAAAACAAAAACTTCATAATTCAAGCAGTAAGATTAGCCAATTACATAATCTTATTACATAAGATTTTATGGGAACCTAACATGGCAAATATACGGTTAATCATAAGCAAGAGCGTACTTCAGATTATCATTACAGTAAACCCCTGCTATTCGCGGGGGTTACGTTGCCGCGAATACCGAAAACGCGAATACTGAGTTATGGCTCCCATAGTAATAAAGGGGTTCCCTCCCAAAGTATGAAATATATAAGAAAAACTAGTCTAAATTTTGTCTATGTATGTATTATAGGTACCTTCATAATATGACTATGTACATAGTGAAATGCAAGCATATGGCATCGAAATGAAAATAAGAAACAGTTTAATATTAAATGTAATATTTATTAGAAATTTCAAACAAATCTTTCAAACTAGCGCCTTTGCTAACTAAAAAACTTATCCCGCCAGTGCAATCACCAGTTTCGCTAAAGTGTTGATAAAGGAGTTTTGCTTTTTCACGAATAATGAGTGAACTTAACGGAATTTTATTTTGAGTTCGGTTCGGAATTTGTATTTTGAGTTTGAATCCACAGATTTAAAGCTTTTTCCATTTTTTCTAATTTAACATCACGAGTTACAGAGCAAATTTTTGAAGCAATCAGCACGTTTTCACGGACACTATGGCGGATTTTTTCTTCCGATTTCTTGATTGATCGTACTGTTGACTCATTGATTTTATATAATGTTTTGCCACTGAGAAGACACTTTCACCATTAGAAATTTTGTCTAATAACTCAATTTTATTCACCAATGTCATCACCTTCTTTGATAATTTCACATTCACATTTCCCTTGTTATTCATAGCCATATTTTTGTAAGGGTTAGAAAGAACTTGTCCAAATAAAGTCACTTTCTTCTGTTAACACACTCGAAAAAGTCTGTTTTACACTGCAAAATGGTAGATTAATCAATTTTATAAGCATATCAATTTATAAATTGATAAATTTATTCAATTTTAAAAGCATATCAATTTATAAATTGATAAATTTATTCAATTTTAAAAGCATATAAATTAAAAACAAACGACGAAACCTTCCATGGAAAGCGCATAGCACATACCGAACAAGGATTAGCGAGAAACATCCATGCTCGCGATTTTGTCACCCCTCTCCCCCACCCACTGAGCGCTGTTTTGACTGGGAAAGATAAATTTAGCCACACCCATGTTTTTTATGGCGGAAAATGTTCACGGCGCTTTAAAATTCACATTTTTTAGGGTTTCATTCTATGTTAAATCAGCGACCGCGAATAAGCGAAACCACGAATACAGATACCGCGAATAGCGGGAGTTTACTTTATAGCTGTAATGGTGAGGGGGAGGGGAAGAAAGAGAATAAAAACAGAAAGGCTGAGGCAAGGGTAAAGGAAGAAGATATATTCAGAGTATATATCATTATTAAAATTGAATAAACAATGTAATTACAGTAGAAAAGAACTGAACTGAATGATAAATGTGTACCTTAAAAATTATAGGTGTTATATGTGATGGGTATTATTGGAATACAGTTTATGAATGATAAAGCATTGTACAGTTTCCAGGTAACAGCTCTTGAATTCGTAATTGTTATGAATGATAAATATTGTGCAATGTAGTGTCTGTGAGGTTATCACAGACACGACTAGACTTGTTAGACAACCTAGACTTGTTACGTGGGAGTCTAAAACGCTGATGGAACTGATATTCAGATGAAACAAGTCAAGAGGACTTAAGGCGCCTCCATAGCCAGGTGGGCAGGAGCAGCAGTGCGTAGCACACACTTCTTGATTAGACCGGGGTTCGAGCCCGTGACCACCAAATACGGAGGATGCGGAAAGGTCAGGGAATGACCACCGCATATCCCGGAGCAATATGGCCTTAGTTGCTAATGCTCCTAAAAACCAAATAACAAACAAACAAGAGGACTTAATTTCAGTAAAGTCCAGTGGTTCTATGACTACCAAATCCTCTACTTGCATACATATCACATTTCCACACAAGAAGTTTGCAACAACAAATCATGCTGGTGCTAAGATCATGTGACGTCTAAATATAGTTTGGTTTGAGTATCTATTTTCTCACTTATGCTCAGTTTCATGCATCACCAGAAGCAACTCTGATCAATCCCATGGAAAAGTATAATTCTTGGATATTTTTCTTTTATGCAATTCTGCAGGCATACAATTAATATCAATAATAACGGAAAATGATGCAAGAAAGCAAGTTGATATAACATCAGCCAAAAAAAAAAAAACTACACAGTTCACCCATCCATATCCTTCAAGAATTTGTCTAGTTCTTCCTTGAGTCCTTACCCTTCTTCCTAGTCTTCCTTGATAATAGTATCAGTTATTTTATAAATTTAGTAACACACACACACACACACACACCACTGTAGTAATAACTGCAAACAGTGTTGCTTTGTTATTGTATTTACAAATAGCATAGTACTACCGTGGTAGAGTGATATAGGACTATAGTTCTAATTTAATTTTTTGAATAATCCAAATTAAAATGCAAAAGAAGGGAATATTACCACACACTCACTACAGTTTTGACTTTGATTACTTATAATCAGAGCTTCGTGAGCAGGCCAAACTCATGAAGTATATCCTATGAGTTGGCAAAGCCAGTATAGTTCTTAAACTTCTTTCTGCTTACAAATTAAAAATATACAAAGCATTGGCTATCAATATATTTCAATTTCACAATATTAAGTTAATAAATGTGAGACTACTGGTTGATGTTTTCAATGCATGAACCTTGGAACATATATTTCCACACAAGAAGTTTGCAACAGCAAATCACACTGGTGCTAAGAGCATGTGACATCTAAATATAGTTTGGTTTGTTTGAGTTTCTATTTTCTCACTTATGCTCAGTTTCTTTCATCAGTAGAAGCAACTCTGGACCAAAAATTTCGTTTCAGTTTTCAATTTGTTTTTATCTTATCTTTAATTTCAGCTAATTATCCAGGTAGCCAGGGTACATTTCACCTATTTTGGGTCATGATTTAGTCATTTTTAAGTAAGACCATAATTCATTTCCTAACATTTATATTATCCTTTAAAAACCATTCCATTTTGTACATGTGTTGGAAAAAAAATTAGGTTTCATCAACCCTTAGTTAAAAACATTAGTAGTATCAAATGATACAAGAAAGCAAGCTTATACAGCAAAAAAAAAAAAAAAAAAAAACCTTCCCATTTTACAAAGGGTACTAGGAACGTTTTGCAATATGACGCAACAATGAATCACAGGAAGCTGCTTGTTGCTGCATGTTGAGACATGTTCATACGTGCATAGTAGCCGCCGCGCCAAGTCGATGGGCTCAGTTATTCATTAGTAGTGAGAGTGTAAAGTGCTTGCGATGGCATCGTGGTCACGAAATGAGATAAGGACAGTTTTGCGGTATAATTTCGTGCGTGGTTTAACCATAGACCAGTGCTTAGAAGAAATGACTCTTGCACTAGATGATGATTGTCCACATCGTACAACGATATTCAGGTGGTATAGAGAATTCCAAAGGGGAAATTTCACTCTGCAGGATTCTGAGAGGCCGGGAAGGCCACGAACGTCAGTTACGGAGGAAAACGTTACTGCTGTGAGGAAAATGCTTGACGAAAACAGGCGAGTGACCTACCAACAGATAGAGGATACTTTGGGCCTAAATGCACCAGCAATTCGTTCGATTCTGCAAGATCATTTGCACGTGAAGAAACTTTGTTCTTTCTGGGTGCCGCATCAACTGACTGAAGAGCAGATGACACGACGTGTGACTTGGTGCCGGGAGATGTTAAAAAAGTTTGATAAGGGACAATCTCGGTATGTGAACAACATCGTGACAGGTGACGAGACTTGGCTGTACTATTACGATCTGCGACCAGGGCTCAAAACAAAGTTTGGGTCTTTGATGATGACGACACACCCGTAATTGTCAGAAAATCCCGATCTGTAAAGAAGAAAATGATAGCTGTATTTTTCAAATCGAGTGGAATTGTGGAACGTGTCGTTTTGGACACGCAGAAGACAGTCACAGCTAAGTGGTATACTGAACAATGCCTGCCTAAAGTCATTGGATCTATGAAGAACCTGCGGCCAAAGTCAAGAATGGACACCTGGTACCTCCATCACGATAATGCTGCAGCTCACCGCGCCAAAGCCTGCGCGGTGAGCTGCGCAGGCTTTGGCGCGGCTAAAAATATCCGCTACAATTAATACAACACACAATTTCTGTTGCAAAGAATAATATCAACAACTTACATAAACACAACACCAAACAGAACACGAGTATTATCCTTTCCTATCACAGCAGTCTTGCTAGACAGTTCCGCCAAGTGTTCCCAGGCAGTGATATCACACTTATATTTTCTTCATACAATAAGTGAGGGACTCTGTTTAATACATATAAAGAAACACACAAATACCCAATAAATGACATCAACAAGTTTGTAATGCATGCTACATCGGGAGCACTACCACAAAATACGATTCTACAAAAACTTCCAATACACGTGCTTATTACCATTATAACAGCTTCAGAACTGGTCAAACCAGCACCGAACTCACACAACACGTACATTCTCATAACCACAACCCCCTAGTTGGTTCGGCCATCACATTTATCAAATTAAGATTCAGTTACAAAATCTTTCAATACAAGGCGCTTATTATAGAATGGTGCCGCCATAATACCAAACTTAATGTTGTAAATACGAAACTACCTCCCAACCTCTCTCCAGTCTGGAATCTTACGCACATAAGATTACCACAATTTACAAAGTGCATCATGGGAATATAGAAGTTCCTTAAAACACGCGATTTCTTTCCTTCTTTTTTAGTTCTGCCAACTGAAGACGTTAATACAAAAGTCGCTCGTTCATGACTATTGGCTTCACCGGTTTCATATCATTTTTAAAGTTTAAAATTTAATTCTTCAAATGACAACCAGGGACGAAGTTGTGCACTTCTATTTTTTTGAGCAAATCTTAATTCCGTGTTCATACAAACATCTCATTCTTAACTTATTTTCAACTATTTTAAGCTCCAAATTATACTTCATTTCCACCCTAACTTCACATAACGAAGCAGATCTATCCAAGGTGACTACCGCTCATTAAGCTTTATTGTTATTCAAACTTTGAGTAAATTTAGATCATTATTGATCAAAAATTCTTCAATCAATTTGCCCCTTGTGTCCACTGTAGTGGACACCCACAATGGATGGTGGCCATTAAAATCACCTAAAAGACAAATTGGCATTGGGAGTTGTTTAATGAGGTTGTTCAGTTCTGAATGGGGAAATGTTATTGCTGGTGGAATATAAATGGAAACAAGGGTAACTGAAACACCAACTTCAATACGAACTGCCATAGCTTCTAGAGTGGTTTGCAAATGGATGTGCTTGGGCGGTGTGTTAGAATTAATCAGAATTGCTACGCCTCCACGGGCAGGAGACTCAAAAATCCTATCTTGTCTGTAGATGACATAATTTGAAAATTTTGGCGAAACATGTGATGACAAAGTTTTCGATATGCATACACCTGTGGGGTTGAACTGAGCAAGTAAATTCTTTAGGTCATCAGAATGACCAACTAGTCCTCTGCAATTTCATTGTATGGTGTTGTGCCTCATTTTGGTTTAACTGAGGATGATTCTTCTGACTGCTTTTTGTAAGGGGAGCATTTTTTGCATTTTTTTTTGAGAAGGTGGCGCGTCCAGTATCCACAGTGTCATTTTCATGAAGTTCTAGTATTTGATAGTGTTGTTTTAATCCAGTTAGCTAGAGATGTGTTAGGGGGTATTGATACATCTGTTTAAGCTGCTGTTGAATGGGTGCTTCAAGTGTGAGATGCATAAAAAAACTGGGAATGGTCAACAAAACTTGTCTGTGTGCCTCAGGATATGTCACTTTTATGTTCTATTTTATACTTTTGAATTTTCTTGCCTGTTTTCCACATTTCGCAAGATTTAGAAAAGGCTGTGTGATTTCCTTAGCAGATGGGGCAAACAGGAGTTGAGGCTGAACAGTCTGCTTGTGCATGCTCCTTGTAACCACAAATAGGATAAATGGCATCACCTCTACATGCCTGCTGGGAATGTCCATATTTCTGGCACTTAAAACGACAAATGGGATTAGGAATATAAGGCCAAATTCGGCAGTTTAAAGAGCCAGCTTTTACTAATGATGGGGCAATTCTGGGGTACTGAAAGTTAAAATGATGGATCTAGTTGAGATGAGATTTCCATCTTTTTTAGCCATTATGCATTTGGCGCCGATTACTTTTTGATTACTCAGTTCTTGAACTAATTCCTCTTCAGAAATTGTACATAGGTCCCATTCGGTTATGACGCCGTTCGGGGAATTTAAGGTGTTGTGTGGAGTAATAGATACTGCCAACCCACTGAATGTAGTTGTTTTGAGCAGCCACTCGGAA
Source organism: Mastigoproctus giganteus (assembly GCF_048544385.1). Lineage (NCBI taxonomy): Eukaryota > Metazoa > Arthropoda > Arachnida > Uropygi > Thelyphonidae > Mastigoproctus > Mastigoproctus giganteus. The sequence continues at coordinate 180,801,519 of NC_143581.1, forward strand.
TGTTTGGAGTTAACTGTTTCAATAAGGAGGTCTCCAAATTGCAATCGTTTTACCATTTTTGGTGTTCCAGCAATTTATTCCAAATATCTCTGTATTACAAATGGTGACAATTTTCCCACAGACTGGGTGGAGAGGGAATGTACTACGAGAAAATTTGGCATGTTGTTGCACCGCGCCCCCCCAAAGCCTTTTTGGTTGATCACAGTCATTATCAATGGATGTGTCTGGTCTGGAGCTTGAAGGCTCTAGAGGTGGATACTCATTTGAATCCATGGTTACTCCTTTTAGCCCTGGATTATAACTTTTGATTTACTGACCCACTCTATTTCCCTGTACAGTTTCTTATTATACTCATCCACTGCAGTAGTTCTGCACAGGCCACAGCATGATGTTTGGCAGGATCTACCATTCATATCATCTCTCTATTGATGATCCAGAAACTTAACTGGCCTTTGCAAAGAACTTTCAAGCACAAATGGCCTTAGAATATTGAATGGTGTAACAAAACCCATTTTCCTTGAATGGAGTTCTGAATGCCTACATTTGTAAGATTTGAGTAACACCAATTAATAGTTTATCTATATGCAATCCAAAAATGCTCACTACATATTGTTGGGATATTGGAATATCAGAGAAGTGGTGTCACACAGAAAAAAGGAATGCAGAACTAGCATTTAGGGAGTACAATGTGTACAGGAGGTATAGACAGGATAGGAAGGGAGGAGGGGTTATGCTATTAGTTAAGAAACACAAAATCCAAGGAAGTGGAGCCAGTGGACATCGCTGGACAGTGCAGTGTTGAGTCAGTTTGGTGTAACATAAGCATTGGGAGATCAAAATTGAGAGTAGGAGTGTGCTATAGGCCTAATGACTCTGATGAGTATAATAAGAAACTGTACAGGGAAATGGAGTGGGCCAGTAAATCAGAGAGTCATAAATATGGGGGATTTTAATTTCCCAGATATTGACTGGAATTTGTGGGTTGGTCACTCACACACTAGCAAGGCTTTTGTGGATTTATTGGATGATTGTTTTCTACATCAGCATGTTCAGGAGGCAACTAGAGGGAGTAATACTCTTGATCTGATTATCATTAGTGATTCTTCATGCATTAAGAATCTGCAGATAAAGGAACCACTAGGCGGCAGTGATCACAGTGTGCTGAAGTTGGATTTACTCAAAGAGGTAACTACCATCAGGGGTAAAGGGAAGGGTTTTTGCTTTCGTAAAGGCGACTACGGTGGTCTGAGACAGTATTTAATTCTATACGGTGGGACCAACTGATGATGTTACCAACAGCAAATTCACAATGAGAAGCATTCAAAGAATTTATCTTGACCTACTAGGCTTTACATACCAACTAAGAAATATTGTTCAAGGTTTAGGTTTAATGGTTGTCAAATGAACTAATGAGAGATATGGCAGAGAAGAAAAATGAATGGGATACATATAAATTAATGGGTGACATGGAAGCCTATGACAGATATAAGCTGTTCTGTAACGAAATCACAAAGGATATTAGGCAGGCAAAGGCAGATTATGAGATATCTTTGGCAAAGAATGCAAAGAAAAACAGCAAAGAATTCTTTATCTATGTAAACTCTAGAAGGAAAGGGATGAATCAGATTGGTCCACTAGATATTGATGGTTCAACTGTTGATGATCCTGCTCAGGTGGCTAACAAACTATATGAGTATTTTGCATCTACATTTGCACATTAGGAGTTATTCAGGGAAGGGAATGCCAGAGGTGAGAAACTGGCAGTGAGCTAGAGGATTTTGTAATAACTGAGAGGAAAGGGAGGAGAAATTGTTGAAGATTAACATAAAAAAGGAACCCGGGGTGGATTGGATCCATCCAGTTATATTAAAGGAGGCAGCAAAGGAAGTAGGCAAACCATTAGCCATAATTATGAGAGCTTCTTGGGACTCAGGGGAGGTACCCATGGACTGGAGATGAGCAAATGTGACCCCAATTCGCAAAGGAGGATCAAAGGGCAACACAAGTAGTCATAGACCTGTTAGTTTAACTTCTGTTTCTGGAAAATTAATGGAGGCACTGGTTAAAGAAGCACTGCAGGATCATCTAGACAAGACTTCAGTTACAGCTCGGACACAGCATGGTTTTGTTAAGGGAAAGTCTTGCCTGACCAATTTGATTGGAGATGTGGTCACAAAGCAACTGGATGCAGGGAATAACTTTGATATCATATATTCGGATCTTAGAAAGGCTTTTGATACTGTTGCGCATGGAAGACTACTGCACAAATTGGAGCAGTGTGGCACTGGAGGCAAATTGCTGCTATGGATAAAAGGGTGGTTGAGGGGGAGAAGACAGAGAGTGGTAATCAACGGACACTGCTCATCGTGGATTAATGTTATTAGTGGAGTCCCTCAGGGTTCAGTGTTGGGTCCATTGTTGTTTTCTGTATTTATAAATGATATTGATGATGGTATATCAAGCTTAATGTCCAAGTTTGCAGACGATACGAAGGTTGGCAGGGTTGTTAAGGACACTAATGACAGTATGCTGCTGCAACAGGATCTAGAAAAGTTGAGCAGATGGGCTGAGAGGTGGCAAATGAAGTTTAACATTGACAAATGTAAAGTATTACGTATGGGAAGCAGTAACTCCAGAGTAACGTATCAACTCTGTGGTACTACACTGACAGTGGTAGAGAATGAAAGGGACCTGGGGGTGGCTGTGCAGGCAGATATGAAGTTTTCTGAGCAGTGCAGACGGTCTGCAAGAGTGGCTCATGGTGTCTTGTCAATGATATACAGAAATTTGTCTAGCAGGGATAAGGAGGTGATTATCCCCTTGTATAAGGCAATGGTCAGGCCACACCTTGGGTACTGTATACAGGTCTGGAGGTCTCATTTTAAGAAGGATGTAGAGCTGTTGGAACGAGTACAGAGAAGGGCAACAAGATTAGTGAATGGAACAAAGGGATGCTCTTACGAAGAAAGGCTTAAGTTTTGCAAATTACAGTGTCTGGAGGCTAGGCACCTGCGAGGTGATGTGATTGAGGTGTATAAAGCCTTGAATTGGTTTGAGCATGTTCAATGCTGATGGAATTCTTCCTCTTGCTCCGAATAATCACCTGAGAGGGCATAAATTCAAATTAAGGAAAGACAGATGTGCGGAAGTTTGCCTTTAGCCAGTGGGTTGGTGGAATAGACTTCCATCCTTTGTTGTTGAAGTTGATAGCCTAAATAAATTTAAGGCTTAGCTGGACAGGTATTTGAAACGAACGGAGGGGTGAAATAGGAGCGTTTTTTTTTGTTGTTGTTTTTTTTGGCTGATGCTGCATAAGCTTGCTTTATTTGCATCATATGCCAATGCTAATGCTAATACATTCAGCTAAAGTGACTACACTGTGGGGTTTTCATCTGGTCTCACTGGTCTACTTTTGGAAGCAGGGCATTGCAATGGGAACCTATGACATGCAGTGGCTAGCATTATCATATCATTTTATATGATAAGATCATTGCATTCCACTGTCATGCCTAAGTACAGTTGCCTCGGGATGGCCAATCCATGCTGTTGCAGTATCCCTCGACATATGAATAGTGATTGTTGCTTGTTTGTTTGTTTGTTATTTGGTTTTTAGGAGCATTAGCAACTAAGGTCATATTGCACCATGAATAGTGAATGAGTACAGAATCTGTTGCAAGCAAAATTCAACAATAGGGTACTGAGTCAGATTTCTAAAGTCGGCCTCTAAATTTTGGTTGCTGGGTTATTTAAAGATCTAGGTTTGCAATGCAATCACATACTAGAAAAACAATATCATATTACGTATGATATTGTATGCATAACAGGATGTATATCATATTATATATGATATACATCCTGATATGCTAAGCTCTACTGCTGAAAACTGTCCTTTCAAATGCATTGCAGCCACTGAAAAGTACAGTGAACAACTATTGCCTGCAGTTGAGCAAGAACTTTTCTTTATCCCACTGATGAAGTGAGTTTTGAACTAGTTTTACTAACCTCTCCTGCATTCTTGGAATAAATAAATAAAATACATTTCAGCTTACAATTTGTGTACCCAGGGCCAAAGCAGTTTACAATTTCATTGTAACTATGTTACAATAGTTAAATGGATAGTATGAACCAGAGCTGTAATGCTCAATATGTTCTACGTTGATATCATATTTGTAAAATAATAAGAGAAGTTTACCTCAATATAGTATATTTACTTCAATATACTCCAGAAATTAAAACGAAAAAATCGAAAATCTTACATTAGAGTAACAAATAATTAAAAATCAATTTAACTGTGTTAAATTTTAATTGTTTTGATTTTTCATTTTAATTTCTAAATTGATTTTTAATTATTTGTTACTCTAATGTAAGGTTTTCGATTTTTACTTTTAATTTCTGGAGAGTATCATACGGAAGTGTTCTACGTACTGTATTGAGGTAAACTTCTCTTATTATTTTACAAATAGTTAAATGGGAAAGTACACATTTCTGAAAAGGCTGAAACTAGCAAAAATCTTCTAAGAAAGCAGAAAATGTGAACTACCACCTTTGACAACCTCCAAAGAATCCACCACCTGCAGGATAAAACTAACTTATGGCTGTTACATGAGTTTTTTTTTTTTTTTTTTGCCTAAAATCAATATTTTACATTTTGACAATTTTTCATTCTATTAAAAGTGGGAAAATATTATATAATACAGGATTAAGATATTGTGAATATTCATCCACTGTAGCTGTGTAGACTTGTTTTATCCAGATAATCGAGTCCAGTTTTTAACAATGTAAAACCACATTAGTCCTGGTCTCCCTCTACTTCTTTTTCCTTCAATTTTTGCTTGTATAACTGATTTAAGAGCCTCTATGGGAGATTACAGTTCTGCAACTTGTTTCAAAATGGTCTGGGGTTCAATTCTCATGACCATCAAAGAATAAAAACTTTTTTTCATTCAAGAATGTAATTAGTCAGTCTCAAATAATGGTTCCCCATGAATTATTCTACATTTTTCATCCTGCAAACATGTTATTGGCATAGTTGTTTTGGTACTGACTACTTTTGTCATAGTACAAACCTCATACAGTTCTATATTGTGTACTATGCAGTCAATCCTGACTAGCAGTATAGGAGATCCACCATTTGTCACTCATCTGGAAAAAGTCTGGATTTAAATTCCACAATGTATTAAACTGAACATAAATATAATTAATCAGAAGGATAGGTGGAACAGGACCAGGGTATGTCTGTCAGGAGCAAAGGTTGATGATGTTGTAGAGAGGATATTATCTTTTAAGGGCACAAAAGGTGATATAGTTGTACATGTTGGCACTAATGATATTAAGAGTAGGAGACCGGCGGAATTACTTAACAAGTACAGGTCACTGTTGAAAAAAAGCCATGAAGTAGGGTTGAATTTGAAAGTCTGCAATTCTGCCCAGACACGATAGGAGGGAGTATATGATGAGAGCCATGTCGATCAATTCAGCCCTGGAAAGATTGTGCAAGGTTCAAGGGGTAGAATTTTTTTCAGCCTGGTCTGTACTTGTTAACAGAGAGACTGCTTCTACAGGAATGGGATACACTTAAATAGAAAGGGTGCAAGAATGTTTGCTGATGCTATCGAGGCAGTGTTAGGTGGGTCGGAAAACTGCTAGATTGGGGGGATACAAGGACTAATAGATTAACAGTAGCCACTGGCAGAGGTGAAAATGATTCTTGCACTGCTTTTATTGGAATGAGCAGCAGCCTGGAAAATAAGATGCAGGATATTTCAGAGACTGCTGGGAATCATTGGGGTACAAGTAAACACATGGGTTCTGCTAGGGTAGCTAAGAAAAAGAACAGGTGCATGTATACTTGCGTGTACACCAATGTTAGGAGTTTAGTAAATAAATTTGATGAATTTGAGGTATTGCTCAAAACATCAAAGGCAGATATCGTGGGGATTTCAGAGACGTGGTGTCACACAGATATAAGGAATGCAGAACTGGAATTTGGGGAGTACAATGTCTACAGAAAGGACAGACAGGATAGGAAGGGAGGAGGGGTTATGCTATTAGTTAAGAAATACATAAAATCCAAGGAAGTGAAGCCAGTCAACATCACTGGACAGGGCAGTGTTGAGTCAGTTTGGTGTGACATTAGCATTGGGAGATCAAAATTGAGAGTAGGAGTGTGCTATAGGCCTAATGACTCTGATGAGTATAATAAGAAACTGTACAGGGAAATAGAGTGGGCCAGTAAATCAGAGAGTCTTATAATGGGGGATTTTAATTTCCCAGATATTGACTGGAATTTGGGGGCTGCTCACTCACACACTAGCAAGGCTTTTGTGGATTTATTGGATGATTGTTTTCTACATCCCATAAGTGGGATTTACTCAAAGAGGTAACTACCATTAGGGGTAAAGGGAAGGGTTATTGCTTTCGTAAAGGCGACTATGATGGACTGAGACAGTATTTAAATTCTATACAGTGGGACCAACTGATGATGTTACCAACAGCAAATTCAAAATGGGAAGCATTCAAAGAACTTATCTTGGAAGCTACTAGGCTTTACACACCAACTAAGAAATATTGTTCAAGATTTAGGCCTAAATGGATGTCAGACGAACTAATGAGGCATATGGCAGAGAAAAAAAATGCATGGGATACATACAAATTAACACTTGACACAGAAGCCTATGATAGATACAAGTTGATCTGTAACCAAGTTACAAAGGAGGTTAGGCAGGCGAAGGCAGATTACGAGATATCTTTGGCAAGGGATGCAAAGAAAAAAAGCAAAGAGTTCTTTACTTATGTAAACTCTAGAAGGAAGGGGATGAATCAGATTGGTCCACTTGAATCGATGGGTCAACTGTTGATGATCCTGCTCAGGTAACAAACTAAATGAATATTTTGCATAGACATTCACACATGAGGAGTTATTCAGCAAGGGGAATGCCAGAGGTGTATTCAACTCTGGCAGTAAGCTAGAGAATCTTGTAATCTCTGAGAGTAAAGTGGAGGAGAAATTGTTGAAGATAAACACAAGAAAGGCACCTGGGGTGGATGGGATCTATCCAGTTATATTAAAGGAGGCAGCAAAGGAAGTAAGCAAACTCTTAGCCATAATTATGAGAGCTTCCTTGGACTGAGGGGAGGTACCCATGGACTGGAGATGTGCAAATGTGACTCCAATTCACAAAGGAGGATCAAAGGCTGACACAATTAATTACAGACCTGTGAGTTTAACTTCTGTTCCCGGAAAATTAATGGAGGCACTGGTTAAAGAAGCACTGCAGGATCATCTAGACAAGACTTCAGTTATAGTTCGGACACAGCATGGTTTTGTTAAGGGGAATTCTTGCCTGACCAATTTGATTGGATACTATGATGCAGTCACAAAAGAACTGGATGCAAGGAATAACTTTGATATTATATACTTGGATCTTAGAAAGGCTTTTGATACTGTTGCACATGGAAGACCGCTGCACAAATTGGAGCAGTGTGGCATTGGAGGCAAAATGCTGCTATGGATAAAGGAGTGGTTGAGGGGGAGAAGACAGAGAATGGTAATCAATGGACACTGCTCATCGTAGACTAATGTTATTAGTGGAGTCCCTCAGGGTTCAGTATTGGGTCCATTATTGTTTTCTGTGTTTATAAATGATATTGATGATGGGATATCAAGCTTAATGTCCAAGTTTGCAGACAATAAGAAGGCTGGCAGGGATGTCAAGGACACTACTGACACTATGCTGCTGCAACAGGATCGGGAAAGGTTGAGCAGATGGGCTGAGAGGTGGCAAATGAAGTTGACAAATGCAGAGTACTACATATGGGAAACAGCAATCCCAGAGCAACGTATCAAATCTGTGGTACTACACTGACAGTGGTAGAGAATGAAAAGGACCTGGGGGTGGTTGTGCAGGAAGATATGAAGTTTTCTGAGCAGTGCAGACGGGGTGCAAGAGTAGCTCATGGTGTATTGTCAATGATATATAGGAATTTTTCTAGCAGGGATAAGGAGGTGATTATTCCCTTGTATAAGGCAATGGTCAGACCACACCTAGATTACTGTATACAGGCCTGGAGGCCTCACTTCAAGAAGGAAGTAGAGCTGCTGGAACGAGTACAGAGGAGTGCAACAAAAGTAGTGAATGGAACAAATGGGTGCTCTTACGAAGAAAGGCTTAAGTTTTGTAAATTACAGTGTCTGGAGACTAGGCACCAGCAAGGTGATCTGATAGAGGTGTATAAAGGCTTGTATGGTTTGAGCATGCTCAATGCTGATGGGATTCTCTCTCTTGCTCAGAATAATCACCTGAGAGGGCATAAATTCAAATTGAGGAAAGACAAATGTAGGATAGACGTGCGGAAATTTACCTTTAGCCAGCGGGTGGTTGGTTGGTTGAACAGGCTTCCATCCCTTGTCGTGGAAGTTGATAGCCTAAATAAGTTTAAGGCTCAGCTGGACAGGTATTTCGAACGAACAGAGTTGTGAGGTGGAAGTGGTTATTTATTTATTTTTATTTATTTATTTATTTATTTTATTTATTTTATTTTTTTGGCTGATGCTGCATAAGTTTGCTTTCTTGCATCAAATGCCTCTACTAATGCTAAAAGTCTGGATTTAAATTCCACAATGTATTAAACTGAACTAAATATAATTAATCAGAAGAGCTTAGAAATATGCAAGAGCAGACTAAAACTGAACATTTAAATAGTTTATGATTTTTTCATAATGAACATGCTTTCTCAGTCCCATAAAGGAAAACAAATGCAAAATGCATTATAAAAATCACAAGAGTTTACACTGCAAACACATCACATTATCAGAAGTAGAAACATAAATGCTTTCATTGCCCTCTTCAACTTGATGGAAATTATGGATGTAATTAATATCTATGCCTCTAATAACATACTTACCCTAACTATTTCAAATGATTTCATAAGAAAATTCCAGTATGTGCCTTCTATGACATTAATAACATACTGTTCATGCCTTCATTTTGAACACCTCAAAGGGTAGTTCATAATGGCATATATTAATGCTGTTAAGCATTTCTAAGCATTTCATTAAAAGCATTATTTAAATTAGTACAATGCAATCAAGTTACACTAATTTAATTCAATTTTTGTAAATGAGAAATTAAAACATATTTGCTTAGCTAACTTAGGTCTTAAAATATTCCCCACACAGGAAAATTTCCAATTCAGTTTAATATTAAATTTTAAACAATTGCAATATCCCTTACCTTTTCAGAGCCACATGCTGAGTTAGTTGTTTTACAGAACTACTAAAAGATATTTCTCTGAAATATTTAAAAGAATGATTAATGTTATCATATATAAAATATAATAACAGAATGAACATGTAACTTAGCACAAGTGCATCATTTCTACACATAGCCAGCTACTAAGTAACTAGGAATTGGCATCATTAAGTATACCTCATATTGTGAATACCTTCACAACGAGTTGCCATGAAATTGCACTACCTCCAATAGGTAACACTCCACCAATGGAGAAGACTGCTGTTACTTATTCTTGGCAGATACCACCACCTAGACAGCACAATTTCAGAGCTTGCTGGCTATCCATTGGTGGGTGGGCAGGTATCTTCGAATAAGGAGTGTTACTTGTTAGGGACAGTGCAATATCATGGCAACTTGTTCCGAAAGTATTCACAATATGAGATGCAATTAATGATGCCAATTCCTAGTTACTTAGTAGCTGGCTGCATGTAGAAATGATGCACTTGCACTAACTTACACATCAGTTAACTATTTTGCAACCTGTATCCTAAAATGCTTTATAAAAACAGATCTATTAAAAGATATTTTTTTTGAAACATTTAAAAGAATCATTCAAGTCATTGTATATAAGACATAATAAAAAAAACTATTAAAAGATATTTTTCAGAAGTGCTAAAAAATAAATCATTAAAATCATTATACGTAAAACATAATAACAACAATTACAGTAAGATTTGGGAATAATTAGAGTAACTGAAAATGTTATGAATTTATTTTTGATATTCTTGGAAGCTGGATACTACCAGTTACTGTAATTCAATTACATATCTAGTTCCGGTAAATCTCTGTTGGATTTTCATATATTAAATATATACCAAAAACATTTATGATGGAATAAAACTGAATTATGTTAAATTTTCAGTTAGCATTATTTGAGGCATATGATGCAAGAAAGCAAGCTTATAGAACATCAGCCAAAAAAAAAAAAAAAAAAAAAACACCACCTTCCCATTTCACCAATCCAGTCACTCCAAATCTTTGTCTACATCAGCCTTAAATTTATTTAAGCTATCAACTTCCACAACAACAGATGGAAGTCTGTTCCAGCAATCAACTAACTGCTGGCTAAAGGCAAACTTCCACACATCTATTCTACAACTGTCTTTCCTCAATTTGAATCTACGCCCCGTCAGGTTCTTAATCTGAGCAAGCGAAAGTATCCCATCAGCATTGAGCCTGCTCAAACCATTCAAGGCTTGTATATCTCAATCAGATCACCTCACAGGTGCTTAGTCTCCAGATCTGCAACTTACAGAATTTAAGCTTCTCATGGTAAGAGAACCCCTTTGTTCCTCTCACCAACCTTGTTGCCCTTCCCTGTCTTGTTCCAGCAACTCTACATCCTTCCTAAAATGAGGCCACCAGACTTGTACACAGTACTCAAGGTGTGGCCTGAACATTGCCTTATACAAAGGTATAATCACCTTCTTATCTCTGCTAGAAAAAATTCCTATATATCATTGACAAAACTCCATGACCTGTTCTGGCAGTCTGTCTGCACTGCTCAGAGAACTTCATATCCGACTGCATAATTACCCTCAGTTCTTTTTCATTCTTCACCTCCCTGAGTGTAATACCACACAGTTGGTACATTTCTCTTGGGTTACTGCTACCCATATGCAGTACTTTGCATTTGTCAGTTATATAAGAGATGTAAACAGTAATAAGAAAATTTGTTTATATATATATATATTATATACGAAGGGGTATTAAAAAGTTTGCACCCCGACCTAGATAAAACATCAATAGGAAGATGCCGTTTTTGATATAAGTTGTCTACATATTCAATAACTAACACGTCAAATTTCATTCCTGTAGGTTGTACACAAGAGGTGGAGCCCGGAATCTGAGGAAGGATGCTATGGTTAACAAAGTGAAGTATTGGGCAGTGATCAAGTTCCTGCATTTGCAGGGCAAGAAAGCTCAAGAAATTGATGAAGAAATGAAAGCTGTGTATGGGCAGAATTGTTCATCTTATGACTCTGTAAAAAAGTGGAAACGGGAGTTCCAGCATGATCGTACAAGTGTCTTTGACAAGCCGAGAGAAGGAAGGCCATCAACACCCACAGATAGCGAGACGGTTGCAAAGTTTGAACAGCTGGTCCTAAGTGACAATTCACTTCATAGCAAATTCAGTGGGAATTAGTTATGGGTCTGCCCACAGCATTTTACATGACTATCTGCACATGTCTAAGATCTCCGCACAATGGGTTCCAAGACTGCAGACACCTTTGCAGAAGCAATGTTGAATGCAATGTTCTAGCCAACTGTTGAATTTGTGTAATGCTGATGTTGAGAACTTTTTTGATCAGTGTGACAAATGACGAATGTTGGGTGTGCCAATACGATCCGGAGACTAAAGACATGTCAAGACTAAAGAAACCACTGTATGGATGCCGCTTTGTTTCATCACAGGAAGTCATCAATAAAGTGGAATTGTGGTTTCAGGCAAAAAAAAGTGTGGCCTTCTATGATCAAGGCATTAAACAACTGATCCATAGATGGGAGAAATGTGTTACTATACAAGAGAGTACACAGAAAAGGATTAAAGTTCCTGTGAAGGTTCACCTTTCTAGGGCTATTATTTCCAGGTAAGAGTACGAACTTTTTGATACCCCTTTGTATACTGCTCCTCCATAGCCAGATCAGGAGTGGGAGTGCAATAGCACATGCTCCTTGAGTAGACGGGGGTTCAAGCCCCTGACTGCTAAATACGGTATCTGTCAACCCGCACTGAACCAGCGTGGCAGATTATGGTCCATTTCCCTCAACATGAATTGTTGAGGAGGGTTCCATCCTGCAGTGGGTTGATAATGGCTGCAGTTTACTTTTTCTTTTTTCTTTTTTGTATACCGCTAAACAAAATTAACAGAACATTTTTCATGAATATTTTATTGTGACAGTGTCGCTGAAGGCAAATATTTGATATAATAGGCATCCTAGCATGCAAATTCCAAGTATCCAATATAAATCAATCTACCACCTTACAGAGTTGCATATTATGCAAATTATTCATACCTATAAAAATATGGGTTGCAACCACATCATTTCATTCACGATTTTTGGCTTGCTCAGTGGGATAGCTATATCAGTACTCAGGATGGCAAGCTATCGTCATTTAGACGATTTTTTCTGATGGTGGGCCATTGGACAACTTGAAGCCGAGCACTTGCAGGCAGAGGTGGCATGTTGGCTTAATGTGTCACATGGCGTCATCTTGGCACTATGGAAGCAGTTTCAGGAAATAGGAACCATTACAGGATGAGCTGGCCAAGGTCGCCCAAGGACTGTCAACCAGAACAGACTGCTATCTGGCTCTGACAGTAAGACTGAACCCTACAGTGTTCTGTCATGAACTGTTTCTTGACATTGCTGCAGCCTCAGACGAAAACATTTCCAACTGGACTGTGTTAAGAAGACTCAATTCAAGTGGACTCTATGCAAGGAAGCCAGTGATTTGTATCCCATTAAAGCCAAACCACTGCAGAGCTCATCGAAACTGGTGCCATGAACATGTGACTTGGAGTCCTGAAAAATGAGGTACAGTTCTGTTAAGTGATGAGTCCTGTTTTAGATGACAAACAGATTCTAGGCATTATTTCATCTGGAGACAATGAGTAATGTGGTACCATTCCTCCATCGCCAGAGAAACGGACACTTATCGTGGAGGCAGTGTTCTTGCCAGGGGTACCATAACTGCGCAGAGGTATTTGTTACTTCCCTGAATCTGTGCCGAGAACAGATTCTCGAACCCTATGTGTGACTTTTTAAGGGTGCACAGTTGGCCCAGATTTTCTTCTCATGCATGACAACGCCACTGCACATAGAGCTCAAGTGATGGAGGAATACCTCAAAACTAAAAATATTCAACAACTGCCATGGCCAGCACGATCACCAGACTTAAATCTGATCAAACATGTGTGGGATGCCCTTAGGCATTGAATTGTCAATTCTCAATCATCATCTAAGGATAAAAATGGGGTGAGAAGTTAATTAAGTGAGAGTTGAGAAATAAAAGTAAAAATAATATAAGTTCAATTTGAATTTTGAAACAAATTGAATTGAAACATTTGAAATTGAAACGAATTGAAATATTTTGAATTTTGAAACAAAAGTTCATTTTGAATCTGGATACATCATCATCATCTATCATCGTTCTGCTTTTCCACTGGTCGACATATGACACCTCGCTACCATGCCCTGTCTGTGTACTTCTTTCTGTTGTTGATTTCACTCCAATTTCCTCCTCTCTTAATGACATCAGTCTTTATCATGTCCTGCCATCTCATTCTTGGTCTTTTGTTCCTTAATTGTAAATCAAACATTCTTGGCAAACGCCTCTCATTCATCCTCTTGACATGTCCAAACCATTTCAAACGAGACCTTTCAATCCTATTCTGGAGTTTTTCAACCTGAATTCTCTCCCAAATCACATCATTCCTGATTTTGTCACATCTTGTCTTTCTGGCTATGCTCCTCACAAATCTCATTTCTGCCCCCTGAATTCCGCTTTCATCCTTTTTCTTCATAGTCCAAGTTTCAGATGCATATGTCAGAATCGGTACATAATAGGCCTGATATATAGTCTTCTTACACTTCAGTGGTAAGTTCCTGTTCCAGATCAGATCTCTTGTCTGCCTATAGAAATTTCCACCCGCTTGTATCCTTCTACTTATTTCTTTATCTATTACTCCAGTCTTTGTAATGGTGCTTCCGAGATACTTGAAGTTGTTAACCATTTTTAGCTGTTTCCCTTCCATTGTAATGTATCCATCAATCTTGCCACTCCTCTTTAGAACTATTACTTCACTCTTCTCCTGACTGAAAACCAGTCCAAATTAACTGGCCATACCAGCCCATATGTCAACTTCTCGTTGCACCCATTCCCTGCTCTCTTCCCATATGCAGAGGTCATCTGCGAAGAGCATGAATCTGGATACAGCAAACATATTTTAAATTAGCCTTTATCCTTCTGCAAATGCCTAGATAAATGATGCCTTACATGTCCCATGATGGGTTACAAGGAAAGTCATAACACAGATCATTTACCATTTTTTGTACCACTACAAACATTTATCTGCTTACTTGTAATGTCTGTAATATTAAATATGTAGGACAAACCTCTAACACATATCTTTGTATCCACACAGCCTTAATAATAAATTCTTTAACAAAGTTCTATTAAGTAATAGCTCCCTAAACACTATATATAAATTATTCATCTCATCAACCGGTGAAATACCACCACTTTGCTTATTGGAGGCTTGAAGTGGTGAAACCCATGTTTAGTCTCTAGAGCAAAGTTTCCGGCATCCCCTTGCCCAATACTTCTCCTTCAACCCATGCACGGTACTAAGTACTACAGGTAGTGATACCTTTTGTGTTTGGGGTTTTCATAAAAAAAAAAAAAGTCATACACTACAGACTCCTATAAGCAGACACTTGCCTGGAAATGGAAAACACAGTCTTTACAAAAAACCAAACTTGACTTTAAAAATATCTTAAATTTTTGGGATAACACCATTCTTGATATACAAAAAATTAACTATTTTCTTTTTAGCATTAAAAAATCTATACTTAAAGCTTTGGTTTCTTCTTGTCATAAATTTATGTTCAATAACACCAACTTAAGCACATTATACAGGACATCAGCCTTTACAGAATTAGCAATATTACAACTCACTGCTTTGAATTTTGCAATTAGAGAAGAAAAGGAGGAATTACCACTATGATGTCTTGTAGAACATTTCTGTGCTGATACTCTGTTGTTGAATCAACAATACAAATAATTTACATGAATTCCTCAGACAGAATCTGTTCGCAGACAAAATCAATGATTGAATGCACCCCTGAATCAGAGACCTGCGGACCCCAAAATACATCAAACCACCAACCTTAATCTTTGAGTGAGAGAAGACAATAAGTCCATACTTTAAAAACAAATTAAATGCTACGAAACTAGTTTACATGATGAATCCATTCTTTTAACACTTTATAAACAAATATTAAAATATAAAAAAACATTAAGAATCTTCTGAGACATTAAGAAACTAAAAGAATTTTGTTACTTCCACGAAGCAGGCAGGGCTTTTCGACTAGAGTCATGATCACACAAAAGTGAAACCATGGGTATTGCAACAGAATTTATAGCATGGAGATTAGTTGCAATCTTTGTGCATGCATGTGAAGGGCCGTGCATCACAGATGGGGTAGAGGTGACATACATTGACCGAATTTTAATGTAATTTCATTTCAAGTGTTTCCGCAATTAATAATTTGGTGTAATCATGTTGGATGCTCAGTATTTTTACTTCGTTGAATAGAAAGTGTGGCCTTCACTTCTGCAATATAAAATTTGCTCATAAATGGTTTGACAAACTACCCCGGTCTTCTTTGCTCAACAAACACAACTACCTCTATTACCTTCAACACAGCTTGTACAATTTTAATATACATCACTGCTTCAATTATGAATCTGCTTTAGGTCTTAAAATTTGCAATTACAAACAGTTAGCTACAAATCGAGGAAACATTCAACTCTCAGATCTCCCCTGCCATTGTAATAATCCTATCTATGCACCTTATGTTGACTAATATCATGGGGACATTGTAACTGGAAATCTTAATATCATTAATAACAAAACTCTTAAAACAGCAATCGATAAAGGTTTCAAATTCAGACCAATACATAAGAAAGGTTTAAAGAACATCAATAAGACCTCTATCTTAATATACATTTTGCCAATAAACTAGCTTATAAATACACAATACCACACAAAGCATTTTTAAACTGGATTAATATTGCCTACCATGACATTTTAAAAGCAGTTTCGGAGGCCTACAGACTGTACAATAACCCTCATATACCATACTTCAATCTGAAAAAACGCATCTTAGAACTACAGGATAATTTCATTATAGTCCCAGTGGTCAAAGCTTCCAACAACTTTGCCATTTTCTGCAAGCAATTTTACTTCACTAAACTTAAAAATGAAATAGAAACTAGCTCCACATTTATGCCTTGTAATCTTGATCCTACTTCCACTATTAAAAAACTTATAGCTTTACACAAAAAAGTACATGCTAAATTACACAATTCCACTCTTCCCTTTCTGTATATGATAGCCAAATTTCATAAACAGCCTGTTGGTTTTAGATTTATTACCAGTGCTAAAAACAGTGGCTGTTACCTCCCAGGTAAAGTAAGCATTTCTTTAAATTGCTTAACACCATTTTCAATAATCTTTCATCTACATGGATTATAAGCAATAACCAAGCTGTCATTAACACTTTTAGATCTGATGTTATTATGTCTAGCATAGAAACCTATGATTTCACAAATCTTTTTACTTCAATACCTCACAACTTGTGTTTTTGCTTAAATAGCTTTATCACAGATACAAAGGCAAATTAAACATCAGCGAAAATTTATGGAACAATTATATTAATCTCTGTACACTTAATAATTTTATTTTTGGTGGCAAACATATATACAAACAGTACCCATGGATTCTCAAAATTCCAGTTCAGTTTCAAATTTATTCTTACACTACTATGAAGATATACACTGAGTGATCACTGAATTATGACCAACACTTTCATTGTTGTGGTCATAATTCAGTGAATGCGACCCATTGACCACGTGAGGTATGAGAGTGCCAGTTAGTCGACCTATGTAGCATAGATAAGGTGTAAGTGGTTTGGTAGGTAGTAAAATTCCGAGCGTGATGGGTTAAAAGGAAGGATTTATCGGCTTTGATAGAGGACAGATTGTGGGAGCTCAACGAGCTGGTGCCTCAATTTCCCAAATGGCTGAACTGGTGTGGTGTTTGAGAGCCACCATTGTTAAAGTGTACCAGGACTGGTGTCAAAATGGTCAAACAACGACCCGACGGCAAAACTGCAAAGGTCAGCAAAAGATTAATGTTAGAGGTGAGCACCGGGTCCAACGACTCATACAGGCAAACAGGTGCAACACTGTTGAAGAGTTGACTACCCAGACTGGGCCAACCCAGAACAATATCTGGCATGACCATGAGCTGCACGCTCACACGTATAGGCTATACCCCCAGACAACCATCTACGGCATCCTCTCCTAACCAAGGTTCATTGGTGTAAAAGACTCACCTGGTACAAAGAGCATGCAAGTTGGACATTAGAAGACGGAAGAAGGTGTGCTGGTCGGATGAGTCATGTTATTTACTCCACACCGTTGATGGTCATGTATGGATTTGGCGTCAACAACATGATGCTCTTCATCCATCATGCATGGTGTCAAAAGTGCAGGTCAGTAGAGGCGGTTGTATGGTGTGGGGCATGTTTCACTTGCAGGAACTTGGACCACTGGTGCATGTGGAACAACGTATCACTGGTCTCCGCTATCGTCAACTGCTTGCTGACTGTGTACATCCTGCTATGTTACACTTTTCCCCGAATGGCAATGGTGTCTTCCAAGATGACAATGCGCTGAGCCATCGCGCACTTGATGTGCAGAAATGGTTTGAGGAACACAGTTCTGACTTCCAACATATCGAATGGCCTCCGAACTCCCCCGATATCAATCCCATAGAGCACTTGTGGGACACTATGGAAAGGCATATCAGGCATCTGGATACACCAATCACCTCTACCTGCATTGCTAGCCGCATTACACACAGCTTGGTTGGCCATACCTCCTGAACGCTTCCGACATCTTGTTGAATTAATGCCACGTCAGATAGCTGCTGTACTGAGGGCAAAAAGAGGACCTACGAAGTATTAGGTAGGTGGTCATAATTCAGTGATCACTCAGTGTATAAACTATAAACAACCCAAATCATAAAACTTTTTAGCATTTCATTACGTAAACAACAACCTAATTTTAAACAAATTTTGAACCCATAGCTAAAGCAACATCCCCTAGTACCCTAGTGAACTTGTACCAAATAAGGAGAACACAGATACAGCAGGCCCCCGTTATAACGCGGTTCGCTTTACGCTGATTTGCTATAACGCTGTTCATATATAATAACCCGTATCTAACTATAACGCTGTTACAGATCACTATAGCGCTCTTTTACAGATTGCATTTTTGGCATATTTAACGAAATCGTTTCATTTGATGGAGTCGATAGCTTGAAAATGAATAGCAAAACAGCATTAAAAAGTTTCCCACGCCGACTTGAGAAATTTTCCAATGCTCAGTGAAATTTTCTCGCACGCTAATTTAATTGCAGTACAGTGACTTGTTACGTAGTTCCGAGATCAAAATTTAAAAAAATGATCAAGTATATTGCTTGTAATATTTGCGTTATATGCTGTACTGAGTGATGACTAGACTTCTATCTGAAGTCTAGTTATCACTCAGTACAGTATTAGACATCGTGCGTAACGGACAGTTTACTTGAACATTGTATCATAATTAATGCAACTAACGCAGTTACATTTTCGAAGAGTTAATAATGGCTGATAAGAATGAAAAAGCAACAATGTCTGGGCACAGTACAAAGACTGAAAATTTAATTTGAAAATTAAATTATACATTTTGAAACGAATCGATTCCGGTCAAAGACAAGTGGATGTGTGCCATAATTTAGGACTTGCAAATTTAACTGTAAGAACAATTATAAAAAAAAAATAAAGAATTAATTTTAGCAGCGGGAAAGATAGCTGTTCCACTGCAAGCAACTAGGGCTAGGCCCTAGGATTGAAATGGAAAGACTTTAACTACTTTTATTGAAGATGATATCCAATGCAGAATTCAGTTAAGTTAAATATTATAAAAGAGAGAGAGACAAAGATTAGCCAATATAATGATCTGAAGAAAACTCACCTAAAAAAAAAAAAATGTGGAACCATTTAAAACTAGTATGAGCTGGTTGAATAGATTTTAAATCCAGGGAGAAGCCGCAAGTGCAGATCAAGGAGCTGAAACTTTCAAAAAAGAACTTGTTAAAATTACTGAAGAGGGATATTATGTGTTATACTTCTCAACAAGTTTTTAACATAGATGAAGCAGGACTTTTGTGGAAACGAATGCCTAAAAGAAGTTTCATATTGAAAGAAGAAAAAAAACATTCCAGGTTTCAAAGCGGCGAAGGATCAGTTGACTTTATTGTTGGGTGGTAATGCTGCGGGGAATTTAAAATTAATACCCCTTTTAGTTTATTTGGAAGAGGGCCAAAGTTCAACCCAAAATAGACACATTTTTCATGATTAAATTTATCAATTAAATTCATGCTTTTAATTGGAATTTTAAGTTTAATTTTGACACTTAAGTAGTTACCACATAATTATATACATATGTTATGCAGAATATTTTATATGTACAAATATTTGAAATTAAATATTTTGACGGACATTTGTGCATCTTTTCACTACCATTTATTATTGATTAGGAAATATCCTATGGCACCGACCGCAACTCACAAATACATATGTTACCTTATGGGAATGCGGCGCTCACTTAGCGCTCTGTTTTTCCGGAACGAATTATCAGCGTTAAGCGGGGATCACCTGTAATCATATTGCCAAATTTCTTGACCTTAATATTACCCTCAGAAATATTTCTCTTCCACATAGTATAGACTGATTTGATAAAAGAAGTAAATTTAACTTTAATATTATTTATCTCATCAAATTGGAACTCCAATATTTCTATCAAAACATAAAAATATTATCTGTACTCAAATTATCAGACTTGCTAATATATGCAGTAACCATATATTATTCACCAATTCCTTATGCCTACTATGCAATAAAGTAATTAAAAACAATATCCCTGTTTATTTATTTTATCAACTACAATTTTAATATTGTTGCTCATTTTATCCAACATAAATTTTACTTCTATTTTTTCCAGCAATAGCTAGCAAGTAGTGGAGATGATAGAGGTGTTTCATAGAACTTATATCAAATATTTTATCATGGTATTAGAACTACCAGGTCAGTTCTAATGAGTATTTGTATGGTAGTATTTCCACTACTTTGAGAGTAATAGCTTCACATGACTTCCTATGGAATGATCTCTCTGCTTCTTTACTCACTAAGTTTCTCAAACTTTTACCTTTACCTTATATTTTTAATTAGATCTTTCATGAAATCATTTATAATTATATTTACTGTCATTCTGACAATTGATATTATGCTTTCAGATACTTCTGCAAATATAGTTTGGTTAGTTGCATTTTGTATCTCAATTTGTATCTAAATTTTTAAATCAAGCTGATAAAGTTAAGCAGTCTGTGCTAAATTGTAATGACATTACCACGTCCAAATTAACGCACACACATAGTAGCATTATAGAAAACGTGGAAAAAATGTTAACTGTTTGGGTAGATACGACACAGCATCATATGCCAGTTACCCAAGTGATAATTCACCACAAAGCATTAAACTTATTTAACCATTTAAAGGCCAGGAAGTTGAGGAAACCACAGAGACTTTTGTGGCTTCTCACGGTTGGTTTGAGAAATTCAAAAAACATGCAAGAATTCATAGCGTTAAACTGACATGCAACGCCACAAGTGCCAACATCTAGGCAGCAGCAAAATTTTCTGCACAACTGCAAGCCGTAGTAGAACAAACAAAATACATGCAGAATTTGGTATTCAATGTGGATGAAAGCAGGTTATTCTTTAAATACTTGCCTTCCAAAACTTTCATCTCCCGAGATAAGAAAAGAGCTTCCGAGTTTAAAGCAGTCAAGGACCGACTAACACTGTTGTTGGGCGCAATTACATCGATGGATATGAATCTAAAACCAATGCTTGTTTACCATTCCAAAATGTTTTGAGCTACGAAAGGATTCTCCAAACCTAATTTGCCAGTAATATGGAAATAGAATAGAAAAGTCTGAGTAACAATGGACTTGTTTACTGATTGGTTTATCAACTATTTTTGTCCTGCTGTCCAACATTATTGTGAACAAAATAATTTCGAACCCAAGGCACTTTTGCTACTGGACAATGCACCAGGTCATCCTTCAAATTTTGGCTCACTTCAAACATGCATTCCAGTTGAAGTGCAGTTTTTCCCACCAAACACAACTTCTCTGCTACAACCAATGGATCAGGGCATTATATATTAGATAGTAGCCTTTAAAGCATACTATCTGAGATGCACTTTTAGTCAACTGATTGAGGCTAATGATGAAACAACAGTTGATCAATGATTTCTGGAAAAATTACCTCATAAAAGCAATCAGCAATATCAAAGAAGCCTGGCATGAAGTGATAGATCAGTGTGTCTTAATGGTGTTTGGCGACAAATATGGCCCAATGTTGTAACAGAATGTGATGGAGCAGAATGTGAAATTTCTGCAATTAGCACAGAAGTTATTCGAATGGCACACGCAATAGGCTTTGCAAAAGTCCATGTAGCTGATGTTCAGGATTTATTAAGTAGCCATGGTGTGATACTAACAAATGGGGATCTCCAAGAGTTAACAGAGCAACAAGTAAACAGTTCAGAATATGAAGAAGTTCCCCCCAGAGAGGATATTAACAACAGAGACCTTGTCTAATTGTTTAAATGAAGTGACTCACGCCTTAGATGTCTTATCAGAAAATAATCCCAATTTTCAATGAAGCTGCATTGTGAAAAGATTCATTTTAAATGCTTTAACTCATTATAGTGAGATGCTAAGCGATCTTAAAAAAAATCAAGACAGTCGACACTAGATGCATTTTTGAAAAAGTCATCAAGTGAGAACTAGTGTTGTTTTGTGTTATTTTTCATATTAGATTAAGTTTACTGTTTTACTTGACTCTTGTGAAGTTTTCTTTAATATTTTATAATATAATAATGTATGTTCTCATTTCAAATAAATTTATTTTGAACAATTTTTACCTCTTTTTTTAATTGTAGGAACATATTCATATTCTTGCTATGGTATTTCTACCTCCTATAACAAAGTTTCTTATAACAAACTGAAGTACTGGAATGCATCTGCTTCGTTAATTGAGGTATTACGGTACTGTAGTAAGACTTTCCTTATACAGTCTCCAAAGCTTCTGATGCATAATCACCCTACCATTTGGACTTCACTCCATTAATTTTGACCTGCATTCTTCCTACATGCTCTTATTTTTAAATTCTGGAGTTTAACAGCTATTTTATTGCTTTTGGATATACTAGACTTATCACTCCCATAC
Source organism: Mastigoproctus giganteus (assembly GCF_048544385.1). Taxonomy (NCBI): domain Eukaryota; kingdom Metazoa; phylum Arthropoda; class Arachnida; order Uropygi; family Thelyphonidae; genus Mastigoproctus; species Mastigoproctus giganteus. Next base: position 180,823,945 of record NC_143581.1, read on the forward strand.
TCAATTACTTTTATGAAATATGTATATTATTATTTCATCTTTGGACCTTTCTATTCTATTTTTCCTAATATTTTCAACTTTTTCGTCTACAGAATCTAGCCATACTAAGTATATCTTTCAGCTTTTCAACTATATACTTTCATGTCACAATAATAAAGCTGTATGTTAATTTCTCCTTTCCTTCGTTTCACTTGTGTGAAACGAAGGAAAGGAAAAATCTTTACACACATCATACCAAAAGCGACTATAGAGGTTACTAATACTATTCTCTTTTTAAAGCTTACTTTTAAGTCTGCATTTCACTATAAATTATAGCAAGTTCCAAGCATTCTTTCTAATGTGTTACCGCTTTGGCATTCAGTTATACAGATTAATCCAACTACAGTTTTATATCTCAAGTGGATATTTTCCCACTGTTTTTCCTTGCCTTAACTATTTACTACACATTACTTGGAAATTCCAGGTATCTACAGTCGATTCCGGTTATTTGGGACACATCGGGACTAGTGCATTTTGGCCCGATTAAGCGGCTGCCCCAATTATCCAAAGTTTCACATAAATAGTTAAAAATACCATGTGCCCCCCCCTTTACAATTGGTTCACTGTACAATCAAATCACATTACGATGGAGTCACCATAGTAAAGTACCGTTCACTGTACGATGTGCAGTAAGCGCCGGTCATTGTGATCACGTTTGTGAATTGAATTTTAATTCTATTAAACAGCGATTCTAATTAGCGAAAAAAAGGAGGAATATTATCCACAGGCTATAAAAGCAAAGATATATTAAGCACAAATTTACCCTTTATTACCTTACCAATTAAAAAATTAAATGATATGTGAAAATCGGAAGAATATATGTTATAATTGGAATAATTAATATGTACTGTAATATGTACATCGAACTAGTTGACATTTCTGTTTACTGACATTTGCGGTGGGGGGTTAAAATATAAACAGTAAAATAAGAAATCAATAACAAAGAACACGGCACACACACAAATTGCAAGTAACACAATACATGCAGGTGAGAATGGAGTAACGAGTTACAAAGCTTTAAAAATAGGAATGAAGAGAAGATCTAAAAATTAATTTTTTTATATGATTGAAGATTTCATGGAAGTGTAAACACATTTCACCATAATAACCCACAGAATTCCAGCTGTCTGTATTATCGCAAATTCAGTAAGATCGAGTTTACTGTCCGTTTATGATAGATTTCACTAACAGAAAAGCCCAATAAACAGGTGACTGCTAATTGTTTTATGGTTGTGACCTCCAGAATTTCGACCGAACCGTATGGTACCGTCGGAGACAATCAAAGGGTAATCTCCAGTGCTGCGGTCTCCTGCCCCAATTAAACGGCATGCTGTCCCAATTAAGCGAAGTAAACCCTGGCTATTTTCTAGATTGGTTTCTGTTTTTTAAGATTTGCTCCAAATAAATGGCTGCCCCGATTAACAGGTGGCCCAAATAACCGGAATCCACTGTATTTTGTACTCTCTATTTGCAAGTATAAACCGTTTTCAGTTTATATTTTTTTGGCTCTCATTATTTTTTTGGCTCTTTTTTTTTTTTTTTTTTTTTTTCAGCATTTCACAAAATTCTTACTTCACAAGCATCTGGTATTAGTCTCTCTCTTTCTACTAATTCTCTCTTAGTCAGGCCCTTTCTAAAAGGATGGGACTTTGAGATCTCAACTTGCCCGAGTAAACTTCAATATTCTTTTCTCAGCTTTTTATTTTTCTACTTTCTTACTTCTCCTGTTCTCATTTGTAAAGCTTTTAGGGTAATACGAGGGTGATACAAACATTCCTACTGTCTTTTACCTCTTTCTTGCTATCTTCGCATTTTTAATTTACACTTTCATCCCCTCCCTTTCCTCGCTTCATTCCCTTGCCTTGTACCATTTGCTTGCATTATCTTTTAATTTACATTCTTCTAATTTTAGATTCTTATACAAATTCTCCCAAATTTTTCTGAATCACGCCATTTGATTTGATAATTCTTTTTTTGGGCCTATAACCAAACTATCCCACCCTTATCTGATACTTGCTATTACTCCATATATTAAACTAATCATTTTTGCTTTACAGTTCCCTTCTCTCTAATTGGCTATCCAATTCAGCCTATAATTTTATGTAATTCATTATATCATATAGCAAAGGATAACTGAAATTCTATTTCAGCTATCCTTTTCCTATCAGTATTTGGAATTGTGTAAATTACGCTGCTATCTTTGCACTTTTCAATAGATTTATTACTTTTACCTCATATAATATATATATATATATATATATATATATATATAAAGTTAGATGATTGAGAGGGACAGAATTGACAAAGAGCTACCAAATGGGAATTGGAGTATGGAAAACACAGAAAGACATAGGAAAAATAAAAAGTACTTAATGCTGAAAACTTATGATTTCAATATCTTCATCAAGGGTCAACCATCGAAATCATAGGAAAAACATGAAATATACGTAAGCACGTGGTAGTAACATCAGAGCAAATTTGAATTTGGTAGTGATGGGGCTTGGCCTAAATGTGGAGGTAAGCAAGGGAGAGACGTACGTATATTTCATAGCTAACCCAACAGAGGCAGAAAGCATAGAGGGAAGAAAATTAAAATGAAAAGGGAAGGAGAAAATAAAATATAACTTACTGAATCCAAAGTGGTACACAGACAGTGAAACTATCAGAACAGTAGAGGTATAAGGTGAAAAGGCTATCGTAGTTGCTCAATTATATTTATAGTTGCTGTATACCATAACGACTTCATGTGTCAAGCATCGGAGACAGTAGAATTAAATTAAATTACGAAGAATATATGTGTGTTTTAAACGTATGAAGTATGACATCCCAGGATAAAAAGAAAATAATGAACTTACGAAGTAGTGGAATTTGGTCGCTAAACTTTGTGTAGGCAAGAAAAGTATATTCTAGCAGAAAAATAGCATCTCGATATTGCATTCGGTAAACTAATGAATAAATGGATAGTTGGGCTCAGGCAGTCTGGGATTGCTTATCCCATTCCTATAGTAGGACCCCGGACATAATTCTGGGACTGTACTTCACATATTTAAGTCAGTTATGTTCAAATATAATAATAATAAACTTAAATTTAAAATTAAACTTAAAATATATAAAGAGTCGATACTCCTAGGTAGCCAATGTACCCATTGATTGGCTACTAATTCCCATTTGGTAGCTCTTTGTCTGTTCTGTCCCGCTCAATCATCTAACTTATATATCCGCTATGGTCACTGGATTCCTTCTGACAATATATGCAGTGTCCCTAGTCCATAATCCATATTACTATATTTTGATATTCTTCATCAAACTCTTATAAATACAATATATATATGAGAGGGTGGTTCAATAAAGAATCGCCCTGATATATATATTAGTGGCAAATGATGCAAGGAAGCAAGCTTAAACAGCACATGTTCCAAGACATCAACATCCTCCTTAAAAGGAGGCTTCTAAACCTTCATACAGTACTTCAGATGCAGCCTAACCATTGCCGTATGCAATGGAATAATCATCCCCTTGTCCCTGCAGGAAAAATTCTTGTATATCATTTACAAAACCCCATGACCTGTCCTAGCAGCCTGCCTACACTGCTCAGAAAACTTTGAAAATATTGCTCCATAAATATACCTATTAATAAAATACTTTTAAAATTTATGGCTAAAGGCATTTGGAAAGGTTTTTTGGAGATTTAATACATTTTTTAAATGTATTAAATAAATACATTTAAAAATGTATTTATTTAATTTAAAATAGCAAATAGCAAATAATTTTAAAATAATTTAAAATTTAAAAATGTATTAAATTAATTTTTAAACAAATACAATGCAATAAATGCAACTAATAACATGCCCATTTACAAAAATTTGTCTGAGTGTGTATTTTGGTGAAGAGAGAGTATGGAAGGTTTTGATAAAGTTGAGGCCATTTTAAAACACTGGCACCAACATGCACATAGCAGTAAAATGTTTAGAGTGCAACTGTCATATGGTATTTGCAATAAGGTGATAATTTTATATCTGGTCAGCAGTTACCATATTCTGATCATCATAGCCATGTTCTAGGTAAGAGTAATAATAATAATTAAAATAACTAAATAAAACAAATAATGCTTACTATTCTGAAATTAAATATCTAGGTAAAACAGATAAGGTAAAATAAGACGAATACATATAGTAAATAAAACACAATTAAATTAAATAAAATATATTGATTATTATTATTATTTTTAGGAATATTGTGATGTAATGAAGCCTGAGGCATATGTTGCACCAGCCAAAAAGAATAAATAAAAATTCCCACATTATCCTGAGAGAGAGAGAGAGAGAGAGAGAGAGAGAGAGAGAGAGAGAGAGAAGGGAATCACCAAGAAAGCAAGAAAGAGAAGAATGATGATATCCAGCTAAGGACCCTCGGTTTGCCAAGCCCATACTCACCAGATGTGAGGCCCCTGGGGTAAATTATAGGACATGGAGCAAAAGCTTACTGATAAAATTAATTTCAATAGTGCCAACATACTATAACAATCTGATGTGGAAATAGAAATCACTTGACTGGCTGATCTTTGGACTGGATATGTTGGTGCAGGTATGATAAATAAATTACACCAGTCAGCAAAAAAAAAACAGTTTCACTCTGTTAAAATTCAGTGTGCTGCTTATATATATATATCTGACATTGCTGAATTCAAATATGGCAATGATATAAGCATTTTTTAGTAAGCATCAGTAGAGCATAATGCAAGAAAGCAAACTTATACAGCATCAACCAAAAAAAAAAAAGAAAAAAAAAAGGGAAAAAAAAAATTTCCATTTCAGCCATCCATTCCGTCTAAAAGTTTGTCCACTTCTTCCTTGAATTTATTTAAGCTATCAACTTCCATGACGACAGATGGGAGTTTGTTCCAGCAATCAACTACCCACTGACTAAAGGCAAATTTCCACACATCTATTCAACAACTGTCTTTCCTCAATTTCAGTTTATGCCCCCTCAAGGTTTGTAATCTGAGCAAGAGGAAGAACTGTCGTAACACCTACCAATTTTAAGAGACAAGGGATTAAAGTCAAAAACTACATTTCTAGTAAAAAAAAAAAAAAAAAAAGATATACATTTTAAGAAAATGTTACATACAGTACTAAATATTTTTGTTTAAATATAAGATCGATATTATACCTTTATTGTAGGAAATCTTGACCCGATGCTCACATCAAAGTGATATGGTTAATGTAATATAAAATCTTTAAGTATTAAAATGCGAACATATCCCTATTAAAGGATTGTTAAATTATGTGATATTATATAAAACTTACCTTGTCTTCAATTCACATAGTCTGCTAACTGCTATCAAGGAAGAGCAAAGCACAGTCAATGCACATCAACCTACCCCAAACTAAACCCATCAGCAATGATAGACCAGAAAGAGAAGACAATTGTCAAACTGTATTAAAAACATATTAAATTAAAAACTGTATTAAAATAGTATTAGGCTAGACTTCATATTTTAATATGGTTTTTAATACAGTTTGACAATCGTCTTCTCTTTCTGGTCTATCGTTGCTGATGGATTTAGTTTGGAGTAGGTTGATGTGCATTGGCTGCGCTTTGCTCTTCCTTGATAGCAGTTAGCAGACTATGTGAATTTAAAACAAGTTTAGTTTTATGTAATATCACATAATTTAACAATCCTTTACAGACCAATCTCTTTATTGGCCAATCTTGGCAAATTATTTGAAAGGATGAATGCCCCAAGGATTTTAAAATTATTTACAGAACAAACTCTCCTCTGATTGCCAGTTTGGATTCAAAAAAGGACAATCCACTGAAGACGCAATCTCAACCTTGCTGACTTACATTCAGGAGGCAAACAGCAAATATGTTCTTGCTATTTTTATTGACTTTGAGGGCGCTTTCGATTCCCTCTGGTGGGAAAGTGCTCTCAGGTCACTGCAACTGGCCAAGTGTGATGAGTACCTGTTCAAAGTCCTTAGATCTTACTTTAAGTACCGACAAATTAGAGTATGTGCAAAGCATTTATCATACACAACTACCGTTTCAAGAGGATGCCCTCAGGGTTCAGTCTTGGGACCTCTCTTCTGGAATGCAGTGCTAGACCAGTGGCTCACAAAGGATAGTGATGAGTTCATCAAAGTTGCATATGCAGATGACCTGGTGGTGGCAGTGCAGGGAAGATCAAGACAAATTCTCGAACAAAAAATTCAGTCAGTTTTGAATAATTTAGTGGCATGGGTGGGTTTAAATAAACTAAAGATTTCTGTCACCAAGACCAATTTCATGGTGTTTAAACACCACTTCGATTATGGAAGGCCACCAAAGGTAACCCTATATGGTACTCAAATTCGATGGAATTTGGTGTTCTGTACGTTTGGCGGTACAGAACACCAAGTATTTGGATTTAACTTTAGATGATCATCTCAGGTTTCATGTACATCACTAAAATCAATGAAAAAATCAAAATGTTTGTAGCTGCAGTTGTTAGAATTTCCCGCAAGGAATGGGGTTTATCCAAAAAAAACTCTGGTATTGTACTACAAGACGATATTTCTTCCCATTGTAGTTTATGGTGCTGGTATTTGGTTTGCAGCTGCTACTAAGGTTACAACTAAAGCCAAGCTTCTGTCCCTGCAACGTACAATGCTGCTTACAGTTATACGCACTCCCAGGACGGTGTTGACAAATGCCTTACAAGTTATGGCAGGTACCAGCCCCTTGAATTTACACATTATTTTCCGAGCTATTGTATATAACTTGAAGAAGGGAAGGGCGTTACAAATACTGAATATCACCTCTAATCCAAATAACAACATAAAGGGGGGAAAACGTAGAATTTGGGGTGAGCTTGTGAATTGCTGGCAGCAACACTGGGATTTGAGTGAGTATGGAACCATTACAAGAGGATTCATTCCAGCCGTAAGCTTTGCAATGGACAGGAGGGTGTCTTCTTGGTTTGCTCCCACCATGACCACGAGTTACTTAATCACTGGACATGGCTTAAGGGCCAAACTATTTGAAAGAGGATTAGAACCTGAACCTTACTGTTCGTGTGGTGAGATTGAGTTTTGGAGACATGTCATCCTTGAATGCGGACTGTATACTTCAGACAGGCAGGAATTACTAAATAGGTTACAAAACCTAACAGAGAATAATTTACCTCTCTTGGTTCAGAGGTGGGACATCTTTGCTTTGCTTCAGGAATTCTCGACCAAAGTTTTTAAAAGAAGACAGGAGTTAAGAAATCTATTGCAGGATACCAATTAAAGGAATTGCTGCACATTTGACGATAGAATGATTCTGTGTACTGTCATCTTTATAGGATGTTTCTGGTATGCAGTGCGAGTTGATCTTCCGCTTCTGAATACCCAAATGCAGGCTTGCATTTGTGGATGGACTCCACAAAAGTGGAGATAATGTCAATCTAAGTGTTAATGTTAATTTTTTCTAAGTGTTATTTTTAAGTTAATGTCATTCTAAGTGTATGTATGTATGTATATATTTGCTATTTACATGTAAAATAATTGTATAATGTTGCTTTTGTTTCCACAAGTATACATTGTTCCTAGTTGGTATTTTTTATTATTATTATTATTTTGTTTTTTATTTATTTATTTTTTTTTTGCTGGCCTCCAAATTTGGGCAGCCCTGGGGGTGGGATTGCTGGCACCTACCAGTATAGCACTACTTCCGGTGTGGCGCCTCCATAGCCAGGTGGGAAGGAGCAGCAGTGCGTAGCACACGCTTCTTGATTAGACCGGGGTTCGAGCCCGTCACCACCAAATACAGAGGATGCGGAAAGGTCAGGGATTGACCACCGCACCGGAGCAATATGGCCTTAGTTGCTAATGCTCCTAAACACCAAAATAACAACAACAATAACAACTACTTCCGGTAGGTGCAGGATTTGTGCATTACAACACACACAGAGAACTGTTGGCAAAATGGCCTGACATAACACTCTTTTTTCAGGCCTGTTTTGCAGAGGTTCTGAGCTTTTACAGGAGTAATAGATGGAGATAGGCTTATGTCTAGGAGCCAGCCTTCATATCAGGACATACACACAAGCAAATGTACAGAAAGACTACAGCATATACAGTCGATTCCGATTATTTGGGACACATCGGGACTAGTGCATTTTGGCCCAATTAAGCGGCTGCCCCAATTATCCGAAGTTTCACGTAAATACAGTAGTTAAAAATACAATGTACCCTCCCTTTACAATTAGTTCACTGTACAATCAAATCACGTTATGACGAACTCACCATAGTAAAGTACCGTTCACTATACGATGTGCAGTAAGCGCCGGTCATTATGATCACGTTTGTGAAATGAATTTTAATTCTATTAAACAGCGATTCTAATTAGCAAAAATAGGAGAAATATTATCTACAGGCTATAAAAGTAAAGATATATTACCCACAAATTTACCCTTTATAACCTTACCAATTAAAAAATTAAATGATACGGGAAATTCGGAAGAATATACGTGACAAACGGAACAATTAATACATACTGTAATATGTATATACTAACTAAACTAGTTGACATTTCTGTTCACTGACATTTGTTGGTGGGGGCTGAAATTTAAAACAGTAAAAAGATAAGCAATTAATAACAAAAAACACTACACACACAAACTGCAAGTAACACAATACTCGCAAGTAGGAACGGAGTAACGAGTTACAAAGCTTTAAAAATAGGTTTTTGTTTTGTTTTGGTTTTATTGGCGCATTAGCTACTAAGGCTATAATGTGCCAAGACCATGTCATTTATAAAAAAATTTAAACTTTAAACTTTCAGTGACCTAACTAGTTAGGTCACTATGTCAAGAAGTATAAGAAAAATGTAAATTTTATAAATGAGTAAAAATATTTATTGATTTTAAAAATCTAAAAATAGCAGACACATTGTCATTGTCGGATAAAATCTGACTGAGTGTATATGGCTCAGTCAGATGATTAAAAGCAGTAAGACGGATATTGCTAAAATCTGGGCATTCAACTAAAATGTGTCTTATTGTTAAAATTGTGCCACAGGACACACACATAGGGGGGTCATCAGCCCTCAGCAGAAAGGAATGAGTTAAATGACTGTGTCCTATGCGGGTCCGGGCAAGAACAACTTCCTCCTTACGATTCCTGCGCAGACTAGACTGCCACGGTTCAATTACAGGCTTTATACAATATAGTTTATTTCCAGTCTGTCTATTCCACGAGTCCTGCCATTGGGAGTGTATGTTTTGGTGTATTATTTGCCTGTAGTCTGTATAGGGGACTGACAGGCAGCGGTTATTATTGGGAATTGCTGATTTGGCTGCGGCGTCAGCCAAATCATTTCCCCTAATCCCAATGTGGCTGGGAATCCAGCAGAAGCGGATATCATATTCGCGTTCATAGAGAACGTGAATCTTCTGCTGAATGCTAGACAGAACTGGACGAGGATTATATCTCACAGATATTAAAGCCTGTAACATGCTAAGAGAGTCGGTATATAAAATGAACCGTTGGTATTGGCATTCACTAATGTGATCCAAGGCTAACTCTATAGCATGCAGCTCTGCAGTAAATATACTGCATTCAGAGGGAATCTGCTCCGATGTAGTGCTGTCTGTAAAGACAGCAGCAGATCCCACATATGATTCCGATTTCGAACCGTCTGTGTAGACTGGCGCGAAGTCGGAATGTTCAGCTCGGTGTGCTGAATAAAGCTGCAGGTAGACCGATGATGGAGTGTCCGACTTTCCCCAATTTCTGAGGGACAAGTCACATACCGGGACATGAGCATGCCAGGGTGGAAAGGGTTGCTTTGGTGTTTGGGCAACCTTGTCTACCTTGATATTAAGTTCTTTGAGTAGCTCTTGGAGACGAATACCAAAAGAGAGCTCTTGGAGACGAATACACGTAAGACGATTGGCAGTCTTACGTGTGTTGTACAAATTTTCCCATCGTGGCTCAAAAACGAATGGCCACGTAGGATGGTCTGCCAGGGATTTCAGTTTTAAGGCATACTTTAGAGACAAATGCTTACGACGAAGCGATAACGGTGGTTTGTTTGCTTCGACGTATAAGCTCTGGACAGGAGATGTTCGGGATGCTCCAATAGCAAAACGAAGGGCCTGATGATGGACGGGGTCCAGCCACCGCAGGACACTGTCTCAGGCTGAGGAATATACCTGGGACCCATAATCTAGTTTGGATCGCACAAGTGCACGGTAAAGCCGAAGAATGGTACATCGGTCTGCTCCCCAAGATGTAGAGGAGAGCAAGCGGAGAATATTAAGCCCACGTGTGCACTTTGTGCGGAGTTGACGAATATGATCCAAAAAAGTTAGTTTTTTATCGAATATGAGCCCAAGAATTTTGTGTTTGCTGCTACTGGAATAGCATTTTGTCCGAGCCTTAATTCGGGTTCAGGATGAAGATTACGCTTGCGACAAAAGTGTACGCAAACGGTCTTCTCCGGCAAGAACCTGAAGCCATTTGCAAGTGCCCAGGAATTCAGACTATCAATGGCTTTCTGCAGTTGTCTTTCAATAACCCTCATGTTGCACGACTGGCAAAGAATGCTAAAGTCATCAACATAGAGGGCACTGTTTACAGTTGGAGGAAGTTGTTCTGTGATGGAATTAAATTTTATGGCAAAAAGCGTGACACTTAATACTGATCCTTGTGGTACTCCCTCCTCTTGGCTAAAGGAGCGAGAGAGTGAGGATCCCACACAAACTTGGAACGATCGATTGGCTAAAAAGTTTTGAATAAAAAAGGGCAGATGCCCTCTTAGGCCTAGGCTATGTAAGTCTTTTAAAATGCCAAATCTCCAAGTTGTGTCATACGCTTTCTCCATGTCAAAGAACACCGACACCAAGTGTTCCCATTTTAGGAAAGCATCCCGGATGGATGCTTCCATTCTAATAAGATGGTCCAAAGTGGACCGGTTCTTTCGGAAGCCGCACTGGATGCTGGAGAGAAGGTCATTTGATTCTAAATACCATATTAAACGAGAATTGACCATTCTCTCCAGAATTTTGCACAGACAGCTAGTCAGAGCAATAGGACGATAGTTGGTGGTGACTTTTGGATCCTTTCCTGGCTTAGGGAAGGCAAGAACGATTGCCTTTCGCCAGGAGTCCGGAAACTGCCCTTCAGTAAAGATTCTGTTATACAGAAGGAGCAGACAATCCATAGATTTTGGTGAAAGATGTTTAATCATTTCATAATGGATGCCATCTGGTCCAACAGCATTTGCTTTGGAAAGAGTGAGGGCTCTTTTCAGTTCCTCTATAGTGAACGCCCCGTTGTAGGGATAGAGGCCCTTGGTCTTAAAATTAAGTGCTTGTTTTTCCAATTTATGTTTGAGGACCAGGAACTCTGGGGAGTACGAGGATGTTGCGGAGATGTTAGAGAATGTTTCCCCAAGAGCATTGGCTATTGCAGTTGGATCTGCAATAGCGCATCCATTATAATCTAGGATTGAAGAAGGGTGGGATGTATATTTCCCCTACATTTTCCGGATTTTATCCCAGACTACCTTAGAGTTGGTAGACTGGTTAATAGATGATGTAAAACGGATCCACGATTCCTTTTGACTCTGACGACGGATGTAGCGTGCTTTGGCTCGTGCACGTTTGAAGGCTATAAGGTTGTTCGTGGTAGGATATTGGCGAAATATCCCCCACGCTTTGTTTTGAGCCTTTTTTGCTGCTGTGCATTGTGAATTCCACCAAGATTTGGGAAATGGTGGAAACCGGGCTGATGTTTTTGGGACAGCATTAGCAGCTGCTTGGACGATGATTTCTGTGATGTACTTAACTGCATCATTGATAGGCTCTTGACTGACTGTGCTAAGATCAAAATTTGCCTGATGTTGGAAGGCAGTCCAGTCAGCCTGATCAATCTTCCACCGTGGTAACCTAAAAGGAAGACATGGTCTCCCACTGTGTAACAAGGTTATCACGGGGAAGTGATCGCTTCCGTATGGATTCTCCTCCACTTCCCAAGTGAGTGAAGGGAGTAGAGAAGGGCAGCAGATAGAGAGATCAATGGCAGAAAAAGTATGGGTAGGCATGTGGAAGAAGGTGTTTGTTCCATTATTTAGAAGGGAAAGGTCATTGTCATTGAGCATACACTCTATGACTCGTCCCCTTCCGTTGATGTTAGCACTACCCCACAGGGTGTTATGTCCGTTAAAATCCCCGAGAAGTAAGAAAGGGGGAGGCAGCTGCGTTAGAAGATCATCAAGGTCTGCCTGGGTGATGTTAGTCCCAGGTGGCAAATAAATGGAGCACACAGTTAATAGAAATCCCACTGAAAGGCGAATTGCAACAGCCTCTATGCTGGTTGTAATTAGCAAGGGCTGCACTGGGGTCTGGTTACCCACGAGGATAGCCACTCCCCCATGTAAAGGGCCATCCGCAATTCTATCCTTTCGAAAAAATGTGATGTTGTGCATGGTGGGATCATCATTTGCCTTTAGATATGTCTCCTGCAAGCAAAAGCAAAATGGCTCGTGCTTTTGCAGGAGGGCCTTGATGTCATCAATATTTTGCCGGAATCCACGACAATTCCATTGTAGGAATTTAGCCATTATTTGGGCTTGGTGGGTCCATCAGGTGGCTTCCGAGGTGCTGAGGGCTTACTTTTATCAGTCTTGGGTTTCTCTTTTTTGGGGAAGAATGGACGCTGTCCTGTGTTCATTTCTTCCTCCGCAAAGAGTTCCAAGACTGAATCTTCGGGTACCTCCTTCTGCCCGACATCCATGTTTTCTTGGGTACTAGGGGGGGGACTTCCCCTTTCTTATTCTTTTCTTTCGTAATTACCTTTGTTAATTGTGGTGCGTTAGGAGGTACCGATATAGGAGTGGCAGCTGATTGGTCCTTCTGTGCAGGTTTTTGCGAACTTAAGAGATAACACGCGATGGGAGTGAAAGACTCCTTTGGAGGAATGGTCATGTCCATCTGAGTTCCGACGGAACATCTCCCTGCTACCTTCTGGGCGTAGGTAGGTCTGTTGATATTCAGGGGTTTCACTGATTTCCTTGCCTCCTAGTATGATATATTTAGCTCTGCCTTCAACCACTGAATTTCTTTTTCTTCTTTCCACCTCTGGCATGCTCGTGAATAGGCCGGGTGTTCGCCTTCACAGTTAATACAGGTGGGTTTTGCGGCTGAACATGCTGTTGTTTCGTGGTCCTTTGCACCGCATCGAGCGCATGCAAGGACTCCATGGCAGGCCATTTGAGAATGTCCATACTTCTGGCATTTAAAACACCGTAAAGGGTTCGGAACGTATGGACGCACTGAACAGTTGATGTATCCAGCTTTAATCTCGTCAGGAGGTTTAGGAGAGTTAAAAGTCAGGATAACGCTCCTGGTTTTAACAATTTTTCCATCCCTTCGCGCAGTGATTCTCTTGACGGCAATGACTCCCTGTGGTTTTAATTCGGAGCAGATTTCCTCCTCGGTGACGTCGAGAAGGTCCCACTCTGAAATGACACCTCTCGATGAATTGAGTGTTCTGTGTGGTGTCACTGTTATAGGGATTCCTCCGATTGATGTTGTTCGGAGGAGATGTTCAGATTGCCTGTCATTTTTAGTTTCAATTAAAAGGTCTCCAGAACGAAGCCTCTTAACTGATTTGGGTGAACCTGCTAACCCATCTAACCCTTTTTGAATGAAAAAGGGCGACATTTTACCAATTGGTGTCTCATTGGTAGAATGCATAATTAAAAATCTTGGGACAGGCCCTGATGATGATGATTCAGTTCGCTGCCTCTTTTTTGCAATAATATTATCAGTCTCTACATCTATATTTTCAGATAGGGACCGGGTTGGGGCCCCTGAAGAAATAAGTTTATCAGGATTCATGAATTTTTTAAGTGGTTCATGCCCGGGCTCCCCATCCACCACGGAGCCCAAAGGGACGCCCACTACCCGGCATGCAATAAATGCGCTCGGGAGTGGAACGCCAGGGCTACCCAGACACTATACCCGCACCGCCGCCAGCCTGAATCCTGTCCCTCGGACCATGAGGGTAGGGGCGTGGCATTGTCACGGTTGACCCTCGCAGGCGAGCCTACTAGCCGATTGATCCTAGCCGGGCCTTCCAGGACCACCCGTCTTGTCGAAGCAGGGGCCAAAGTGGTGTATTGAAGCTGGGCCCCTCAACCACCAGGATCCCCCTTTCCGAATTTCCACGGGTCGCAGCGCACGGCAAACACGCCGGATTCCATTGATGTAAGCCTGGAACCTGGGCTGTGGGCGTTGGATCCCAGTGATGCTAGTCTGGTAAGTCCAGCAGCGTCACTGGGAGGTCCCCTCACCATGTACAGGTGCCCACGTCGAGGGGTTTAAAAATAGGAATGAAGAGAAGATTCTGAAAATTATTTTTTTTTATATATATGATTGAAGATTCCATAGAAGTGTAAACACATTTTACCATAATAACCCACAGAATTCCAGCTGTCAGTATTATTGCAAATTCAATAAGATAGAGTTTACTATCCATTTACGATAGATTGCACTAACAGAAAAGCCCAATAAACAGGTGGCTGCTAATTGTTTTATGGTTGTGACCTCCAAAAATCTGACCAAACTACATGGTACAGTCAGAGAAAATCTTAGGGTAATCTCCAGTGGTGCGGTCTCCTGCCCCGATTAAACAGCATTTTGTCCCAATTAAGCGAAGTAAACTCTGGCTATTTTCTCGATTGGGTTCTGTTTTTCAAGATTTGCCCCAAATAAACGGCTGCCCCGATTAACCGGTGGCCCAAATAACCGGAATCCACTGTATAAGAGTATATATATAAAATCTGTATATAAATCTTGTATATAAATTGATTAATATGTATCTCAAGAATGTATATACAGTTGTGTATTAATAAATAAAAAAAAATTAAAAAATCCTTTAATAGGGATATGTTTACATTTTAATACTTAAAGATTTTATATTACATTAACCGGATCAGTTTGATGTGAGCGTCGGGTCAATATTTCCTACAATAAAGGTATGATATTGATCTTATATTTAAACAAGAGTGCTTAAAGTAGGAAAAATTGGGCTTCATTGCTCTTACATTTTGAAAATGTACTAAATATGGAACAATGGGTCCACTAACCTTATTTTATTTACAAAAATGTTTATCTAATTACAAAACACTTATTTTGTCGTTTTTTTTGCTTTTTAGAACTGTCCACAGATGTCTCCCAAATGAGATTCCAATAGTAGTCTACCAACATATTTGAGAAATATCTTGGTGAAACCTTTCACAGTGTTCATTGGAGATCGCTCCCAAGTTTTCAGGAAAAATGTCGAAACAGGAATGTAGGAAATCAAGTTTTAATGACATGTTGCATCCCAACTCCCTGTATGCTAAAATTAGCTCATCCACAATTTCACTGTAATTTTGTGATTTCTCATTGCCTAAAACATTCTGGCAGACGTTTTCGAATGTCTTCCATGCTCTTATTTCTGTAGCATTTAATATTCTAGTGAATACCTCATCTTGGAATAGTAGTTTGATTTGAGAACCCACAATAAATCCCTCTTTTATCTTGGCTTCACTGATTCGAGGAAACTTTTGCCTCAAACAGGAAAATCCTTCTCTTTTTTTGTCCATTGCCTTCACAAATATTTTTTTATCAAACCTAGCTTATCCACCAAAGCAGAATGCGCTACATTTTTCTGGCCTGGTGTAGTTACTGAACAGTCTGGAAATTTTTTTACCCTGTAGTGGCAATCCTCTGCTCGGCTGTCCCACTTGCACAAAAGTGCAGCAGTATTTAGTATACAGTAAACTCTCGATTTAAGGAACCCCAATATAATGGATTTCGGATTTAACGGACCTGACAAATGTACATATAATACAGTAATGTACATATTAATCTCGACCATATTAAGTTATACAAAACTTCAGTGTTATTATTAATTAAAAATTAATAACAATTACCTATTTCCATTATTTTTTTGATAATCAAAGAAACCATGCACTCTTAAAGAAATTATGAATCAGTTGCCTGTTATTTACACCAGCTCAAAGAATGCGTGGTTTACTTCAGAGATTTTTTCTGACTGGTTCTTCAACCACTTTGTCCCTGTGAGGCTATTCCAGACAGATGTTCTGAAAATTTCCACCAATAATGTAAAGGCATTGTTGCTTCCTGACAATGCCCCTGCTCATCCTAGTGCTGAGAAGTTAGTAAGGGTGGCAGAATTAAAATGTCTTTTTTTGCCATCAAACACAACTTCAGTTATTCAGCCAATGGACCAAGGAATAACTGCAGCCTGCAAGAGGCTGTATAAGAAGAACTTTTTGGAAGAAGCAATGGTTGTGTTGGAGGATGAAGAAGCTGCAAAAGAAGACAAGAAGAGCCAGGACACTTCAGAATTTATGAGCCTACAACATTAAGCCTGCGCTCTTTAACTTTGCAGCTGCTTGGAAGGAAATGAAGCCTACGGCTTGGGGCAAATGGTTAGAAGAAGTTGTACAATATTGAACCGGATTTGGATTTTGATGGATTTGACTTTCGGCGAACCCTTGTAAATGCTAGCAACCAGGAAACAACTGAAGATGATGTTCTGAAATGACTTGAAAATGATGAAGGTGATCCTGGCTACCAAGTCCTCACTGAAGAAATTGTGGACAAAGTTCAATATGGAAAGGCAGGGGAAGAAGAAGACATTGAGAAAGAGCAAATTACACCAGGAAGGGCCTAAACTGTCTGAAATGAGAAATCTCATGGACATCACCATCCACTACATAGGTGTAGCGGATGGTGTGATTTTTTTTTTTTTTTTTGGCTGATGCTGCATAAGCTCATATACACACTTGCTTTCTTGCATCACATGCCACTACTACTACTACTGTGATTTTAATACCACTTCTCTGCAAATATAGCAAAAGCTATCAGGTTAATTTAAGCAAGAATGCAACAGATTTTATGTACAGTTGAGGCATGCACACATAAGAAAATAATTATAAAATTGTAGATTTCTATTTTTAGTTTAAACACAGTTCACAATTTACACTAATGCACACAACACTTGTTTACAAACACTAATTCACTAAAACATTTGTTCACTTTGTTTCCCACCCACTCCCTGAAACATACACTTTTTTAAATATGAAAATGCTTGCTTGGTGTGGAACACACTCATATACATACCAGGAGAGAAGTTTCTAGAAGGCTCAGAATGTTCCTGTGATCTAGAGAACTCTGCCAAAAGTTCTAGAACCTTCCAGAAACATCCTAAACTTTCTTCCGCAAGTAACAATATTCTAAAACGTTCCAGAACATTCTTGACGTATATTGTAGAAAGCTCCTAAATGCTCTAGAAACCTCCCAAATGTACTATGTGTGTTATTTGGTTTTTAGGAGCATTATCAACTAAGGCCATATTGCTCCGGGAAATGCGGTGGTCATTCCCTGACCTTTCCGCATCCTCCGTATTTGGTGGTGACGGGCTCGAACCCCGGTCTAATCAAGAAGCGTGCGCTACGCACTGCTGCTCCTTCCCACCTGGCTACAGAGGCGCCCCCAAATGTACTAGGAAATTTATGTATGTATGTATAGATAGATAGATAGATGGAAAAGATAATTAAACCAACTACATCTTGGTTTTCAGTCATTTACCTGTGATATTTGAAAATTGAGGGCAATGAAAACCATTTTTAAACACATATCTTAGTGTTTGAACATATTTCCTACAAGAATCTGTTGAGATTATTTCAGGGAGGAAATTGATGCTAATCAGTGTTATCATTCGTTATCTTGTCATAGGGTCAACAAGACATCTTATTTGGGACATAGCATTTCAATAATCAAGACTTGAGTGTTAGGCACCCCTGATTATCAAAAAAGTCTTAAATAAGTTATTGTGCTTATAGACCCCCCCCCCCCAAATGTACTAGGAAATTTATGTATGTATGTATAGATAGATAGATAGATGGAAAAGATAATTAAACCAACTACATCTTGGTTTTCAGTCATTTACCTGTGATATTTGAAAATTGAGGGCAATGAAAACCATTTTTAAACACATATCTTAGTGTTTGAACATATTTCCTACAAGAATCTGTTGAGATTATTTCAGGGAGGAAACTGATGCTAATCAGTGTTATCATTCGTTATCTTGTCATAGGGTCAACAAGACATCTTATTTGGGACATAGCATTTCAATAATCAAGACTTTAGTGTTAGGCACCCCTGATTATCAAAACAGTCTTAAATAAGTTATTGTGCTTATAGACCCCCCCCCAAATGTACTAGGAAATTTATGTATGTATGTATGTATGTATGTATAGATAGATAGATAGATAGATGGAAAAGATAATTAAACCAACTACATCTTGGTTTTCAGTCATTTACCTGTGATATTTGAAAATTGAGGGCAATGAAAACCTTTTTTAAACACATATCTTGGTGTTTGAACATATTTCCTACAAGAATCTGTTGAGATTATTTCAGGGAGAAAATTGATGCTAATCAGTGTTATCATTCGTTAGCTTGTCATAGGGTCAACAAGACATCTTATTTGGGACATAGCATTTCAATAATCAAGACTTTAGTGTTAGGCTCCCCTGATTATCAAAACAGTCTTAAATAAGTTATTGTGCTTATAGACGCCCCCCCCTCCATGATGAGATGATGAAAGAGAACTTATTTATCACAGTTTCACCAATCATTGAGATATTTTTTCTTTCCATCTCAAATTGTTATGGTACATTGGTACTACTGAAATTAATTTCTTATGCAATCTTTCAGTATGCTTTTATTTCATTGTGTTTTAATTATATTTCACTTTTTATATTTAGACTTTTACTTTATTTTATTTTAGAATATCCTACTTGCATTACATTGTTTGCATTATTTAATTATCTTAATTATTGTATTATGTTTACCTAAAATATAACTATGATGACCAGAATGTGGCCACTTTTGGTGGGCTATAATATTTACTAACCTTATATTAACTACCACATATATAGACCCATATTATAATTCAGTTCAACTTATTTTACCTGAAATAGCACACAATGATATACCTAATTTTGTTTAAATACCAGGATAAAATATTTGATATAAGGTCTATGAAACACTTCTATCATCTCCACTACTTGCTAACTATTGCTTGGAAAAAATAAAAGTAAAATTTAATAGATGCACAAGCTAACATGGCAAAGAAAATTAAGAGAAAGTTAGCAACTCGCGCATATTATGTGAATATTTTATCCATAATATTCAACTCTATTATTATGGCTCAACAATCTAGGCTACAGCTGCTATTATCAATTTAAAGAAAATTTTATCATTTGAATAATGATTCGGGACCTGAAAGTTGTGAGATGTTGCAGGGTGAAATGCACCCAGGTCACAGACTGGAAAAGGTCCTCACCTGCTACTTGCTGTCCTTTTATCCCTAATATTAATTCTCATACCCCAGCATACTGAATTCTCTTGCAGATTATATATTAACTAATTCCAATATTTGTAGTAATACAGGAAATGAAGTTCTAGTTCAATTTACATAAAACAAAAAATAAGCAGTCTAAAAATATAATAAGCAATAAATATGAATGATATATTAAAAAAATAAATTATAATAAAATAAATGTAAATTATTAATTTTATTCAAAATGTCAATATTTCTGGACTCATATTTTCTAATCTTATCACTAAATAATGGGGGGCTTATCTGAAATTTAATGGCAAAACTATAAATTCTGGGACCCCTGCTAGATTGCCAAATTCCTTCCCCCATATGATCTTTAACAACCATACCAAATCAGCTGTCAGGCCCCACTGACTTGTCGCCACTGCTGGTATTGAAGTTTAACCACTGATGAAATTCTTGTCCTAGAATTCCAAAAGGATGAAATTATTGTCCTAGAATTCCAAAAGGCTAAATAAAATATCACATTCATAATGATTTTGTTGTGATGATACAAGAACTCAAAATAAAGAACAGCCATCCATAACACTGAGCAGCAACACATAATAATCAGATGATACTCTTTTGTGATATTCAATTGAATTCATAAAATCTTTATTACCTATAAATATATAAATAAAATGCAGTTTTACAATGAACAATTTAAACAAAAGAAAAATAAACCTGAACAAAAAAAATTTTTGACACAGTATTAGCCCATTTGCTCATGCCCAACACAGCCATTAGTTAGTTGGCTAAGTAGTGGCTGTAGTTCCACAACAACAGATGGAAGTTGATAGCCTAAATAAATTTAAGGTTGAACTAGATAAACATTTGGAGTGACTGGATGGATGAAATGGGAAGGTTTTTTTTTTGCTGATGCTGTATAAGCTTGCTTTCTTGCATCATATGCCTCAACTAATGCTAATTAATTCGGCCCTGGAGAGAAATGTGCAAGGCTCATGAGGTAGAATTTTTCTCAGTGTAGTCTGTGCTTGTTAACAGGAGAGACTTTTTACAGGGATAGGATACGCTAGAATTAGAAGGGGGTGCAAGAATATTTGCTGATGCTATCGAGGCAGTGATAGATGGGTTGTAAAACTGCTAGCTTGGAGGGATACACAGACTAATGGCTTAACTAGAGCTTAACTAATTGACAAGGCTCTTAACACATATTCCCTTCTTTCATCTGGGCAGAACTACAGACACTTCCAAATTCAATCCTAACTCTTGACTTTTTTCCAACATTGCCTTGTACTTTTTAAGTCCTCAGATTTCCTACTCTCAATATCATTAGTGCCAATGTGTACAACAATATCACCATTGGTGCTCTCTATACCATCAGAATATCAAAAATCTGGAGCATTCATGGCAACATGATTGCTCAAGAATTCTTCTGACATTCTCTTGATTGAAATCCACAGGAGACATTGAATAGTGTACTGGGAATGGCATGAGGTGGTTTACTGAGATCATCAATATAGGAGTTAAAAGAAAAGTAGGATGCTAGTAGGTCTGCTTTATCTTTAACTGAGGTGGCAATATATAACCATCAGGTTTTAACAGAGGTGAGAGTAAAAGTTGTGGCCAATAGCTTTAGCAAGAGACCAGCACATGCTCGACTGCTGTCTGGACAAGATGCAAGTTTTCTACCCTTAGTCTGTTCAAAATCTAGTTCATACTAATTAATAATTCCTTTAAACTGTTGCAAGCTTTTAAAGGAATTAATAATTCCTTTAAACTGTTTCTGCGTAGGAAGAAAATGAATCTGGTGATTTGGATGCAAGCCAATTGAAATTTGCAACCTTATCTTGAACAGCCATATTACATTTATTGGAATACAAAGGTTTAGATAAAGGATGAGATTTTATGGTGGATTGTGGAATAAAGGATTCCATCCCTACAAGAATAATTTCACTGACATGATCTGAGCAAACACTGACATCAGAAGATTTAAAACAGTAAACCAACCAAGGAAAATAAGAATAGAAATCTTAGAGATTATCCCATTTTGCATTGTTGTAATGCCAAACAGCATGAGGCAAAGAATGGCCATGAGAGAAAGGCTCCATTGGAGATAAGACCATCGCTAAGTTGTGATCTGAGGTACCTAAACAACTACTCACCTTGACTGTAAATGAAAAATGTGTGAGCTAATTAGTAATTTCAAAAGTCTCAGCATCTTGACCAGCTGAATCCATGTGACTAGAAAACGGAAGGCAGTTGGAGTTCTGAACATTAAATCACCAAGTAAAATTACAGGAAGTCAAAGAGTTCCAAGTGATTAGTGCAGATGGAAGAATGACAAGACAGATGAATTTGACAGTAGGGTAGAGGAGAGATTTCAAGCCAGAGAAGATCAAAGAGAAGAGATTCCAAATTTCAAAGTCTCTAACAGGAAATATCAGAACAGAGATATACACAAATACCACATTAGAAGTGAAAGGAATCACAGAGTGAATAATTAAGACAACTGATATGAGAAGTGATTGAGTCAACCAATAATTGGGATTCTGTTAGAAAATGTATGTGGGACTTGGCACACTAAGTGGAAATGGACATCACTGAGATTGAAAATGAGACCACGTATATTTGTGAAATTAATGATGAAGCATTTAGGGAGGTTTAGATCTTTTCACAGATAATTTTGTTTTATTAGTTTGAATATTCATGATGTATTCAGTAGTAAGATAAGGTGGCCATGTATGAAGTAATGAAATTTTTTGATATGGCATACACATGGCAGGAATATACTCAGCTCCTTGACTAATGTGGCCTCTACAATGCACCCCCCCACATGCATGCTACTCAGATTCCTTCCAGTTACTATCTTGCTGAGTAGAGGCAGCAAGATCATACACAAGCTAATCCATAAGTCTCCTAGGGAGTTACTAATAAGTTTGTTCCAGTTGACTATCTAGCAGCCAGTCAGCCAGCCAACACTGTTTTAGAGCTGTACTCTCAAAATGTAGGGAAGATTGGATCTCACGATGATGCTCATCATAACCTCAAAAGACATCAATCATACTGCATGATGGAAGAGATGGAGGGAGGGAGGGTAGCCAGAGCTTTGTTCTGGAAAATAAACATGGGTTACACCACTTCAAACCACCAATAAGCAAAAATGATGGTACTGTGCCAGTTGATGAGTATCATCTACCACCTAATATTGCATGGTAATGCACAGGGGCAGCATTTCTCCATGTGGTATGGATGATTCAAACCTGGGTAGTCACCTCCAGTATACTTGGTGCTGTATTTCAGCTTTGCACACAGAGGTTCTACCCAGGGTTACAAACAGTCCCACCACTGTGAAGGTGCATGAAAAGGATCTGGTTGTCATAGAATGACCGGACTTCGCCAACTTAATTCAAGTGTCACCTGAATATCATTTTCATCAGCATTTTAGACTCCCAAGTAGCAAACCCAGCTTGTCATACCCAAGAGAATGTCTGTGACAGCCCAAGGACCAATTTAAAGATCAATATAAATTAAAGATTACTTAAACTTATATTTTTCTTCCTTAATATGAGGGTGGGCTGAAAAGTAATGCTGCCTATTGCACAACTTTAGAAGTTTTTGTATACCATTAAAGTAAAATTATTTCGGCTGCAGTGCCAAGCATCTTTTCATAGCTGCTTTAACTTATTCATTAGAAACATATCTGTTGTCTCAGAGATCTTTGTTTTAAAAGAAGATCTCTGAGACAACAAATATATTTGTTTTATCTGCCTTAAAATTAATCAGTATTATATGCAATGAGCTTTAAATTAAGAACTGATGCAATGAGGTAGCTGACACAGTGTATGCAATATTAGCACAAAGGAGAAAAGTCATTCTGTCATCCTTAATCCCAAGGCCAGATTATGGCAAAGGCTATCTAGGATGATACATTTCTTGAAGGTATAAAAAAACAGAAAAACAAAGGAAAAAATGTTGAAAACTTACATGAAAAAGTAAATAAAATGATGAAAAATGTTTCAGTTTTATAAACAAAGAATTAGTAGAAATGAAATTGTCACCATAAATTAATGCAAATGAGTTTTTCTTTTAATAGATATGTAATTGTATACATTATAAAAGAAAGAATCAGGTGGGGATCAGTGCAGGAAAACTCGGAATTGATTTAGATTTGTCAATTTAAACCCCCACCTATAGTTATTTTCCATATATTGTGAGTATCAAGAAATAAGTTATTTTTGCACCTTCAACTTCAATTTACTAACTACCTATTTAAGTGAATTACAATGAAACTATATAATTTTTAATGCTGAGGGGAGGGTTAAACTAAGAAGTAGAGACATATAGAATTCTGAAAGAAAGAGACCAAGAAAATAAATCATGGTGGGATGAAAGTCATGGTGAAGTTTAAAAAAAAAAAAAATCTTCTGATGAAGACAAATTCTAAGGATTTCATCTCTTCTAAGGAAGGGAAAAAATTTAAATTGACCATTTTTCATCATTACTAATACAGTCAGGACTGTGTCAAGATGCTTTAGCACCTGGAAGCAAACAAAAACAATTCAGGCCTCCTGCTAGACAAAAAGAACCAGTGATTATTTTATGACACCAAAAGTAGGCACCTGAATATGTTTGCTTTCTGACTTTCACATTAACATGGTCTTGGATATATCAGTTACAGATGAATTGAAGAATTGTTGCTTATAATTACATCAGTAACAGATTATTTCATATCAAATTTAGACAATTTGGACAAGATTTTACAGAAAAAGCTCTGAACCTTGGGAAGAAAATGATTTAGATGGTTCCTCTATTGGTGAAAGCATCAATTTTAAGAGCCTGTCCATGAATTAAGTTTATTTCAAGGTATTTACTCCTACATCATTAAAAATAATTTAAAATCTACTTTTTAAACCCACAAGTTATTTGCATTTATCTGACTGTGCCTATTAGAAAGTTTTTTGCTGAAATATCTTTTTTTAGCACATACATGGATCAAAAATAAATTTAAATCTAATACAAATAAAAGAGAAGTCTGTTCAAATTAACTACTGTTATTTTAATTTCTTTATTGCATGATTCAGTCTTTTTTGTGTTCAGGTAGCATATGGTATAGTTATCAACCATTACACGTACTTTTGTTAGTCTTTTTAAGACAAAAAAAATAAATAACATTGAGAGAATAATCATATAACTTTATTTTGTTCCTTTTTCCAATAAAAAGTTATTTCAACATATTAAAATGATTTCACTATTAAAAATTGTTTCAAGATAATGCTTTAAGATATTTAGATCTAAAATAATGTAAGGCTCGTGGGGGCTGCGGTGTAAAAATTAATTACCCTAGAGTGGCACAAAGCCTTAATCCAGTTTTACTTTATTTGTTAACTAGTCAGGCAAAACTTATATGGATTCATGGGGGTTGTTTTGGCCCTTGAAATAAAGGATTTTCTCAAATTGTTAACAAATGAAGGAAAAAGCTTTTCTTGAAGGGTACTGAAAGATTTTTAATAAGGGTGAACAACATGCTTTTACAGAGCAAAGGAGATAAAATAATAATAAAAGATAAAATAATAAAAAATTATCTATTTTGATCCCTATGCATATTCAAATGGGTAGAGAGTTTAATGATATGGATAATATTGTTGATGCACCAGATCAGGAAGACTTACATCTGCTTAAAAACGATGCTAAACAGGATATGTTAACTTCACTTCAAATATGATATTTTCCACATCACTGGCACCTCTAAAATGTAAAAACATCAGTATCAGTCTATATCAAAATATGGTTTCATCAATTCCTCTACCATTCTCCTTGAAAAGATCCAGATGGGAAGAAAATTAGAAAGAAGAAAAACATTCTTTTTCTAATAACAAATTTTAAGGGCTTCAACTCTTCTAAGGATCAAAAAAAAGTTTTGAACTGGCCTTGTCATTACTGATTAATGAAATGAAGATAGTCCAGTGTTACACAGATGATATTTTGGTTTTACACCGTTGCCATATTATTATCAGCTGAATTCTTTTAAGCTTTCCAATGTTCACAATGTATTTATTAAAATGGCATTTTCAAGAATTATCATGTTGTAGTTTTATTTTAGGCATGTGCTCTTACAGGAAAAATTTTATTCCAATAAAAGGCAAAAATAAAAGATAAAAATATATCGCACATATAAATGTTAGATATTTGGCAAAATCCATATAAACATACATGATATGATCAAAATATGATCCAGATGATCCCCACATATGCAAATCAGTTTGCACATACCAATATAAATTCTATGGGTATGTCCACGCAGCAGCAATACATTAAAAGCAAGTATGGGTCATGGATTGCAATTAACCGACTTGCAATATGGGATGGTAATTGACAGCCATTCTGTAATCTTTGGTGTCTGCCAATTTCATTTGAAGATGGAAGACTCTAGGTGGTGCTCCAATGGGGGGAAAGGCCTAAATACAAACACATGGAATGTGCTCAACCAAACAAAGAGGATAGTTCATGCCTCACATATGTCATCTTTGGGAAAACAATGAATTAAGTCAAAGAGGCCACAAGAACACCAGTCAGTGAGTCAGTGAACTGCACAGCCTTAGATTTAACAACTGCATATAAGCCCAATATCAAGGCTGACAATGCAAAATGGCATTTGGAGTGGTGTATTTCATAATATTCATGGACTCTAGATCACAGAATCTCACTATACAATATTTCATTCTAATAGGCGTTTAGGTGTGGAGGTTACTCAGAGAGTGCTTTCTGTCAGGATGTAATGTCTCAACTATGAAGTTTATTGGCAATGACACTAGACTGTTTCAACTGGCTTGAAATTGGTCGGTTGGTTGTAGGTCCTGAAACCACAAAGTCCATGAGCTACTTGGACATTTTGAACAACTATGCCCTCCAATGCTCCAAGTCATACAGAGGATCATACAGGTTTCAGGAGGATGACCTTGAAATGTTGGATATGCAAGCTCAGAACTCAACTCCACCGAACACCTGTGGACAAATTAAAATGTCACATTAGGCTGAACCCAAACTGGTATTCTTTTAAGTGGCTCTGGTAGCCACTTTGCTAGAGGAATGGAGGATTCATACAAAGGACAATACTTCTCACCATTACCAGAGCATGAGCACACCTGCACTACAGTTGCTGGCCAAAGCTCTCCGACTTTACTTGGAATTAGCCAAAAAAGGCTTGTATTATAGATTTAAAAAGGGCATAACCCACATAATTTCTGGGGGTAGCCCTTGATACAGACAACACCTTCAATGCTGAAGGTGTTGGCTGTATCAAGAATAGCAACAAAGCTCCATGAGCTATGGCAAACAAAGTGGGAGCAGGAAACCAGAGGTGTAGTTAACAAAAGGTTTCTGCCACGGGTGGCAATGGTCAGCCCAAAGCCACCAAAGTGGTATGCCCCTGGACTTTTTGCAACATTTACAATGACAGTTCACGGCACTCTAAAGGCAAAACTAACCTCCTTAGGGCTGACTGATGACCCAAACTGAACCTGTGGTGAGAGTGAAGACTGGGCACACATTCTATATGAATATATAATTTATGACATCCCCAGAACACAGCTAATAGCACAGATTGACCCCCTTCCCAGAGGAGAAGAACATCTGTTCACTATAGAAGAGGAAAATGTGTTGGAACCTGGGGCCCCCACACCAAATAAGTAACCATGTAGGGGAGGGAGATGTACACGCAGCTAGGGAAGCACAATAGCTGAAAAATATCAGTACGCTAGTAGCAAGGGGATGCAATGTAGAATGAAAGAAGAATGAATGAGAATGAAAGACAGAATGAATAGGCTGGGCACTGAGTGAAAGAGTGAATTATGGTAAAAGGGAATAAATGTCAGTTTTGGTGAAAGTAAGATGGACCCAGCATGAGGGAAAGAGAGTGTGAGTGTTATAGTGAATGAGTGGAAGAGCAAATATAATTGGCTGAAAGAATACAAAGTTAAAATAACTTACATTAGTATTAGTAATGGCCGCATGGTGCAAGAAAGCCTATGGCTTATGCTGCACCAACCAAAAAAAAAAAACTAATTATTAATAAAAGAAAAGGAAATTAAACCTATCATCCTATGTGTTTCCCTCACCTGAAGGTACTATCCAGATGACCTTTGAATTTCCCCAAACTGTCAGCCTCTACCACCCATGTAGGCAACTTATTCCAGTAATTTATAACTTCCTGGCTAAAATAAAACTTCCTGCAGTCCAATCTAAACATCTACCCCCATAATTTGAATTTATGTCCCCTAGTTCTGGCATAATTTATAATCTTGAAAATTTCGTCCTCATTCATTTTACTGATGCCTCTCAGAGCCTTAAACACCTCAATCAAATCTCCTCTAAGGTGTCTAAGTTTCCAAACTCTGCAACCCACATATTCAAAGTCTTTCTTCATAAGGATGCCCTTTTGCCGATCTCACCAGGCGAGTTACTCATCTTTGCACCCTTTCAAGAAGCTCGATGTCTTTCTTTAGGTGTGGTCTCCATACTTGAACACAGTATTCCAAGTGTGGTCTAACAAAAGCCTTATATAATGGGATTATCACATCCCTATCTCTACTTGTAAAAGTTTGATAGATCACATCGATAGGACACCATGGGCCTTCCTTGCAACCTGTTTACAATGCTCAGACATTACTTTATATATACTAACAAACATTTACTAACAACACAAACGCCATCACTGCATTCTCCCCTGGCCTACAAAAAACTTGCGGCTAGGCCTGCGCCACAACTGAAGAATGACAGTAAGTTGAGGTGCCCAGAAAGTGTAGTGCAGTACAGAAAGCAAGAGTCAAACAAATGAAATGAAAGCCAGAAGAATGAATGAGTAAGTGTGTGAGAAAAAGAACGCAAACCATAAATGTTACAGTTAAGTACTCACTAATCCTAGTTTTAATCTTTTATATTCTTTCTTATTTAGCTTAATTATTATTAAAGCATTAGTATTTAAATTTACATTACACAACATTGCATCCCCCCTAATGTGTGAGAAAAAAGATGAATTTGTGAGTGAAAAAAATATATATATATTATAAATTATAAGAAAAATGTATAAAAATAGAATGCAAGTAGAGTGAGAATGCAGATTATGAATGAAGTAAATATGTCTCTCTCCCAACCCCCACCAGCAAGGGAGAATTATTCCTCCCTTTCACCTGGTGGGTTCCCCACTGCCAGTTAACATATCTACCCCCAGAGCAGGATGACTTTCTACCGGATTCGACACTACATGGACCTGACAACCACCACTGACGAAGACATACTTTGGCTGTGCTGCCAACATGCCATTTGACAATCTGAACTGGGTACTCAAACCCAGTTCCCTTTAAAACCCTATCCCCGGGCAGGGGGGGGAATGGGTGGGGTCGTCCCCACTGACCTCTTTGGGGATGCCTACTCCATTAACCTCATCTTTCTACCTGCTTCACTCCCATCTCCAAACTTAACCGACTGAGTACACTCTTAACAATGCTGCCAAATTCTAATCAATATCTAAATTCAACCGCTTTCTCGTAAACCTCTTTTGGCCTTTCCAAATTCTAGTCTTCACCTCTTTTTATATATATATATATATATATACATAAAAAGAGGTGAAGTATGTATATATATATATGTATATATATATATACATATATGTATATATATATACACACACACACACATACATACATACATACACACATACAGAGTGGGTGGGAAGTCGCTCCCTATTTTTAAATTGTTATATCCGGTAAAGAAATGCATGTATTAGAATTAACTGTATGTTGTTTTATTGTCTTGTATGCCATTACTTATGCTGTTTCATTGTTTCAGATGCCTGAAATCCCATAGAAATGGCCAGTGTACTATCCATTGAGGAAAGAGCGAAAATTGTTGCCAGGTATGAAGTGTGGCAGTTAGTTGTCCAAGTGCAACAGTTGGTGGAGGAGTCAACATGGCAGGCATGTTGTTTTGGATCCAAAAACTGTCACAAAAAGCTATTGACGACTGTAGTGTAGTGGACAGCAAGAGATCCAGAAGGCCTTCAACATCAACGTCTGAAGAAAACGTGAATCAACTGGAAGAGATTTTCAATCGAAGCCCTTCGAAATGCACATGGCAGGCCCCAAGAGAGAGTGATTTAACACGTCATACTGTGTGTGTTGTTCTCCATAAAGACTTACAATATCGACCATGGAAGCTACATTATGTGCAGCAATTGTTCCCAGAAGATTGGGACAGGCGTGTTGAATTTTGTGAAATGATGCTCGCATAAGAGGAAGATTTTCCAGACCTGTTCAAAAACATTCTTTGGACCGATGAGGCTTTGTTTCATGTAGGGAGGTTTGCTAATTGAAATAACAGTCATTATTGGGCAGATAAACATCCCCAGGAGACAGTTGAACGAATGCAGAACAAGCCGAAAGTGACGGTGTGGTAATACGAGACACCATGAACAGTGAATGATACTTATAAATGTTGCAAAATTTTGTGTGGCCTACAATTTCTGCATGGGAAAACAAGATTTGATATTTATGCAAAACGGTGCTCTCCAGCATTTTGCCTTGACTGTTAGGGAGTGGCTCAATGAGCATTTCCCAGGATGCTGGATAGGCTGTCGAGGAACCACACAATGGCCCGCATGAAGTCCAGACCTAACCCCATGTGATTACTGTTTTGGGGATGGGCCAAGGAAGAAGTGTATAAGAGTAAACCTAAGAATATTGATGAACTTGAAAAAAAGATCCGCCAGGTCATCTCCGGTGTTCCTGTCCAATTTTTAAGGAAGGCCGCAGAAAATATACCTGCTCATTTAAAAATACATGTGGAAAATGCTGGGGGTCTCATCAAGTTGTAACTTTCAGGAAACTAATGGAAACAATAATCTACAAATCATAAAAAAAAATGTGCAGTACTATTTTGTATATTTTAGGAATTATAACATTTTTAAAATAGGGAGTGACTTCCCACCCACACTGTAGATATAGGTCTAGCCACCAAAATCCTCAAAAAATAGGTAGCAGGGCTTTCCAGAGTACTTAAACAATCTACTGGGTGCCCGACCTGCCTCCTTATGGCAAAGTGTGGGCATCGGTGGGTCCCAATAGGGTCCAGATGGCTAAATAATCAGAGAAATAACAGAACATAACACTACACAACAAACCACTCCCGACACACTTTAAATCTCTGCCCTCCACAGAGTTCTGTGTCACACAAACAGAGTACACAAGGCAGAGATGGGGGAACCCCTGGTGCCGTCAGACAACTAATACACTTTACACAATGTATTATATTTTTTTCAATTAAAAGCTGTTTTTGCAACTATCCATGTATGTGCCCAAATACTTTTTATTATATAGTGTACAATATTTGCAAACAGCCTATGCAAAATATATATTCAATACTGACCTAGGAAATGGAGTAAACTCTGCTATTGCAGTTTCTGTAGCTATAGTTAATCCTCTAATGATGAAAATGCTTCCTGTTCCTTTCCATAATGTCGACAATCCCTGCAAAATATTACAACTAACAAATAAGCATATGAATGAACTGCAATGTATACAACAGAATATGAGAATAATTAACAGTCTACTACAGAAGTATTGGAAAACACATTAAAAGCATTCAACATGATGAAAATAAGAGTTTCAAAAATAATTATTTTTTAGGCATTTCTTCCGAACAGTTTATATTATTTAGAATACTACTAACTCTTCAAAAGAAATGAGGATGTTAGCATGACTCACTGGTATAAATGTGTTAATACTGAAAAACATAAATGTAATTAAAATCCGAAACACTTCTATTAGTTTATATAATGTATAGTTTTTTTTTTTTTTTTTTTTTATGTAAATCCCAAACACGAGAGATATTAGAACCTATAGTACAGTAAACCCCCACTATGTGCAGTATCTGTATTCGCGATCGCTGATTTAATATAAAATGAAACCTAAAAAAATTTGAATTTTAAAGCGCCGTGAACATTTTCAGCCATAAAAAAACATGAACGTGGCTAAAATTATCTTTCCCGGTCAAAACAGCACTCAGTGGGTGGAGGAGAGGGGTGAGACAAAATCACGAGCGTGGATGTTTCTCACTAATCCTTGTTCAGTATGTGTTATGCACTTATCATGGAAGGTTTCTTCGTTTGCTTTTAATTTATATGCTTATAAATTGAATAAATTTATCAATATATAAATTGATATGCTTACCAAAGTGATAAATCTACCATTTTGCAGTGTAAAACAGACTTTTTTTCGAGTGTGTTAACGGAAGAAAGTGACTTTATTGTGGACAAATTCTAACCAGTACAAAAATATGGCTACGAATAACAAGGAAAATATGAAAAGATCAAAGGTGATGACATTAGTGAATAAAATTTTGAGTTATTAGACAAAATTTCTCATTGTGAAAGTGTACCTTCACAGGTACACTTTCACGTACCTCAGTGGCAAAACATTACAAAATCAATGAGTCAACAGTACGATCAATCAAAAAATCAGAAGAAAAAATCCGCCGTAGTGTCCATGAAAACGCGCTAATTGCTTCAAAAATTTGCTCTGTAACTCGTGATGTTAAATTAGAAAAAATGGAAAAAGCTTTAAATCAGTGGACAGAAGACCGAACTCAAAATAAAATTCCGCTAAGTTCACTCATCATTCGTGAAAAGGCAAAACTCCTTTATCAACACTTTAGCGAAACAGGTGATAGCACTGACAGGATAAGTTTTTTACTTAGCAAAGGTGCTGGTTCAAAAGATTTGTTTGAAATTTCTAATAAATATTACATTTAACATTAAATTGTTTCTTCTTTTCATTTCGATGCCATATGCTTACATTTCACTATGTACTGTCTATGTACATAGTCATATTATGAAGGTACATATAATACATACATAGACAAAATTTTAGACTAGTTTTTCTTATATATTTCATACTTCGGAATGGAACCCCTTTATTACTATGGGAGCCATAACTCAGTATTCACGTTTTCGGTATTCGCTGCATTTCTTAGGAACGTAACCCCCACGAATAGCGGGGGTTTACTGTACTTAGTACCGTGCTTGGATTGAAGGATGAGAAGACGAAAGACAATATCTGTTGACATTGGACTTGAACTTCTGTAGACTGTAATTTTCAGGAAATATGTATGAAGGAAGTTTGTTCCAGAAAACGGCAGTTGAATGAATAAACGGGGAAGATGAAAAGTTGGTCCTGTGAGTTTGAAGTTGGAGAGTAAATGGATGTTGGCTGGTGACGGCACGTGTTCGGACTGTTTTGAAAGAGAGAGCAGGAATTATAGAAGCCAATTCAGAAGAACAGTGCCCTGGAAGTATCTGTAGAAAAGGCACGCAGCAGAAACAGAACGTTTATGAGGCAGAGAGTGGAGAGACTATTAGAGATGAATCATTAATTAACCTAACTGCCCTCTTCTGAACGGAATCAAGAAGCCTGAGACAGGTTTTGGGGGCACCACCCCAGATGTGGGAACAATATTCCATGGTAGGGCGGATTTGTGATTTATACAGAGTGAACAGCTGTTTGGAAGAAAAGTAACACCGAGAGCGAAAGAGAAAAACAAGTTTTTTAGATGCAGAGGAAGCAATATTTGTAATGTGCTTGTGGCAAGAGAGATTAGAAGTCAGGGTAATCTCCAAAATGAATATATAATCTGGCCTAGAAATCGGAGTGACACCAAAGATAAGCATAGGAGCAGAAGAATCCTTTTTGCGAGATATAAGACAAGACTGAGTTTTAAAAGGATTCAAATCAACTAAGTTGTCTTTGCCCCACTGGAGAATTACCTGGAGATCGGCATTTAAGGAATTGGTAGCAGATTTTCAGAAAGTTGAAGCTGATTGAGCAGGGCAAGGTTTCTCAAAATGGAAAGTGGAATGCAATGTCCTATCATTGGCAAAACTATGGATAGGATTTCCAGTCAATGGAAGGTCATTAATATACAAGAGGAAAAGAGTGGGGGGAAAAACTGTACCTTGGGGAACACCAGCATCAGTGGAGAAGTCAGAAGACAGAGAGCCATCTACCATCACTCTCAGTGAACGATCAGAGAGAAAACTGGATAACCAATTACAAAAAACATTTGGGAAACTATAAGATGGAAGCTTGTTTAGAAGACCTTTATGCCAAACACGATCAAAAGCCTTTGAGATGTCAAGAGCAACTGCTTGTGTTTCACCAAACTTTTCCATTGAATTAGTCCATAAATGGGTAACATAAGCCAGAATATCACCAGTGGATCGACAGTGACGGAATCCATACTAGCAATCGTTGATCAGGCAGAAGGTTTCTAGGTAGTTTAAGAGTTGGCGGTTAATTGATTTCTCCATTACTTTAGAAAGAGTAGAAGTGACTGCAATGGTACGATAACTGGATGGAAGGGATTTGTCACCCTTTTTAGGAACTGGCTGGATATGAGCAGATTTCCAAGCAGAAGGAAAAACACCTTTGGAACAAGAAAGTGAAAAAAGGTGGCAAAGAAGAGGAATAAGTTCAGAAGTACAGGTTTTGAGAACAAGTGGAGAAATACCATCGGGACCCGGAGCTTTCTAGAGTCCTTCTGACATCCTTTTCACGGAAGACCACAGGAAGCATTGAATGGAACATGTTGATTCCGGGTGGGAGGTGTTTTACCAAGATCATTAATAACAAGTTGGAAGAAATATTGGATGCTAGCAGGTCAGCTTTATCCTTGGCTGAAGTGACAACAGAACCATCTGGTTTGGACAGAGGTGGGAGCAGAGATGGGCAAAAATTGCAGCCAATAACTTTGGCAAGAGATCAGAATGCTCAGCTACCAGTAGGGCAAGAAGCAAGTTTTCTACTCTTAGCCTGTTCAAAATCTAGTTCGGACTGATTAATAACTGCTTTACAATTGTTGCGAGTTTTGGTGTAGGCAGAAAATGAAACTGAAGAAATGGAAACAAGGCGATTGCGATATGCAACGTTCTTTTTCTTGAACAGCCTTAGCAAATTTATTGGAAAACCAAGGTTTAGATAAAGTGGAGTGTGGAATAAAGGATCCCATTCCTTCAAGAATAATTTCACTGACACGATCTGAACAAACGTTGACATCAGATGTTTTGAAACAGTAATCCAACCAAGGAAAAGAAATCTCACAGGTCATCCCATTTTGCATTCTTGTAATGCCAAACATACAAGGTTGGGAATAGCCATGAGATAAACAATCCATTGGAGAAGAAACAATTACCAAATTGTGATCTGAGGTGGCTAAAGGACCACTTACTTTGACTGTGTACTTAGAGGGGTTGTTAGTGAGAAAAACATCAAGCGTGTTGGCTGTATAGTTAGGATTATCTGGTATTCTTGTAGGCAAACGAACAAGCTGTGCAAGGTCATTAGTAATTGCAAAAGCCTCAGCATCTCGACTTGCTGGGTCGGTGTGACTAGAAAACGGAAGCCAGCTGGAGTTGTAAACATTACAATCACCAAGGAAAATTACCTCACTGTTAGGAAAGTTGGACTGGAGAAAGTCAAGTTGCAAAGAGAGGAAGTCAAAGAGCTCCAAGTGATTAGTGGAGTTGTGGGAACAGTAGAGACAATAGATGAATTTGACAGAATAAGGTAGAGAGATTTTAAGCCAGAGAAGATCGAAAAGAGGAGATTCCAAATTACCAAGTCTCTGACAGGGACTATCGGAATGGAAATATGCACAAGTACCACCTTTGAGGCGAAAAGAATCACACAGCAAATAATTTGGGCAACTGAGATGAGCAATAGTTGAATCAATCGATAACTGAGATTCTGTGAGAAAAAGAACATGGGGTTTGGCTGACTGCAAGTGGTAATGGTCATCATTGAGATTAGAATTGAGACCACGTATATTTGCGAAATGAACTAGGAAGTGTTTGGGAGGTTTAGATCTTTTCGCAGATAAGCTTACTCTATTAGTTTGACAATTCATGGTGTATTCAATAAAAAAAAAGAAAGTGGGGGGACGTGCTGCAAGGGCTCGCCAATGCCTGTTTGGTTATATAGTGCCAAGAATTTTGTAATGAGGTCTATCACCATGTCACACTTTCTTATGCAGAATGCTTTATTTGGTATAAAGCAGATACAGCAACTGGAGAAATAAACTGTCTCATTTTAAGTTCAGTAGTAATTGTAGTAGTAGAGGCACATGATGCAAGAAAGCAAAGTTATGTAGCATCAGGCAAAAAAATAATAATAAATAAAACCCAATTCACTAATCCATTCCCTCTAAGTTTGTCCAGTTCCTCGTTGAATTCATTTAAGCTAACAACTTCCAGAATGACAGATAGAAGTTTGTTCCAGCAATCAACTACCTGCTGGCTAAAGGCCAATTTCCACACATCTGTTCTACAACCGTCTTTCCTCAGTTTGAATTTATGTCCCCTCAGGTTCATAATCTGAGCAAGAGGCAGAATCCCATCAGAATTGAGCCTACTAAACCCATTCAAGGCCATATGCAACTTAATCAGATCACCTCGCAGGTGCCTAATCTCCAGATGCTGCAATCCACAGAACTTAGGCCTTTCTTGGTAAGAGCATCCCTTCGTTCCCCTCACCAATCTTGTTGCCCTTTTCTGTACGCACTCAAGCTACTCTACATCCTTCGTAAAATGAGTCCTCCATACTTGTATGCAGTACTCAAGGCATGGCCTGACCATTGCCTCATACAAAGGGTAATCACCTCCTTTTCCCTAATAAAAAAATTCCTGTACATCATTGACCTGCTCTGGCAGCCTGTCTTACTGCTCAGAAAACTTCATATCTAACCGCACAATTACCTCCAGGTCTTTTTCATTTTCTACCACCCTAAGTGTAGTACCACACAGTTGGTACACTTCTCTGGGATTACTTCTACCTATATGCAGTACTTACATTTGCATTTGTCAATGTTAAACTTCAGTTACCACTTCTCAGCAGATTCATGACATCTGCAGGTAAGGTGCCAATGGTGCTTTACACTGTGTTATGCTTAGAAGCCACCTGAAGACTAAAATCTGAATCAAACATTGAGGAGTTGATCTGAAAAGGGTTTTGTTTCCAACATGATAATACTCACCCTCACAAAGTCCATGCAACTGTTGACACCATTTAAGATCCATGTCTTAAAACTTTACCCGACCTCACTTATTTTCCTGGTTTGGCTCCAAGTAATTATTTTTTTCTGGACCACTCAAAGTGATATCATAGGAGAAAATGCTTCCATTCTCGTGATGAGATCCAAAAAAGCAGTACATGAGTGGGTCAGCAAGTGATCATAGAAAATATCTGACAATATTCGATCATTAGTGAAACTAATGCTTGGATATTGTCAAAATAATGAGCTTCCTAACAATAGATGTGAATAAAGATTCATTTATTTAAATTTTGCTGTTTTTATTTGAACCACTCATGATACAGATTACAACTATCACACAATATATCACATTATGTTTTTATTCCAGCTGGGGACTGCCTGTAACTGGTGAAAAGGTAATTAGTTATTGCTTAAAATTTCTAGTAACACAGAAAATGGGAAGAAGATTCATTGGGTTGAAGATGGAAACTGTTTATTTTACAACTTTGCTAAGTTGTAAGAAAGAAGATGAGGATCAACATACCACACTGTGGGGGAAGAAAGGCTATTTTATGTACATTTAATGAGTAGAGAAGTTTCAGTGCCTATGTACAAAATCAGTTCATTCGATGTGAAAGCAATAAGAGCTTCATCCAGTCCACCAATGCTAGGGAAGATTAATTAGCAGCCAGTATGCAACAGTATGGTCATACCGGTTGTTAAAATGTCTAAAAACTTCCGTACTGATTGGTTGGGGGAGTCCGACGAGTTTACTCACTGAGAAAGGAAAAAAAAAAAAAAAATGTCCCCGTTGATTTTGGCCTGCACTGGATGGGGGAGTGTTGTACTGTTGCCAATCACACCATAATGTACAGTTTCGAGGTCAGTTCCCATAGGTTTGCTTTCTAAGGTTGGTAACTCTGGAGAGGTGTGAATTCCTTGTGGCAAAGATAAAGAACATCCACACAAGAACTACAGGAAATCTTGGCAAAGTTTAACCCTTAAACTAGTTTGCTGTTATGGCATTTGTATTTTTGCTCTCTCGGTAAACAGACAGTTGGTATTATCAGTCTGAAATATAAGTTGAATCCCTTGTAACCTTCCAGTTTCACTCTTTTCCACGTCAGTAGTTTGAGCTGATTTCAGGCACTGAGCTTGTGTGTGTGTGTGTGCTCCTTAATTCTCAAAAGTTCACTCACAGCAATAAGTAACGTGTGTGGAGTTTTACTTTGTGAGTAGTGTTTTTAAATTGTATTTATAATAAATTGTTTAAATTGCAACCCTTAGAATGAAGAGGCAACATAGTTTGGATAAATTTTTGAACATTTCTACTAATTGTTCAACAACAGAAATGGAACAAACAAGAGAGAGCTATGATACTGTTGATATTGAACTACGACTTGGAAATTTGTCTAAAACTGTGCAACAATTAATACAGCGACTGAAATATTTTCTCATTCTGAGCAAAACACAATAAACAATTTGCATTTCTGGAATGAAAAGGCGGCTCCATAGCCAGGTGGGAAGGAGCAGCAGTGCATAGCACATGTTTCTTGATTAGACCGGGGTTCGAGCCCATCACCACCAAATACGGAGGATGCGGAAAGGTCAGGGAATGTTGTTATTTGGTTTTTTAGGAGCATTAGCAACTAAGGCCATATTGCTCCGGGGATATGCGGTGGTCATTCCCTGACCTTTCCGCATCCTCCGTATTTGGTAGTCACAGGCTTGAACCCCAGTCTAATCAAGAAGCGTGTGCTACGCACTGCTGCTCCTGCCCACCTGGCTACGGAGGCGCCTAGGTCAGGGAATGACCACTGCATATTCCCGGAGCAATATGGCCTTAGTTGCTAATGCTCCTAAAAAAACCAAATAACAACAATAACAACTGGAATGAAAAGCAATTGGATTATTTCAAAAATAAGTACAAATGGCTTATTATTGCCAGCGATGTGAATGTGGGATGCCAGTGGTGCTCAAAGGCTTTATCTTTAAGCACTTTCAGTGCTAAACACTTACATATTTTATCAGAGTGGCAATCATGTTCTGTCAAAGCTCACAGTTCTAATAAAAAGAATATGCAATCATCAATGAGAAAAAAACTGAAAGAACATCATGAGTCAGCTTCACACAAAAAAAGCATTACATATAATCAAAACATCCGAAAAAAATTATTTCAAACAGTATTGACATGGCTAATGAAAAATATTTAAACAGCACTATAAACATCTTTAATACCATTTATTCCATAATTAAAAGCAATAAGCCATTCACTGACATGGAACATTTAATAGCTTTGCAAAAAAAGAATAACGTCGATTTGGGAGTATCTTTGCACTCTAGATTTATGGTCCCACTTGTCACTAAACACAGCTCCACTGAAATGAGAAAGAAAGTTTTTGGAAAACTGGTAAGTCAAGGAAGTAAAATTTCAGTTATTACTGACAAAGCTTCAACTATTTCACATAAGAGCATCTTAATAGTTTATTTAAAATCAGAAATTCAAAAATGTGAAGATAGTTTAACTGTTTTTGTTGATCTTGTGGAGTTAGAAGGAACAACATCTGAAATAATTTACCAAACTTTGATATCAGATCTGGAGAAGTATTGTTTCAATGAAAATTATTTATGTGAAAATCTTATTGGATTTTGTGCAGATGGAGCCATTGTGATGTTAGGAAAAATGTCAGGAGTTCTGGAAAAATTTTTGAAAAATTTCCAAATGTTTGTACCTGGCACTGTCTCGCCCACCGTATTCAGTTGTCTCTTGACGATGCAATAAGAGATGTAAAACAAGTAAACTACTTTTGGCATTTTTTTGATAAACTTAGTTTATTTTCATACTTCAAATAAGCATCAAAAAGAGTTAAATGATATTTCTAAAGAGTTTGCAACTAAAGTACTGAAAATAGGGAGAATATTTGGACCTCGATAGGCAGCCTGCAGTGCTAGAACTGCAAAAGCTGTTTGGAAGTCCTATGAAACTTTGTGTGTTCACTTTAATAAAAACCATGAAGTGGGAATGGTGAAACATTTCAAAAATGAAAATTTTTTTAACGATCTGGCCTTAATTAATAACATCCTAGAGATTACAAGAGAGAAATATTTCATTAATTAAAGCTGACAGATTAATTTGTCGAACAATAAAATCAATTGAATACAGTGAAACTTCTCCTAACGGACACCTCTCTACAATGGACATTTTCAAATTCCCCAACTCACCTCTATTGGTTTTAACGTGTTTGCAACTTCTGTCTAGCGGACATTCTCTGTAACGGACATGGACAGGCAATCTGCACTGTTTCGTTTAGATTAGCACTAAATTTGATCTCCCCATAATGGACTGCGGGAGAGCTCACGGCCCTTTTTCTAGGAACTTTTCTTCCACATATTGCCTCAATCGTGTGTTTATTTTCTATTTCCAATTCTCTGAATTTTATCAAGGTTTATGTCACGGTTCTAAACCCTTTTTCAAGAATTTTAAGGCACGTGTAAAACTTCTGATGAATTCAGTGTGTGCGTGGGGGGGGGGGAATTTGGTCGGCCTTTCGTCTTTTCAGTTTCAGTTTCATTCAGTGTCGTGTGAAGTGCACAGTGTCTTCTCGTAAACATTTAACTTTAAAAGATAAAGTCGAACTCGTTAATGCGTATGATCGACAAAAAAATAGTATTCGCAATCTTACTGCAAAATTCAAAATCAGGAAGACGCAGGTAAGTGACATCCTAAAGGAAAAAAATGAACTGCTCAAACAATTCTGGCAACACGGAAATGATCAGGTTCAAAAATCATTCCCGAAAACTGTTGGACTTCAAATTTGTCGCGCACATGCTAAAATAATTCCCATTAATGGGCCTATTATTAGGGAAAAGGCTTTGGAGGTTGCGAAATCTATGGGAGTAAATGAGTTCAAAGCTTCTGTGGGATGGCTAGACAAGTTCAAAACTCGGCATAAAATTTCTTGGAAAACCGTAAGTGCTGAAGGTGGATCTGTTGATACTGGGGTTGTAACAGAGTGGACCGTTAAATTGGAAGATTTATGTCGTGATTTTGAAGCTAAGGATATTTACAACTGTGACGAAATAGGGTTGTTTTTTAAAGCTCTTTCTGAAAAAACAAGAGTCTAAAAAACGAAAAGTGCCAGGGCGGAAAAATTTCTAAGAAACGCTTGACTGCCGAGAGACTTTGAACAACCTCTTGTTATAGGAAAACCACAAAATCCTCATTGTTTCAAGGGCATAAAGTTGAATCTTTTGAATGTTGACTGGAAGTCTAATAAAAAAACGTGGATGACACGAGATATCATGAGTGAAGTCACTTTAACCAAAACATGATTCGTCAAAACAAAAATTATTCTTTTCATGGATAATGCTGCATCTCACCCACACATTGAATTATCCAACATTCAAATCTTTTGTCTGCCACCAAACACATCTGCAGAGTGTCAGCCCTTGGATCAAGGGATAATAAAAAATTTTAAACTTCACTACAGAAAACGTGTTTTAAGACATCTCGTTGCAAACATGAACGATGTAACATGTGCGAGTGACCTTGCAAAGAAAATCAGCATTCTATATGCAATTCAATGGATTTCCTCTTCAGTAAATGCAATTAGAAAACAAACTGTCGTGAACTGTTTTGTAAAGTCTGGCTTCTCAAATGCAAAAATTGAAGTTGTGAACAGCAACGTGGAGCACCAAGAAGAACAAGAACTTCAACATCTATTGATAATGTACGATACTTCAGCTACAAGTGACCCTGGCTACAAAGATATAGACTCGAACCTCACTACAGAAGATGGTGCTCTAGATATCAACGACATTATCATCGATATTGTTCAAGAAGTTCCTCATGAGGATGAAGAAATGGAAGGAGGTCATTCTGTCGAAGAACATATTAACGACGAACCACCGATGAAAATAGAAGAAGCACTCATACAAATCAATCGTTTAAAAATGTTTTTCGCTGCTGAAGACGATACTGAAGGACTTTCAATGGTTTCTTCACTCCAAACAAATGTTGAAAACAAAATTATCAGCCAGAAGAAGGTGCAGAAGAAAATAAGTGATTGTTGTATGTATTTTTCTTAAGATAAAGTCATAATATGCATAGCACAATTGTATGTATATTATTTACAAAAATATTGTGCAAAATCTGTATATAATTTAATTTAATTTTACATTAAATGTTTAACGATTTTTCTTTATCTTTTATGTATGTAATTGTATATTATTTACAAAAATATTGTTCAAAATCTGTATATATTTTAATTTAATTTTACATTAAACGTTTAACGATTTTTCTTTCTTTCTTTTTTTTTTCTCCCTCAGACTTCTTGTTAGTGGACATTTCTCTCTAACGGACAAATTTTCGTTCCCCATGGCTGTCCGTTAAAGGGAAGTTTCACTCTGTATATGAAATCAAATAAAGGACCACATGAAAAAGAAGCAGAAGATATTAAGAAAAATATGTATAATATACCATTTGAAGTAGAGCAAAAAATAACACTGATTCCCAGAGGAAAAATTGTTTGATCGTCTAATACATTTTATGATAATGTGATTGCTGTTCAATGAAGTAAAGGAGAAATATAATGATCTTCTGAGTTATTTCAACCTTTTAAACCCTGAAACTTGGCAAGTCATGTTTGTGAAGCTCCATGGATTGAAGGTGAAAATAAATTAAAACAATCAAGTCAACTTATTAAATACAATATTCCATTAAATGACTTTCAAGATTTTGTGGATAGCAGATGTTGTTATTGTTATTTGGTTTTTAGGAGCATTAGCAACTAAGGCCATATTGCTCCGGGATATGCGGTGGTCATTCCCTTGAATGACCTTTCCGCATCCTCCGTATGCCAAGGTGACGGGCTCGAACCCCGGTCTAATCAAGAAGTGTGTGCTAACGCACCGCTGCTCCTTCCCACCTGGCTACGTTGATAGCAGAGATATGTATAATGATATCATGTATAATGTGCCTGAGCCTGACAGTATTTTAAAGGCTAAAAGAATCTTAAAAGTGATCACTGTTAATGCTGTGGAAGCTGAAAGAGGCTTTAGTATGATGAATAACATTATTGAGAATAAACGAGATTCTCTCACTATGGAAACAACAAGTCACCTAATGACCATAAATTTAATGGGAAAATCCCTGAAAAATTTGATGCAATTGCTTACGTCAAATCAGGGCTCAGGCAGGGACATTAACTAGCAAGTGATAATTGTATCTGAAAAAAAAAAGGCATCAAAAATAATTTCCCAAAACCAATCAATGATTTGGAAATTATTAGAATAATGTGTTTTTTTTTTTTTTTTTTTTTTTTTTTTTTATGAAAACCCCAAACACGAGTGGTATTATAACCTATAGTACTTAGTACAGTGCTTGGGTTGGAGGTTGAAAAGACAAAAGAAGATATTTGTTGACATTACTTGGACTTCTGTATACTGTAATATTCAGGAAATATGTAATGAAGGAAGGTTGTTCCAGAAAACGGCAGTTGATGAATAAATGAAGAAGATGAAAAGTTGGTTTCTGTGAATTTGAAGTTGGACAGTAAGTGGATGTTGGCTGATGGCAGCAAGTGTTCGGACAGCTTTGAAAGAGAGAGCGGGAATTATAGAAGCCAATTCAGAAGAACAGTGCCCATGGAAGTATCTGTAGAAAAGGCATGCAACAGAAACAGTACATTTATAAGACAGTGGAGAGACTCCGTTAAAAATGAGTCATTAATTAACCTAACTGCCCTCTTCTGAATGAAATCTAGAAACCTGAGAGAGGTTTTAGGGGCACCGCACCAGATGTGGGAACAATATTCAATGGTGGGGCGGATTTGCAATTTGTATGGAGTGAACAGTGGTTTGGAAGAAAAGTAACACTGAGAGCGAAGGAGAAAACCAAATTTACTAGATGCAGGGAAAGCAATATTTGTAATTTGCTTGTGCCCAGAGAGATTAGAAGTCAGGGTAATCCCAAAAGAGAGATATCATCTTGCCTAGAAATCGGAGTGTCACCAAAGATAAGCATAGGAGCAGAAGAATCCTTTTTTGCGAGATATAAGACAAGACTGAGTTTCAGAATGATTGAACTCAACTAAGTTGTCTTTGCCCCACTGCAGAATTACCTGGAGATCAAAATTAAAGGAATTGGTAGCAGATATTTGAGAAGTTGAAGCTAATAGAGCAGGGCAAGGTTTCTCAAACTGGAAAGTGGAATGCAATGTGCTATCATCAGCAAAACTATGGATAAGATTTCTAGGCAATGGAAGGTCATTAACATACAAGAGGAAAAGAGAGGAGAAAAGAATTGAACCTTGGGGGACACCAGCATTAGTGAAGTCAGAAGACAGAGCAATCTACCATCACCCTCAGTGAATGATCAGAGAGAAAACTAGATAATGAATTACAAAAAACAGTTGGCAAACCATACGATGGAAGCTTGTTTAGATGACCTTTATG
The DNA here is from genome assembly GCF_048544385.1 of Mastigoproctus giganteus. Taxonomy (NCBI): domain Eukaryota; kingdom Metazoa; phylum Arthropoda; class Arachnida; order Uropygi; family Thelyphonidae; genus Mastigoproctus; species Mastigoproctus giganteus. The sequence goes on from NC_143581.1 coordinate 180,867,909, forward strand.
CCAAACACAATCAAAAGCCTTTGAGATGTCAAGAGCAACTGCTTGGGTTTCACCGAACTATTCTATTCAATTGTCCATAAATGGGTAACATAAGCCAGAATATCACCAGTGGATCGACACTGATGGAATCCATACTGGCGATTATTGATCAGACGGAAGGTTTCTAGGTAGTTTTAGAATTGGCGGTTAATTGATTTCTCCATTACTTTAGAAAGAGTAAAAGTAATTGCAATGGGAAGATATTTGGATGGGAGGGACTTGTAACCCTTTTTAGGAACTGGCTGGATATGAGCAAATTTCCAAGCAGAAGGAAAAACACCTTTGGAATAAGAAAGCGAAAAAAAAAAGCGGCAAAGAACAGGAGTAAACTCAGGAGCACAAAGGTTTTGAGAACAAGTGGAGAAATACCATCAGGACCCGGAGCTTTCTTAGCATGAAGATTTGTCAAAAATCCTTCTGATATCCTTATGACAGAAGACCACAGGAGGCACTGAATGGAGCGTGTTGGGAATGGTGGGAGGTGTTTTACAAAGATCATTAATACAAGAGATGGAAGGAAAATGGAATGCTAGCAGGTCAGCTTTATCATTGGCTGAAGTGACAACAGAGCCATCTGTTTTTGACAGAGGTGGGAGCAGAGAGGAGCAAAAGTTGTGGCCAATAACTCTGGCAAGAGACCAGAATGCTCGGCTACCAATAGGGCAAGAAGCAAGTTTACTATTCTTAGCCTGTTCAAAATCTACTTTGGACTGATTAATAACTGCTTTACAATTGTTCAAGCTTTGGCATAGGCAGAAAATAAAACTGAAGAATTGGAAACAAGCCAATTACAATATGCAACATTCTTTTCTTCAACAGCCTTAGCATATTTATTGGAAAACCAAGGTTTAGACAAAGGACGAGATTTTAAAGTGGAGTGTGGAATAAAGGATTCCATTCCTACAAGAATAATTTCACTGACACGATCTGGGCAACCATTGCATCAGAAGTTTTAAAGCTCTGACCAAGGAAAAGAAGAAAAGAAATCTCGCAGGTCATCCCATTTTGCACTCTTTTAATGCAAACAACACGAGGTTGAGAATAGCCATGAGAAAAAGGCTCCATCGGAGAAGAGACAATTACCAAATTGTGATCTGAGGTGACTAGAAAACCACTCACTTTGACTGTGTACTTAGATGGGTTGTTTTTGAGAAAAAGATCAAGAGTGTTGTCTGTATGGTTAGGATTGTCCAGTATTCTAGTAGGTAAATGAACAATTTGTGCGAAGTCATTAGTAATTGCTAAAGCCTCAGCATCTCGACCAGCTGGGTCTGTGTGACTAGAAAACTAAGGCCAGCTGTAGTTGTGAACATTAAAATCACCACGGAAAATTACCTCACTGTTAGGAAAGTTGGACTGGAGAAAGCCAAGTTGCTAAAAGAGGAAGTCAAAGAGCTCCAACTGATTAGTGGAGTTGGGAGAATGGTAGAGACAAATTAATTTGACAGAATGAGGTAGAGAGATTTTAAGCCAGAGAAGATCAAAAAGAGGAGATTCCAAATTACCAAGTCTCTGACAAGGAATATCGGAACGGACATATGCATAAGTACCACCTTTGAGGCGAAAGGAATCATACAGTGAATAATTTCGGAAATAGATGAGCAGTAGTTGAATCAACCAATAAATGGGATTCTGTCAGGAAAAGTACGTGGGGTTTGGCAGACTACAAGTGGAAATGGACATCGTTGAGAAGAACTGAGACCACGTATATTTGTGAAAAGAACTAGGAAATGTTTGGGAGGTTTATATCTTTTCGCAGATAAGCTTACTCTCTTAGTTTGACAATTCTAAGAAAAGTGGGGGGGGACATGCTGTATGAAGGAATGAAATTTTTGGATATGGCATACACATGGTAAGAATATACTCAGATCCTTGACATAACTTGGCATCAACAATGCTCCCCACATGTAGAGGTAGCAAGATTATACACTAGCTGATGCAGAAGCCTCCTAGAGAGTTATCAATAGGTTTGGTCTGGTGTACTAACTAGTGGCTGGCCTGCAAACACTGTTTTAGAGCTGTACCCTCAAAATGTAAGGAAGACTGGATCTCACCATGATGTCCACATAACCTCAAAAGTCATACTGCATGATGGAAGAGATGGGGAGGGGTTGATCAGAATTCAGCTCTGTAGACTAAACAAGGGTTCAACCACTTCAAGGCTGCAATAAGCAAAGTGATGGTATTGCACCAGTTGATGAGAGTCATCTACTACCTAGTATTTTCTGATAACACAGAGGTACAGCATTCCTCCATGTGGTGTGGGTGCCACACCTCGACCCCTGTTTATGTTGGTTCACACCTGGGTGGTCACCACCGTGTGCTTGTGTATGGAGGTTATACCCAGGGTTACTAACAGTCTCACCATCGTGAAGGTGCAAGCAAAGGATTTGGCTGTCACCGACCATCAGGACTTCGCTGAAATTGGGTTAACTTGACTTGAGTGTCAACCAAATATCAGTTCCACCAGTGTTTTAGGCTCCCAGGTAGCAAGTACGGCTTGTATGGCATATCTGAATGAATGTCTGTGACAATCTAAAGTACAACAATGTACAACATTGTTGACTAAAAATTATGTTTATTTCAATATTATTTATGTTAATTAAAATTTGTTTCTTTTTCTTCCATTACAATGTGTTTTTCTTATTTTTGATTACCTGCATTTCCTATACATAATTTTACCTTAGAGTACCGGTTGTTAAATAATTTGAATATTACTACTGATTATACCAGATGCCAACACTGAAAATATTATTTAATTTTTTTTTTTTTTTAAAACACATCTTGGGTTATATTCAATGGACTGTCACATTGCATCTGTTCATAATGCTACATAATTCAACCCCGGGGGCTCACATCTGGTGAGTATGGGCTTGGCAAACTCAGGGTCCTGAGCTGGATATCATCATTCTTCTCTTTCTTGGTGATGCCTTCTACTTCTCTCTCTCTCTCTTACACACACACACACAGGGGGTAACTCCGGATTTTTTTTTTTTTTTTTTTTGGGCTGGTGCAGCATAAGCCTCAGGCTTCCTTGTACCATATGGCTAATAATAATAATAAAGTAAATAAAAATAATTACAAAAAAAAAAAAAAAAACTGATTTAAGAAAAAAAAAATCAAGTGTACCCAAAATTTAACATATTGTATACAATTACCCAACTTGCTAATTTCTTTTCTGGCAGTTGATTCCCAGACTAGATTGTTACCAATCCCTTGGGATTTGCAATAATGCAGTCAGTTTGCCATCCACGATTGTTCCTTATAGAGAACACATACAGGACACAAAAATCTTGCACTTTTCCTGTGTATACATACTAAGTATATTTATATGAAAAATGTACATACATAAACAGAAGAATTGTAAACTGTAACTTGTAAATTGTAAACTCAAAATGTAAACCATAACAACTGTACAAAACTAAATACTAAAGCATTTGTCAAAGCACAGATTCCTAAAAATCAGTAATATCATAACAAATAATGCTAATCTACGGGTGTCATTTTGGATAGTTAGCAAGTTCATGTACACAAAAAAATAAAATTATATTTTAAACATTAACAAAGTCAAATGACAACATTAATTATGAACATAAAAAGTAAGCTATCATCAAATTAGAAACCAGCAAACACATACCTGCCTCCTCTGCAGATTTGCCATCACAGGGAATAAAGTAAAAGGAGTTAAATGATACTTAAAGGACTTTCCATGTACCTATTAATAGAGTTATCCAGTAAACACTAATGTATATCATAATTTTAAAAAAATAAACATTTTATAATAAATTTATTTCCTATTAATTTGATTTTTTTTTTTAATGCACTTCATGTGTAATAATCAAATGTTTTATGAAATTCCACCAGTTATATAAAACTAATTATAACCAAATTTTCCATTACAATTTGATTAATAACCTTTATTATCCTTAGGCAAAATTTAGGGATTGAAAATCCCTAAATTTTGCAAATTACAAATTAGTAATATTACAAATTTGTAATTATAGATAAAGTAGTATTACAAATAAAATTATAACTCAACTATAGAGATATTGTATATAATGTTTAGCAAGTAGTCAATATTCATAATACACCAGGAAGAATTTAATGCTTACAGGAATTATTTTATTGCTTATAGCCAGACCTAGAGTTTCTACTGATTCTTTTCACTAGAGGAAAATGGGTTAAAAAAATAAAGAAACAAAGATGGTAGGATTATTCACTAGTAGTGCTTTCAAGCATAGTCGCAGAAAATGATATACTGCAAAAAATAAAAATGTTAATAAAAAATGATACATGAATTTTGAAGCTTGAAAGCAAGAAAAGTTAAGTGTGAAAATTATTTTTTGTTATTAATTTAACAAATATATAAATTATATATTTGTTATAAATAGTAATATATTATTACTATTATATAAAAAGATATGTGAAATATGTTGTATTTCAAGTTTTAATAAAATACATGAGAAATAAGTAAAGTGCATTGTGTGAACTTTGTGAAAGTACTGTACTACTTTCAAAGAAGTGTATTAAGTAGTGCACTTTTAGTAATATAATGACCATGAAAAGGATAATCTGCCATTTAGCTATGTCTCATCATTTAAATAACCAACAACTTAAACTTTTAATGATGTCCTTTGTTTTAAAAAAGTGCAATGAGATACCCTGGTAATTCATTACGAAGGCAACGTACAAGGTGATTTTTAATTCATCATACCATTTTATCCATCTGAGAATATAAAATATTGTTTAGAAACAAAAATTAACACTTGAACAATACTTAGCAGTGTTGGGAAATTCATGTTGCCATGATATGTTCAGTGTGTCCTCCATATTTAACAATAACTTGTCTAGTCAGAGTGTGAAGTTGCAAAGAACACACTGATTTTTCCACCAACACAAAAAAAAATTACCTTCATTTGCTTTCCTTAATATGGAAATGGTTCGTGGATTCTTCTGAAAACTGTCTTTGAGAAAATGCCAGAGATAAAAATCACATGAGTTTAAATTAAGTAACATTGAAAGTTTGTTTGTTTGTTGTTTGGTTTTTAGGAGCATTAGCAACTAAGGCCATATTGCTCCGGGATATGCGGTGGCCATTCCCTGACCTTTCCGCATCCTCCGTATTTGGTGGTGATGGGCTTGAACCCCGGTCTAATCAAGAAGCGTGTGCATTAGCATTAGTAGAGGCATTTGATGCAAGAAAGCAAGCTTATGCAGCATCAGCCAAAAAAAAAAAAAAAAACCCACTTCCACTTCACCCCTCTGTTCGTTCAAAATACCTGTCCAGCTGAGCCTTAAACTTATTTAGGCTATCAACCTCCACCACAAGGGATGGAAGTCTGTTCCACCAACCAACCACCCGCTGACTAAAGGCAAATTTCCGCACGTCTATCCTACATCTGTCTTTCCTTAATTTGAATTTATGCCCTCTCAGGTGATTTTTCTGAGCTAGAGGAAGAATCCCATCAGCATTGAGCATGCTTAAACCATTCAAGGCTTTATACACCTCTATCAGATCACCTCGCTGGTGCCTAGTCTCCAGACACTGTAATTTGCAAAACTTAAGCCTCTCTTCGTAAGACCCTTTGTTCCATTCACTAATCTTGTTGCCCTTCTCTGTACTCGTTCCAGCAGCTCTACATCCTTCTTGAAATGAGGCCTCCAGACCTGTATACAGTACTCTAGGTGTGGCCTGACCATTGCCTTATACAATGGAATAATCACCTCCTTATCCCTGCTGGAAAAATTCCTGTATATCATTGACAATACTCCATGAGCTACTCTTGCAGCCTGTCTGCACTGCTCAGAGAACTTCATATCTGCCTGCACAACCACCCCCAAGTCCCTTTCATTCTCTACCACTGTCAGTGTAGTACCACAGAGTTGATACGTTGCTCTGGGGTTGCTGTTTCCCATGTGTAGTACTTTATTTTTGTCAATGTTAAACTTCATTTGCCACCTCTCAGCCCATCTGCTCAACCTTTCCAGATCCTGTTGCAGCAGCATAGTGTCAGTAGCATCCTTGACAACCCTGCCAACCTTTGTATCGTCTGCAAACTTGGACATTAAGCTTGATATACCATCATCAATATCATTTATAAATACAGAAAACAATAATGGACCCAACACTGAGCCCTGAGGGACTCCACTAATAACATTAGTCCACGATGAGCAGTGTCCATTGATTACCACTCTCTGTCTTCTCCCCCTCAACCACCCCTTTATCCATAGCAGCAATTTGCCTCCAATGTCACACTGCTCCAATTTGTGTAGCAGTCTTCCATGTGCAACAGTATCAAAAGCCTTTCTAAGATCCAAGTATATAATATCAAAGTTATTCCCTGCATCCAGTTTTTTGTGACTGCATCATAGTATCCAATCAAGTTGGTCAGGCAAGACTTCCCCTTAACAAAACCATGCTGTGTCTGAGCTATAACTGAAGTCTTGTCTAAATGATCCTGCAGTGCTTCTTTAACCAGTGCCTCCATTAATTTTCTTGGCACAGAAGTTAAGCTCACAGGTCTATAATTACTTGTGTCAGCCTTTGATCCTCTTTTGTGAATTGGGGTCACATTTGCACATTTCCAGTCTATGGGTACCTCCCCTGAGTCCAAGGAAGCTCTCATAATTATGGCTAAGGGTTTGCTTACTTCCTTTGCTGCCTCCTTTAATATAACTGGATAGATCCCATCCACCCCGGGTGCCTTTCTTGTGTTTATCTTCAACAGTTTCTCCTCCACTTTACTCCCAGTTATTTCAAGATTCTGTAGCTTACTGCTAGAGTTGAATACACCTCTGGCATTCCCCTTGCTGAATAACTCCTCATGTGTGAATGTCGATGCAAAATATTCATTTAGTTTGTTAGCTACCTGAGCAGGATCATCAACAGTTGACCCATCAATATCAAGTGGACCAATCTGATTCATCCCCTTCCTTCTAGAGTTTACATAAGTAAAGAACTCTTTGCTGTTTTTCTTTGCATCCCTTGCCAAGGATTTCTCGTAATCTGCCTTCGCCTGCCTAACCTCCTTTTTAACTTGGTTGCATATCAACTTGTATCTATCATAGGCTTCTGTGTCATGTGTTAATATGTAAGTATCCCATGCATTTTTCTTCTCTGCCATATGCCTCATTAGTTCATCTGACATCCATTTTGGCCTAAACCTTGAACAATATTTCTTAGTTGGTATGTAAAGCCTAGTAGCTTCCAAGATAAGTTCTTTGAATGCTTCCCATTTTGAATTTGCTGTTGGTAACATCATCAGTTGGTCCCACTGTATAGAATTTAAATACTGTCTCGGTCCATCGTAGTCGCCTTTACGGAAGCAATAACCCTTCCCTTTACCCCTAATGGTAGTTACCTCTTTGAGTAAATCCCACTTCAGCACACTGTGATCACTGCCACCTAGTGGTTCATTTATCTGCAGATTCTTAATGCATGAAGAATCACTGCTGATAATCAAATCAAGAGTATTACTCCCTCTAGTTGCCTCCCGAACATGCTGATGTAGAAAACAATCATCCAATAAATCCACAAAAGCCCTGTTGTGTGTGAGTAACCAGCCCCCAAATTCCAGTCAATATCTGGGAAATTAAAATCTCCCATTATAAGACTCTCTGATTTACTGGCCCACTCTATTTCCCTGTACAGTTCCTTATTATACTCATCAGAGTCATTAGGCCTATAGCACACTCCTACTCTCAATTTTGATCTCCCAATGCTTATGTCACACCAAACTGATTCAACACTGCACTGTCCAGCGATGTCGACTGGCTTCACTTCCTTGGTTTTTATGTGTTTCTTAACTAATAGCATAACTCCTCCCCCCTTCCTATCCTGTCTACCCTTTCTGTAGACGTTGTACTCCCCAAATTGCAGTTCTGCATCCCTTATATCTGTGTGACACCACGTCTCTGATATCCCAACAATATCTGCCTTTGATGTTTTGAGCAATACCTCGAATTCATCAAATTTATTTACTAAACTCCTAGCATTGGTGTACACGCAAGTATACCTGCACCTGTTTCTATTCTTAGCTACCCTAACACAACCCATGTGTTTACTTGTACTGCAATGGCTCCCAGCAGTCTCTGAAATACCATGCATCTTGTTTTTCAGGCTTCTGCTCATTCTAATAGAAGCAGTGCAAGAATCTCTTTCACCTCTGCCAGTGGCTACTGTCAATCTATTGGTCTTTGTCTCCCCCCAAGCTAGCAGTTTTCCGACCCACCTAACACTGCCTTGAAAGCATCAGCAAATATTCTTGCACCCTTTCTATTTAAGTGTATCCCATCCCTGTAGAAGCAATCTCTCCTGTTAACAAGTACAGTCCAGGCTGAAAAAAATTCTACCCCTTGAGCCTTGCACAATCTTTCCAGGGCCGAATTGATCGACAAGGCTCTCATCATATACTCCCTCCTATCGTGTCTGGGCAGAATTGCAGACACTTTCAAATTCAACCCTAATTCTCGGCTTTTGTTCAACAGTGACCTGTACTTGTTAAGTAATTCTGCCGGTCTCCTACTCTTAATATTATTAGTGCCAACGTGTACAACTATATCACCTTTTGTGCCCTTAAAAGATGATATTCGCTCTACAACGTCATCAACCTTTGCCCCTGGCAGACATACCCTGGTCCTGTTCCACCTATCTTTTTTACGAAGCACGTTCCCCGTTTCCCTGACAATAGAGTCACCAACAACTACTAGTTCCTTCGGGACCAGCGCATTCTGCCTTGGGGGTTGTCTCTGTGTCACGCGATGCCCAAGTGCAAGCTCTGGCGTTGATGTGTGCAGCTGAGAGCTTGATGGGCCCCTCAATTTAGTTTCTTCGAGGGCATCCACCCTGTCCTTCAAGCTCTCATATAGACCCACAAGAACGCCGAGTTGTTGCCTGATATCGATACACTCCTTGCATCGCGCACACACAAAGACATCCCCCTTGGCAGTATCATGTCCCGTACCCGAATGCTCTGCAAACATCAAGCAAACAGTGCATTTTATAAGGCTGTGAGTCAGAGGACAACTGTCCCCCTCAGTTCTGCTCTGAGCCACAGCGCTTCCATTAGCTTGAGCCTTTTGCTTTGCTGCTCTGGTCTGAGTCATGATTCTATTAATTTATTAATTAATTATAATTAATTATGTTATGTTATTAATTATGTTAAATATAATTAATTATATTACGTTTGTAATCTAAGTCGTTATATGTATTTATTTAAATGTACAATTTAACTGCTAACGAAGTTCAACTAACGCTATCTAGTACGGTATATAACTATCGTATCACAAAGGCGGGAAAATTACGAACGGTAGCGGAGTTGAAACACGTGGAAACCCTTACCGATACTTTTATGCAATTACAAGGCCGAGTAAAGAATAAATACACCAAATTAATCAGAAAATTACAAAATAATGTTATACTACTAAATTTAAATCAAAGGTTTTAGAAAAACAATAATTTCAAATCAATAAATAAGAAAAATCCACTTAGCGGCTTTGAACACGACCGTCTCTAGTAGCCTCGTCAGCAGACTCCCAAATGAAGGAGCAGCAGTGCGTAGCACTGCTGCTCCTTCCCACCTGGCTACGGAGGTGACAACATTGAAAGTCACACCGGTCCTTTAAAATTATACCTCAGAGCAGTGGTTACAAACTACCAAGTCAAAAATTTCATCTTATAGAAGTACAGATATATTGCCCCCATACTGCAATAATGGAGTATGGGGACAATATATCAAAAAATGAGAAAGGGCATATGTCTGAAAGTGCATTGAGGCACTTTCAGACATATGCAACAACTTCGTTGGTGCCCCAATGGTTTATACTTTGTTGGTGCCCCAAAAGTTGGTGCTTTATAACTGGCACTAAACAATATGTAGTATTTTCAGGTTTAAGTATTATTATTTGTGTACTTTGTAGTCGTAAAGTTATAAAACACTTCCCCTCCCATGTGGTTTTGTTTCTTATAATGTAGAATTTACAAAAATTAAAGCTTCCCTTTCAGACATTATTATTATTAGCCATATGGTGCAAGAAAGCCTGAGGCTTATGCTGAACCAGCCAAAAAATTTCTGAGTTACCCTGTGTGAGAGAGAGAGAGAGAGAGAGAGAGAGAGAGAGAGAGAGAGAGAGAGAGAGAGAGAGAGAGAGAGAGAGAGTAGAAGGGAATCGCCAAGAGAGAAAAATGATGATATCCAGCTCAGGACCCTGGGTGTGCCAAGCCCATACTCACCAGATGTGAGCCCCTTATCAATATCTCAATTAATAAGAAATTAATGGGAAGCATTCAAAGACATAAATCATAAAAACTAAGATATTATTCAAGGCTTAGACCTAAATGGATAGCAGATGAACTGATAAGACTTGTGGCAGCAAAGAAAAATGTATGGAATGCACATAAATGAACAGGTGTACAGAAGTCGACAGCAGATATAAACTAATCTGCAATCAAGTCAAAAAGGAGGTTAGCCAAGGTAAGGAAGATTATGAGAAGTCTCTGGCAAAGAACACAGAGAAAAGCAGCAAAGACTTCTTTACTTATATAAACAGCAGAACTATGACATTAGTTAGTGCTTTTGCATCATTACTACACAGTTGAATTTTTTTGACAACTGAAGTTTGCACATTAGCATCCTCATTGCAACGTTTCATACTGTGAAATCCATCATGAGTTGCCCTCCTTTACTTCAAATAAGTAATGCTTCCCCATTAGAAAAGATTAGTTATTTATTTTCAATTGAGTGCCACCACTCAAACAGCAATGTTTCGAAGCTATTTGGCTTCTCATCAGGGAGCAAGTTGGTACCCAGAGGTATAAGGGATGACAATTCAGCTGTGACTTAACAATATGAGAGATGCAAAAAGGTGTTTCCTTAGAGTAATAATATTTAAGGGAAGAAAGCCTCAGACTATGACATTAGTTAGTGTATATGCATCATTACTATGCTTACTCATCCATCTGGCCGCCCTTTACCTCCATTGCTTTTTTGTATTGAATGAAGTCTTATAATTTTTTGATCAGACTTCATATGTATCAATAAATTAATAGGTTATATTGGAAAAATATACATAATCAATATGCATATTTCGAAAACATAGATCATAAACTTCATTGAATCTGAAAAAAAAAAAAAAAAAAAAGAAGTCAACTTTTCAATAAACCATAAGAAAACCATGATTTTCAAAAATATTCTAGGAAAGCTAAGTTTCAGAGAACAAAAGGTAACTATACATTGCTCTCCACAATGCTAGGAAGGAAGGAAGAAAACAAGTAACTGGATTTCTGAATATTTCATTAAAATTTTCCAATGATGAAGAACTTAAGGTTAAGCTTATAAAATATGGCCTAATATCAAATTTATCCATTTTATCTATTTTCCATCTCATATCAAGTTATATATCCTTCATAACTATAAACTCATTCCAAGCAATTACCAGTGCAATAAATCATTGATATCAGTATGAAATTTAGTGCTTTTATCAGTATTAGTATAGTGGTTTTAGCATTATATAATGATACAAGGTAGAAATCTTACACAGCATCAGCCATTTAAAAAAATATATATAAAACAATTTATTTGCCCATCCTTTCTAATAATTTGTCCAACCTTCCTTTAAATGTATTCTAACTACACAGAGCACTAGTATAAGGTTGCTTCAACAATTAATTATTCTCTTGTTGAAAGTAAATTTTTGCACATCTACCCTGCAACCTCCCTTTTCCAATTTATGTTCCCTTGTGTGTATCATCCAAAAAAAGAGCAAAGGTACCATTAGCACTTAGTTTACTCAGCCCATTCAAATCCTTTAACACTTCAGCCAGTCTTTACATATGCCTAGTTTCCAGATATTACAAGTTAAAAAAAAAAAAAAAATGAAAGCTGAATAAAACAAACAAAGTAAAACTTAAAGGATCTTCATCCTTTGAGTTTCATTTTGAGTTTGAGGAAGAGAGAAAACTACATGAGGCAAGGTAAGGCAAATAAGAGAGTGGGAAAGTACTGAAAAATGTGAACAGCTAATATTACCCATCAAAGTATAAAATATACTGAAAAGTTCAGAGAAAACCAAACAACAGTTTGACAGAATTTCAAGGGCATTGGAATGAGTTTGACAAAATTTTTAAGTATATTACTTATGCAGATTTGTCAATTTTTGTAATTACTGAAATATTTAGAAAGTGACACCTTAATGTAAGATTAGCTGCTGCCACCACAAATACAGTAGACTGTCGAAATAACAGCAACCCCAAACAAATGCACATTCGAAATAACAGCACAATGAGATCTGATGTTTGCATACAACGCAGATGTTTTGCAGTGCCAAAAAAAGAAAATGGTATGTCACGTGATTAGTGTATTTACGTTTGCCATTTTGAAAGTGAACTGTCTGATATCATGGATTATACTGCTGTTTTACATTTATTTTAAATTAAAAACCCCTCCCTATGGCTCCTAAATTTGATAAACCTCATACAGAGGTGAAAAGAAGAACAACATTAAAGCTTAGTGACAAACTTGATATAATCCAAACTATTACATTAGAGTCACCCGGAATGTTAATTCATATACCCATGTGTATTGTGTCTGTAAATTGCGTGTGTTCTCTGGTCGCTTTGTCTATTTTGCTGAATGAAAAATCTACGCCTGAGACCCACTAACTCAACCAAGAAGTGAAAAAAAAATCTATAAAAGTTCTTTGTGTCATCGACAGGATTCGAACCCAGGCCTTTTCCACCCAGTGTGGGGAGGATGGTGATGATACCACTGTGCTACTTGTGCAGACTAAACTCAATATAATAAAGAAAATAGAATAGGCCGTAAGCAGAAGTATATTAATGGCAGAATATAACATTGGATCACCAACATGTTTATGTTTTTTTTATGTGCAGTTAATAAAATTGCATTCTTAATCTCTCTATTTCTTAAACACATTGAAAATAAAACTTTCTAGATAAGAATGCAATTTTATTAACTGCACATAAAAAATACATAAACATGTTGACAATCCAATGTTACATTCTGCCATTAATACACTTCTGCTTATGCCTTGAATCCTCGAAGGTGCAGTTATTCTGAAAGTCTACTGTATCCTTATATTTCAGGTTTAAAAAGAAGGAAGAATTTCTAAACAGGAATGGGATAAATAATTCTTGAATATTTTCTTATGTGATTCTGTGAGTGTATAATTAATATTAATTATTTATGAAACACTGCAATATCGCAGTGCTTCATAAATTTTATTTAATAAGATATATAATATTTAACATACACATATACACATATATATATATATATATATATATATATATATATTGCTATATGTAGCCGGAATAGTGTAATGTTATTATTACTGCTGTATTAGCACAGTGGTGGTCAACCTTTTCCTGAAATGTGCCACATTATGTTGGAATTCATCTTGTGCCATACAGAAACAGATCCAGCAGCTAATGGAATTAATACACTTTCCCCTCCACTGATCCATGCCTCACCCCACTAAGTGTTTTTAGTGGGACCAGGCATGAAGGAATTTTACATTCCTTTATCCTACATAAAGGAATTTTATGCTAAAGCATATATAATAAAAAAAAAATTTAATGATTGTTTAATTGTTCAATTTTTAAATTAAAACAATTTTACATTTATAAAACAAATTTAATATAGGTTCATGAATAACTGTCGTTCATCCTTACAGAATCAATGTCAGAAGGGGTTCACTAATGTCCCTACTTACCTGTACTAAATTCATGCTAAAAGGTGGTAAATATGAACCATAGGTTCCCCCATCACTTTGAAACCAAAGTCATAATTAATGGCAATAATAGTGCAATTTAAACTATAATTTAAATTCCACTATTATTGCCATTCACTTCTCATTATTCAAATCAGTTGTATAATTTGTTTTGACTCTTGATATTTTAAGGAGTCCTTATGTGCTGTAATGTAATAACTAGATCGTATGTATAGCTTAGCTTAATTTTCAGCACTCACCTCATAGTAATCGCTTAGCTGGTGGAGGGTTTTATCACATACATAGTGGTTATAGGATTCTAATACTTTACAGGGATTATGGGTTTTAAAATTAAGTTATGGGCTGTAGAAAAATTTTAAGAAAGGAAAGTGCACCTTCCATGGTTGCCTAATTAAATTAAATTAAGAGAAAAAAAGGAAATATATAAGCTAATAATCGCGCACGAGCGACTTTCGAGTTTCCTCGTCTTCAGTTAGCTATAGTGGAGGGGGGGGAAAAGAGCGCGCTTGTCTTATATATGGGTTGGGTTCCCGAACCTCTTCCGCACGCCTATCATTTCATTCCACATTTTCCCCAATGCATTCAGATCTGCACGATAGGAAACTCCATTTCACAAAACTATTAGTAAAATACTTTTCCGACAAACTCCACATCACATTCTTAAAGAAATGTCTTATATATGACATAATCCCCAATTTCGCTCGTATCTGCACCAAAAACACTGTTAAAAATACCAAGTTTCACGTGCACTGAATGCATTTCGGGAACCCAACCCATATATAAGACAAGCGCGCTCTTTTCCCCCCTCCACTATAGCTAACTGAAGACGAGGAAACTCGAAAGTCGCTCGTGCGCGATTATTAGCTTATATATTTCCCTTTTTTTCTCTTAATTTAATTAATTAGGCAACCATGGAAGGTGCACTTTCCTTTCTTAAAAATTTTTCTACAGCCATAACTTAATTTTAAAACCCATAATCCCTGTAAAGTATTAGAATCCTATAACCACTATGTATGTGATAAAACCCTCCACCAGCTAAGCGGATTACTATGAGGTGAGGGCTGAAAATTAAGCTAAGCTATACATACGATCTAATAATTTGTTTTGTTATTTTTCACATCAGAAGCATGCCATTAACAAGAGCTGCTCATTCAAGTGGCATGTGTGCCATTGGTTAGACACCCTTATATTAGCATATCTCACAGTTTCTGTGGTATTAATGTAGCATTCAGGTATGTAAGACTAATTTAAACTTTAAATGAAATTATACTACAGGAGCAAAGCATGTGTCTCAAAGCAGTGAGGTTTCTTTAGCTTGGGGAGAAGGGGTCTATCAAAAGTGGTTTTCCTATGAATTAGACCTTGTTGCATGCACTGTGTGGGGGCGGGCATTGTATGTAGGCCTGACTGTAGCTGGACATAATGTCATAGGAGGTGTGTTGGGGGGGGCATTGTATGTAGGCCTGACTGTAGCTGGACATAATGTCATAGGAGGTGTGTTGGGGGGGGCATTGTATGTAGGCCTGACTGTAGCTGGACAATGTCACAGGAGATGCCTGAGTGTGCTAAATGCAGAGAGAGAGTGAGTGAGATTTAATTCCTTCATTGCCAATGAAGGAATTAAATCAGGAGATTCATCAAATACTCAGCTGCCCACAGTAAACATTAACATTAGTACCTGCCCTCATACAACTAGTTGCATATTGGGATCACCACAAGCAGGATGCACTGGTGCCATAGGAGGAAGTTATTCCTGGTGACTCTATTATCAGGAAAATGAATATTTTGTGCAAAAGGAATACATGGAAAGGACTAGGGCAAAAGTTGGTGATACTGTAGAAAAATTATCTTTTAAGGACACAAAAGATGATATTCTCATAGAGGTACTAATGATGCTAAACACAAGAAATCTGAGACTACTTAACAAGTACAGTCAGTCCTCGTATAGCACGATAGTTGTGTTCCTAGAAACCCTCGTGCAATGCAAAATCGTGCAATATAAACAACAGGCCCTATGGGAAAAATAGGGTTAGGTGCCGACCACCCAAGACTGAACACACATTTATAACCAAATCATTACCAAACAATAAATAATTGTAATAAAATACGTATTTTATTACGACTATTACATAATAAAATATTGCTAATGCTTTTGCTTCTATCGTAAGCAAACTTGTTCTTTGTTTGATTTTCTAACCAAACAGATGACAGCCATTCCATCTCTTCAAATTCTTGTGTCTTGATCTAATGAATTTTATTACACTTTGAGTTGTTCCTGCTATGAAAGTTTTTATTTTCTCTGCATTCTTTCTAATTCTCAATGTTGCGTCATTTAGGCCTGTAGCACATGCAATATCACATATTCTTTCATTACACTCAAAGTGTTTCACAATTTCATATTTTTTCTATAACAGAGGCGGACTGGCCATAAGTCTTACCAGGGAAACTCTGGTGGATCGAAGGCTAGAAGTGTGATTTTGGCCATAAACGCTAGTATGAGGCCGCTACAAATTTTCCTGGGTAAGAATTTTTGACCCAGTCTGCCTCTGTCTATCGATATTGCTTTCCTTTGTCTCTCTGAACCTGTGGTGTCTTCACCAGGATGCTTCCTTTTAAGTATTTTACTCATTTTTAGGGAATAAAGCACAATTACAAAATGAGGAGGCATGCCTGATGATACACATAAACAAAGTTGCGCACTTGTAGCAACTGAATAAACAATACAATAGTGTGTCTCTGCCATAAAGGCAGCGACACAATTAACACCTTGCTAGCTCACATTTCGCTAAAGCACATTTCTGGGGGTTACTACCATGAAACAATAAAAATAATTTCCAGTTGCACTTCTGCTAGTAGAATCTGTTATAAACTGGTAGCAAAGTCGATCTAATTGCATTTGCGATAATACCGATAGCTGCAATTGTGTGGGTTTTCACGTTATTATGGTGAAATGTGTATCTACTTCACTGATATAAAAAATATAAATACATTTTCAGAATCTTCTCTCCATTGCTATCGTGTTGCGTTCGGTTGAGTAATTCCGTGTTCAACTGCCATTTCTTGTAAACACAAAGGCGAATCGTGCGTAAGCAAATTCGGTTCGTGTTATATATGATATCGTTCCCCTATTTATAAAATCGTGTATGATCGAATTCGTGTGGTGTAAACACGTGTTATACGAGGACTGACTGTATGAGACAATGCTGAGAAAAAGTTATGAGTTAGGGGTGAATTTTGCAAACACATGATAGGATGGAGTTTTGATAACAGCCATGTCAATCATTTGGACCTGGAGAGACTGTGCAAGGCTCATAGGGTAGAATTTTTTTCTTGTATGGCCAGTGCTTGTGAATAGTCTCTTCTGTTAACAAGCACTGGCCTGTGCTTGTTAACAGAAGAGATTGTTTTCATAGAGATGGCATTCACCTGCTTATACACTATTGCTGCAGTACATTAAATCAATTTTATGGGTTTTTAAGTAATGATTAGGTCATGAAATGCCAACATTGTAGATATAATAGAAACATGGTGTCATTCTGATATTGTGGAGGTAGAATTCAAATGTGGTGATTATAATGTGTAGAGAAGGACATACATAACAGGAGGGGAAGCAGGTGGAGGAATCATGTTTCTGGTTAAGAAGTACAATCAGTAGACACAGGTTAGAATAATGTTAAGTCAGTCAGGCGTGACAAAAACTGGGAAAACAAAGATGAAAAGCAGGAGTATATTCAAAAACATTCACAGAGGTAATCATAAAGGACATTAAGCAATTTATGCCAACTAAATGATAGTGTTCAAAATTTAGATCAAAATGAGCATCAGATGGATTAACAAGCTAAGCGGTAGAGAAGAAAAATGTATAGTATAATTACAAATTTTCAGGAGACAGTGTTAAATAAGTGTAAACTAGACCATAATCAAGTTACTCAAGAGATTAGGCAGGATAAGACAAATTATAAGTGTTTGGCTAAGGATGAAAAGAAAATTAGCAAAGAATTTTTTGGGTATATTAACATACTCAACGTATCCCTTTCCTTATAATTTATTTTTAATAATATAAGAGCAGAAGGAAAGGGCTGAATCATATAGGTCCACTGGATAAGAATATCAAACTATTAATGAACTCTGCTAAACTGAATAATACTGATACTGAGTCGATTATAATACTGAATGGGAGTATAATGATTAATACTACTGATTTATAACACTAATACTGAGTGGGGGTATAATGATTTTATGATAATGGAAAGGAAGATGGAAGAAAAACTACTGTAGCTGAAAGTGAACAAAGGACCTTGAGGTGAAAGAATCTACAAAAGAGATAGTAAAATCTTTAACCATAATAATGAGAGCATCCTTAGATGCAGGAGTCCGTAGAGATTAGAGATGTGCAAATGTATCTCTGATTGGGAAGGGTGGCTCAAAAGTGAAGCAGGTAACCAGAGATCAGTAAGTTAGACCTCTGTGCCAGGAAAAATTGAGAGGATCAACAACAGTTAAAGTAATACAAGATTTCCTTGACAGGATTGGAGCAATAATGCAATTATAGCATGGATTTGTTAACCCAGTAGAGGTGGCACTCCCATTTGAGGCAAAAACTTTTAAGTTTAAAAAATATTACAATTTTTAAAACAGTGTTTTACACCTTTTATTTTCAAAAAAACAAAAAATATTAATTTTGCGAAAAATTGCAAAAAAATGTAGCAACATAAAATAGAAACATCAGTCTCTCAGTCTCTTCCATTTTCCAATTTAAAACCCGATTAAGTGCATGAAATTTTAAACTGCAGATGCCATATATTTTGGCTTAATGTGCATATAAGTATTATTAAAAAAATAAAACAAGAGCATATTGTATATTCAATACTATTAGTTACTGCCGTTTTATTTCAAATTTGGCACCACTCACAACACACAAAATGTGAAACTATTTACATTGCTTCCTGCAGTGTAGTGGCCATTTTGAGAGAATATCAGGTTTCATGTTACTGTTCTTATGTGACAACAACAATAATAAATCTAAAAAAAAATGTGGAAGAAGGTATTTGTATTGACAATGACCTCTCCCCACATTTAGTAGGGATTGTTTGTTTGTTTGTTTGGTTGAGTTTTATTGGCACATCAGCAACTATGGCTATAATGCGCCAAAACCTTGTCATAAAAAGTAAAAAATTTTCAGTGACCTACTGAATTAGGTCACTACATCAGGTTATAAAAACAAGTATAAACTGTAACAGACAAATATCAGTAAACAAGTAACAATAGAAAATCTTAAAACAATAAGATTTTTTAAATATGATTAAAAAGGTTTACTGATTTTAGGAAATTAAAAATAGCAGACACATGGTCATTGTCGGATAAAATCTGACTGAGTGTATACGGCTCAGTCAGATGGTTAAAAGCGGTAAAACGAGCATTTCTAAAACTGGTACAGTCAACTAAAATGTGTCTGATTGTTAAAATTGTGCCACAGGACACATTTAGTAGGGAGAGGTCATTGTCAATGAGCACATGCTCTATGACTAGTCCCCTTCCACTGACATTAGCACTACCCCACAGGGTAGTGTGTGTCTACAGAGCTGACCCCAAAATTTTTGGGGGTCCTGTTCAAGAATTAATTGCGGGGCCCTAGGGTCCTAACTGACTCAGCATTACTCTAACCTTGTAACTGAAGTAAAGTTGTACTTCTTAACCAGAAACATAATTCCTCACCAGCTTCCCCTCCTGTTATGTATGTCCTTTCTCTACACATTATAGTCACCATATCTGAATTCTGCATCCACAATATCAGAATGACACCATGTTTCTATTATACCTAGAATGTTGGCATTTCATGACCTAATCATTATTTAAAAACCCATCAAATTTATTTACTGTACTACTAGCAAATATGAGGTGTTTTTGTAATAGTGATTTTTTTTAATTTTTCAAATTTTACGGCAACTAAGAAATAATTAAATGGCTGAAGCTCCAAATATTTTTATGAGAAAAGCTTCTTTGAATTTACTTCTGTTGTATTGCCTATCTCAGCCATCAACAGAAAATGGGAAGGCTTAGCCATCAACATAAAATGGGGAGGCATAGCCATCAACATAAAACAGGGAGTTGTGTTCAACCTGCAATCTGAAAATAGAAAAACAGGGAGTCTCAGCCATCAACAGAAAACAGGGAGTTGTGTTCAACCTGCAACCTGAAAATAGAAGAAGAAATGAGAAACCAGGAAAAGAAAATAGGCCACTTGTCCAGAGGAGTAACCCACATGCAATCCCTTCCAGACCACCAGAACCAGCCTGCAAGTGAACCCTGATGTTCAGAGTAGGAGAGCAAAGGTCACCTCATGAGTTTACTACACAGGAACCCCGGATTGAAGATAAAAATCCTGGCACAATTCTATTGGCTACTGGAATTAATCCTACACCTGTAAATTAACTGCTGGCAGGCCTCTTGCTGGCATGCACACAAGTTTCTGGGAGCATTGGCAAGAGGAATCTGTCAGCAGGTAAGAATTTAATCTCTTTGTATTTACTTAATTTAATATCTGGTTCTATTGTAACAATAATCCAAACTTAGAATTGTTTATTTGCAAATCGTAATTGTAATTTTAACATTGCTAATTGTATTCAAATTTGTAACTCTATTTTTGTTCCCCCAACAATACAGTCTGATATGACGGGTATCGGTAAGATACCTAAAACGTTACCTTAACATACAGTAGTTTAGGCAAAAGCTTAATAAACTATACCAGGGGTGGGGAACCTGCAGTCTTTTGTCCATTTCTCTCAAATGCAAATTCTGCCCTTTATTTCATGACATAACACAAACAAAATATTTTTAAGGTAAATTTCATATATATCGTTATTCTCCTTATATAAATTAGTGTACATTTATGCCATACATTATCAAAAGAAACATAAAAGGCATAAAAATATTTGATAGATCGATAGAGGACAAAACAAAGTGAAGAGGTAAAATTATTTATATCGATAACTGTGTAGTTAGTGAAAGGCCTGTCAGTGACAACTCATTAATTGGTGAACCGGCAACAACCCAGTGATTCACGTCACAGGCCTGAGAGCTCTAAAGTAAAGTGTTTATTCTAATTCACTAATCTTTATAGAATATTATTGTTTCCCATATAGATGATATGGCATCACTTCCACTTGAAATTCATTTGGCAACATTACCTTTCTTATTAGTGATGACTCATCTCACTGACTGCTGTCAGTATCAGTTAATGTTCCAGTCATTCTCCCCAGTGCCATTGGTTTCCAGTGCTTGTTTCCTTTAAAATTGAATCTTCAATCAATTTGCAAATTTCATTTTTAATTTTTAATGGTTACCTGATTATGTCAGGAAATAAGAAAAGAGCATTAAAGAAGGAAAAGAGAGTATTCAATGAAGAATATGAATTGCAGTATTGCATTGTTGCAGTGAATGATAAAATTGTGTTTGCTCTGTGATGCCATATTGGCAACAGTGAAGAAATATAATGCATATCAGCATTATGCAACTCATAAGGACAACAAATATGCTAAACTAGAAGCAGAACCTCGAAAGTCTGCATTTAAGAAAATGAATTTGAAATGCAGCAGCAAGTATTCAAAACTACGTCAGGACAAGGGATGACATCACCAAAGCAACACAAAGTAGCATACATACTTGGAAGAAGAGGTAAGCCATTTAGCGATGCAGAAATTATAAAATAATGCATTATTGAAGTTGTGGGATATTTAGATTCAGCTAAGGTGAAGAAGTGCAAACAAATACCTCTTTCAAGGAGGCCCATAACTGATCAGCAACATGAATTAGCCAGTAATATAACAGAGCAACTTCATGCAATATGCCAAAGCAAAGCCATTTATTATTCGATCACCTTGGATGAATCCACTGACATTACTGACTCAGCACAGGTGTTATTTTTTATTCATGTTATAATTGTGGATTTTCATTCTCATGATGGGTTACTGACTTTGGGTATCCTTACTGCCAGGACATATGTAATTGACATCTTCACCATCTTCAAAAAAAAAAAAAAAATGCTGTGAAGCATAACTGAATTTATGTAATTTAGTAAGTGTATGCACAGATGGCACACCTTCCGTGAGAGGAAAACATGGAAGGATTGAGAGGAAAACATGGAAGACATGTTGCGTTACTACAGAAAGAATTGCCAGATCCAGATACTTTGATTTCATTTCACTGTATTCTTCATTCAGAAGAATCAGTGAGCCAAATATACCGTTTTAAGTGACACATTAAATAAAGTTATAGGTATTGTAAACTATTTGTGCAAATACATCATGACATCGCCAATTTCGCAACATGCTTCAGCTTAATGATGAAACATTCAGCATGGATCTGCCATATCATTCTAAAGTGCACTGGTTGTCCCAAGGACAAATACTTGCCAAACTTTTATCTTTACAAAAACAAATCACAAGCGTTTTTTTGAGGAACTGAATCAACAGCATGAATTGTCAAAAGTCGAATTCTGCAGAGATATTGCATTTTTGTGTGATATGATGTCAAAGCAAAATGATCTGAATATTTTTTGCAAGGTAAAACCAAATCTAAATATGATGTGGCTTAAAATACAGGCATTTCGGAAAAAGCTGACCTTTTTCAAAACCTTGCTTAACCAATTGGAACTTTCAGCTGAACACTTTCTTGAACTGGCAAAAGTAATTAATGAACAGGATACAAACAAATCATTAAGGAAATGAGACATGAAAGAATACACGGGCTGTTCTAGACTCCCTGATTGAAGAATGCGATGAAAGGTTTGATGATTTTGAGAAACACACTGAAACCATACCTGATTGTCTCCAAAGCACCTGATGACTTACAGCTGGAATTAACTGAGCTCTCAGAAGATAATATTCTGAAGTGTCTATTTGACGAGAAGGATCCTCTTTAAATATGGAACAATGCTGTTGATTACCCGTGTCTATGTCAACATGCTCATCGAATTATCTTGTTTTGGCACAACCTCCTGTTGTGAATCAACATTTTCATATATGACACAAATTAAAACAAGCTTGAGATCTCAGATGACGGATATTCACTTGGAGGACCAATTAAAACTATGCTCAAAGATGTTGGAACCAAATATCAGACTACTATCTGGCATTAAGCAATCGCAAAAAAGTCATTAAATGGTTTGTTATCTAAACTCGTTCAAATTAGTTTTGTTATCATCTTTGCTAAACAAATAAATGTTTTCGCTAATTTGTTTGTTTAAATTCTTCATACAATAACAGACTGTAATTAAAATTGTAAATATGCCTACAAAAATTTTTTTTTTTCTTTTTTTGTATATACAGTGAAACTTCCCTTTAACGGACAGGCATGGGGAACGAAAATGTGTCCGTTAGAGAGAAGTGTCCGCTAACAAGAAGTCTGAGGGAAAAAAAAAAAAAGAAAGAAAGAAAAATCGTTAAACGTTTAACGTAAAATTAAATTAAAATATATACAGATTTTGAACAATATTTTTGTAAATAATATACAATTACATACACAAGAGATAAAGAAAAATCGTTAAATGCTTAATGTAAAATTAAATTAAATTATATACAGATTTTGCACAATATTTTTGTAAATAATATACATACAATTGTGCTATGCATATTATGACTTTATCTTAAGAAAAATACATACAGTAATCACTTATTTTCTTCTGCATCTTCTTCCGGCTGATAATTTTGTTTTTAACATTTGTTTGGAGTGAAGAAACCATCGAAAGTCCTTCGGTATCTTCTTCAGCGGCAAAAAACATTTTTAAACGATTGATTTGTATCAGCGCTTCTTCTATTTTCATTGGTGGTTCGTCGTTAATATGTTCTTCGACAGAATGACCTCATTCCATTTCTTCATCCTCATGAGGAACTTCTTGAAAAATATCGATGATAATGTCGTTGATATCTAGAGCACCATCTTCTGTAGTGAGGTTCGAGTCTATATCTTTGTAGCCAGGGTCACTTGTAGCGGAAGTATCGTACATTATCAATAGATGTTGAAGTTGTTGTTCTTCTTTTGTGCTCCACATTGCTGTTCACAACTTCAATTTTTGTGTTTGAGAAGCCAGACTTTACAAAACAGTTCACGACAGTTTGTTTTCTAATTGCGTTTACTGAAGAGGAAATCCATTGAATCGCATCTAGGATGCTGATTTTCTTTGCAAGGTCACTCGCACATGTTACATCATTCATGTTTGCAAGAGATGTCTTAAAACACGTTTTCTGTAGTGAAGTTTAAAATTTTTTATTATCCCTTGATCCAAGGGCTGACACTCTGCAGATGTGTTTGGCGGCAGAAAAACGATTTGAATGTTCGATAATTCAATGTGCGGGTGAGATGCAGCATTATCCATGAATGAAAAGAATAATTTTTCTGTTTTGACGAATCGTGTTTTGGTTAAAGTGACTTATCCATTCACTCATGATATCTCGTGTCATCCACGTTTTTTTTATTAGACTTCCAGTCAACATCCAAAAGATTCAACTTTATGCCCTTGAAACAACGAGGATTTTGTGGGTTTCCTATAACAAGAGGTTGCTCAAAGTCTCCCAGCATATTTGTACACAATAGTACAGTCAAGCGTTCCTTAGAAATTTTTCCACCTTGGCACTTTTCGTTTTTTAGACTCATTGTTTTTTCAGGAAGAGATTTAAAAAACCAACCCTGTTTCGTCACAGTTGTAAATATCCTTAGCTTCAAAATCACGACATAAATCTTCCAATTTGACGGTCCACTCTGTTACAACCCCAGAATCAACAGATCCACCTTCACCACTTACGGTTTTCCAAGAAATTTTATGCCAAGTTTTGAACTTGTCTAGCCATCCCACAGAAGCTTTGAACTCATTTACTCCCATAGATTTCGCAACCTCCAAAGCCTTTTCCCTAATAATAGGCCCATTAATGGGAATTTTTTTAGCACGTGCGCGACAAATTTGAAGTCCAACAGTTTTCGGGAATGATTTTTGAACGTGATCATTTCTGTGTTGCCAAAATTGTTTGAGCAGTTCATTTTTTTTCTTTAGGATGTCGCTTACCTGCGTCTTCCCGATTTGAATTTTGCAGCGAGATTGCGAATACTATTTTTTTGCCGATCATACACATTAATGAGTTCGACTTTATCTTTTAAAGTTAAATGTTTACGAGAAGACATTGTGCACTTCACACGACACTGAAAACTGAAACTGAAAAGACGAAAGGCCGACCATATTCTCCCCACCTGCACACACCGAATTCATCAGAAGTTTTACACGTGCCTTAAAATTCTTGAAAAAGGGTTTAGAACCGCGACGTAAACCTTGATAAAATTCAGAGAATTGGAAATAGAAAATAAACACACGATTGAGGCAATACGTGGAAGAAAAGTTCCTAGAAAAAGGGAAGCGAGCTCGCCCATTATGGGGAGATCAAATTAAGTGCTAATCTAAACGAAACAGTGCAGATTGGCTGTCCGCGTCCGTTACAGAGAATGTTCGCTAGACAGAAGCTGAAAACACGTTAAAACCAATGGAGGTGAGTTGGGGAATTTGAAAATGTCCGTTGTAGAGAGATGTCCGTTAACGAGAGGTGTCCGTTAGGAGAAGTTTCACTATATTTAATTCTCAGCATGCAGCTTAATAGTATCTTGGTTAAATAAAATTTGGCCTTCCAATGTAAAAAGGTTCCCCACCCTTGAACTATACTATTAATTTCAAATGTTATAAGAGTAGTATTATATTTAGTAATAATCTTAATGGAAAACAACCATGTAACATTCTTCCCTAACTATATGTTAATAATATGTTAACTGACTATGTTAATAATACGTTAACAATGTTAATACGTTAAAAATTTGGCATCAACCTGACTTTTTTTTTTTTTTTTATCGAGTAAGGCACAAACATCTGAAACATACTTCTATTCACATTTAGATATATACTAACTTTTATTGGGAAAAAAATGAGCCTGAAAAATAGCAAAATACTTTAAGAGAAGTATTATTTATTGCCAGTGTACAGAAAACCTGAGAGGTCAGACTTTATACCATGGACTTATTTTTTTATTTATTTATTATTTTTTTTTTTTCCCCAACAGGCAATCCACAGTTATCTACAAAAGAGCAAAAATCTCCAATTAAATAACCTTATGTCTAAAAATAACTTCACTAATAAAGGAAAAAAGGACACTTACTTGACACTGTCTTCTCAGTACTAAGCATGGATGAGCAATTAAATTTTCTGTAAGTAAACTAAAACAAAATATCTCTGAAAAATTGCATAATAAAATTAACTGAACAAAATGTCTGTAAATTTAAAAAAAATTATTACAATAATGAAACCTTACTAAAGAGTAAGGTTTAATTTTTTATCTATTGCTTCACTCTTTAAATAAATTTTTCCCTAATTAACCAATATATTTTATGTTATTCTATGGTGCAGAATTAAGCTATTTCAAGCAGTCTCAAACAAACACAGCAATATTAATTTTGGTATCAGATATTTAGGTTTCAGTAAGGCTTTTGATACTGTTCCACACGAATGGGTGTTATAAATTTGTGCAGTGCTGCAAGTTATTTCCATGGATAAAAGGACAAATTAATGTTAAAAGACAGACAGTGGTCATTAGCAATCATTACCCTTCATGGACTAGTATTATGAATTGGGTCCTATTTATATGATGCCCTTCACTGTTTGTAATAATTTATTAACAGGACTGATGTAGGCATATCAAGTTTAATGTCCAAGTTTGCTAATAATATAAAGGTGGGCAGGATGGTTAATGACAGTAATAGGGTTATACTACTTCAAGAAAATCTGAATAAATTAGGCAGAAGGTCTGAAAAATAAAATGAAGTTTAACATTGATAAATACATGGTTCTATATTTGAATAACAGTAATCCCAGTATAATACACCATTCTGGTAGCAGTAGCCCTAGAGCAAGAAAACATCTGGGTGGCAAGTAATCCCAGAATAACATGCCATTTGGGTAGTACCGAACTGTAGGATCATCTAGACAAGACTGCAGCAATAATTCAGACACAGCATGGGTTTGTTAAGGGAAAGTCTTGTCTGACAAATTTGATAGGATATTATGATGCGGTTACAAAGGAACTGGATGCAAAAAATAATTTTGATATCATATATTTGGATTTCAGGAAAGCTTTTGACACTGTTGCGCATGGAAGACTATTGTACAAATTGGAGCAGAATGGTATTAAGGGTAAGTTGCTACAATGGATAAAAGGATGGTTAAGTGGGAGAAGACAGAGGGTGGTAATCAATGGGTGCTGCTCTTCTTGGACTAATGTTATTAGTGGAGTCCCACAGGGTTCGGTGTTAGGTCCACTGTTGTTTTGTATATTTATCAATGATATTGATGAAGGTATATCAGGCTTAATGTCGAAGTTTGCAGATGATACAAAGGTTGGCAGGGTTGTTAATGACAGTAATGGCAGTGTGCTACTGCAACAGGATCTAGATAATTTGGGCAGATGGTCTAAGAAGTGGCAACTGAAGTTTAACCTTGACAAATGCAAAGTACTGCATATGGGTAGAAGTAACCCCCCCCCCGAGAAACGTACCAACTGTGTGGTACTACACTTAAGGTGGTAGAAAATGAAAAAGACCTGGGAGTAATTGTGCAGGCAGATATGAAGTTTTCTGAGCAATGCAGACAGGCTGCCAGGGCAGGTCATGGGGTTTTGTCAATGATATATAGGAATTTTGCTAGCAGGGAAAAGGAGGTGATTATCCCTCTGTATAAGGCAATGGTCAGGCCACGCCTTGAGTACTGCGTAGAGGTCTGGAGGCCTCATTTTAGGAAGGATGTAGATTTACTTGAGCGTGTGCAGAGAAGGGCAACAAGATTGGTGAGGGGAATGAAGGGATCCTCTTACCAAGAGAGGCTTAAGTTCTGCAAATTGCAGTGACTGGAGACTAGGCACCTGCACGGTGATCTGATTGAGGTATATAAGGCCTTGAATGGGTTGAGCACGCTGAATTCTGATGGGATCCTTCCACTTGTTCAGATTACGAACCTAAGGGGGCATAAATTCAAATTAAGAAAAGACAGATGTAGAATAGATGTGCGGAAATTTGCCTTTAGCCAGCGGGTGGTTAATTGCCGGAACAAACTTCCATCTGTCGTTGTGGAAGTTGATAGGTTGAATAAATTTAAGGAGGAACTGAACAGGCATTTGGAGAGAATGGTGTGAATTTTTTTTTTTTTTTTTTTGTTGGCTGATGCTGCATAAGCTCATACATTTGCTTTCTTGCATCACATGCCACTACTACTACTACTACATATGGGTTTGAAAGACTCATTTTAGGAAGGATGTAGATCTGCTGTCAGGATTAGTCAGGATGTAAGAGTACCTTACATCCTGACTAATCTCTCTTACCAAAAAAAGACAAGCTCCATAAATTGCAGCATCTGGAAACTAGGCATCTAAAAGATCTCATTGAAATGTTTAATGGATTAAGCATATGCTGATGGAAAAGGATGGTTGCAGGATAAATGTATGAAAATTTTCTTCAGCCAGAGAGTAATTAACTGTTGGAATAAACTTCCACCTGAAAGTTTATTCCAACAGTTAATTACTTTGTGGCTAAGAATTTTTACCAGTAAACAAGGTTACCACATTCCGACCTACTACACAGTGTTTACCTTAAAAATACATTCGGACCTGTCTTTAACAAACTTCCATACAGCGAAATTTTCTATGTAGCGAACTTTTTTGATTTCCCCTTGGTCATTACATTGAAAATAGTTTCCGTATAATGAAGAATATTTCCATATAACGAACTGATTTTGAGAGACCTGGGTACGCATTGTTTGCACCTCTGGCCTTTAGGCAATAAAGCTGATGCTGTAGAAAGCACGAATTAAGAGCTAAAAGGATTAAGCATTAATCCATTTAACGTTTAATAACTAAAGGCTTTAATTCAACGAATTAAGAGCTAAAACATTTTACAATTTAATAGTGCCTATAAAACCCTGCAGGAGGAAACTGGCCAACCACAGCATGGGATAGAAAAAGATGGAAGTTTTAGAGAGGCTTTTGCCCAGCAGTGGGCCAACAATGGCTAAAAAGTAAAACCTATACAACTTAACACGAGGGGGGGGGGTCACATCTTGTGAGTATGGGCTTCGCACACCCAGTGTCCTGAGCTGGATATCATCATTCTTCTCTTTCTTAGTGATTCCCGTCTACTTCTGACTCTCTCTCTCTCTCTCTCTCTCTCTCTCTCTCTCTCTCTCTCTCTCTCAAGGATACAATTAAAACGATGCCCCCTATGCTAAATACGTAGCTCAAGTTTATGGGTTAACTATGATGTATTTACACCGATACTATATAGTTAATTATCAAAACCCATAAGGATTATGCCTTGTGCATTTCGTTTTCAAAATACATGGTAAGAATATAACTAGATACTTGACATAACGTGGTCTTGACAATGCCCCCCTGCATACACACTGCTCTGACTCCCTCCAGTCACTATCTGGCAGAGTAGAGGTAGCAAGATTATACACTAGCTGATCTGGAAGCCTCCCAGAGAGTTACTAATAGGTTCGGTTCAGTGTACTAACTAGTGGCAGGCCTGCGAACACCGTTTTAGAGCTGTACCCTCGAAATGTAAGGAAGATTGGATCTCGCCATGATGTTCATCATAACCTCAAAAGTCATCAGCCATACTGCATGATGGAAGAGATGAGGAAGGGTTGACTGGAACTTGGCTCTGGAGACTAAGCATAGGTTCCACCACTTCAAGTCTCCAATAAGCAAAGTGGTGGTATTTCACCGGCTGATGAAAGTCATCTATCACCTAGTACTGCCTGGTAACACAGAGGGGTTGCATTCCTCCATGTGGTGTGGGTGCAACACCTCGACCTCTGTTTACGTTGGTTCACACCTGGGTGGTCACCACCGTGTGCTTGTGCATGGAGGTTATACCCAGGGTTATTAACAGTCTCACCATCGTGAAGGTGCAAGCAGAGGATCTGACTGTCACAGAATGTCCGGACTTTGCCAAAATTGGGTCCACTTGACTTGAGTGTCATCTGAATATCAGTTTCATCAGCGTTTTAGATTCCCAGGTAGCAAGTACAGCTTGTCTGGCATAACTGAGAGAATGTCTGTGACAACCTCAAGGACCATTATCTTGGAAATTCATCTGAATCGAAGAAATGAGTCACCCACACTTTCACTAAATTTCACCTGTCTCTGTTTACATGGTAGCTACAAGTGGTCCCTAATTTCAGCTTTGTTTTAACTGTTGTGCAAGTAACCTTACACTGTCTAAGAGGAAATCTTTGAGTGTAGTGTAAAAAAAGTGGAAGTGTTAATGGTGTACATCGCAGCGTTAAAAAAAAAAGAAATAGCTTTAAAATTTGATGCCGCTGCCAGTAGTGTGTCAACCATTCTGAAAAAATCCTGTTTCAATTCTCAAACTGTTTGAGGACACAGGACCCAGTTAAAAGCATGCAAAATTAGGCCTTTGGGAAGATGCAGATGAAGCAGTTTTTAAGTGGATGAAATTGATTTGAGACAAAACATGCTAATATCAGGGTTATTAATAAAAGAAAAGGCTATGGAGTACACATCTTTTCTGGGGCACAAACCATTCCAAACCAGTTCTGGTTGGCTGGACAAATTTAAAGAGCATCATGGCTTACTTGAAAAAGTTATTTCTGATGAAAGGGCAGTTGCAATCAAAGAAGACTATACCCATTGGAAAGAAACAGTTTTGAAAAAAATTATGGAGGACTACGAGTCCAAAGACATTCAAACATTGATGAAATATATCTGTTTTTTAAATGTTTGCCAAACAAGACACTGACTTTTAAAGGTGATAAATGTTTAGGTGGTAAAAATAGTAAAAAGAGAATTACACTCTTGGTTGCAAATATGGCTGGTAATGAAAAACTGAAGCGTTTGGTAATAAGCAAAAGTAAAAAACCCCAATGTTTCAAAGGACTAAAGTCATTAGAGTTGAACGACAAGTGAAATTTTTGAGCAGTGGATTTTAAGTTTCGATAGAAAGGTGACAAAAGAAAACAGAAAAATCACATTGATTGTCGACTACTGCCCTGCCCACCTTCACTCGGTAATTTCGAAACAAGTGTGAAGCTTGTTTCTTCCTTCTGAATAATTCGTCTTAACTGTAACACCAATGGACCAAGACATTATCAAGAATTTGAAAATGCACTACCGAAGGCACATACTGAAAAAAAATTATACTGTGAATAGAAACCAACCAACCTATAGATTCTGTTATAGATTTGGGGATGTGCATATCAGAGTTCGCAAAAGTGTGGAGTCGATATGTGACAGAAACAATGATTGGGAATTTTTCACAAAAGCAGGTTTTGCTGAAATGCTAATTAACAGAGATGAGAGGGATGAACTACTAGAAGACATTGAGCAACCTTGGGAAGAGTTCCAAGTGAGGTTTGATCAGTGGAGAAATTGTTCTTGACAAATTTTTAAGAGTTCGTAATGATGTCATAGTAGCTGAATATCCGAGTGACTCCAACATTTTGGAGCATATTTAAAGAACTAGTGACAATATCAATGATGAGTTGGATGAAAATGAGGAAAATATTAAACCTCCCAAATAAATGTTGGCAGCATTTGAAACTTTGCATAGAGGCCTTCAGTGGGAAGAAAATGTAACAGAAAATATATCTGAGTGTTTAAAAGTTTAAACAAATGCGAATATTTTTATGAATGGTGTACAGTAGAATCCAGTGTACAACAAAAAACAATCAAATATTTTATGACATAATTCTTAAAAGTGTACTAATAAATTGTGGGCATCATGTAGTCATTTCTTAATATGTATGTATTAATAAATTCTTTTAAAATGTTAGAAAATTTATTCATTCCCACTTCTTTCCCATTTTTTACTGAATTACAGTATTTTTCACTTCTGAATTTACAGTATTTTTCATTGTTGAAAAGGTCATATTTCTTTATAACGAAATTTCTGTGTAGCGAATTTTTTCAAGGGAACAATCAATTTCGTTATATAGAAGTCCAACTGTATATCAAATAAGATAACATTACTAGACCAAATTAAAAATAACAAAATAATTAAAGATATTAACCATAACTATGGGATGCGAGGTGAAATTGAATGGCTGTATAAAATGTCTAAATGAGAATACACAGTCCTCGTAAAAATAATTCATTAACAAAAAAACACCCCAAATTTCTGTTTTGGACTTTCTATTAGACATCAATTGATTTTGATTTCTTCAAGAAAGATACTGTTAAAGACTCTGCCCTCTTCAGAAATGTTGAATCAAAGTTGTGCTCATTGCAATGGCCTTGCAAGACTTGGCTGTCAGGAGCATTTCAAAAGTTTCACCAGACCAGAAAGAGAATATCTGAAATCAGATTTTTCATCTTTTTACTTGCTTGAATATTCTCTCATGCTCAGTATTGTTATAAAGGATTCTTAAAGGGATAATTTGTTCTTTTCAGTTTTCCAACCAAGGCCCACTGTACATCAATTCTTTCTTCTTTCATAATAGTGTCTGGTAGGTTTCACACTGAAACTGACAGAAATAATGCTGCAAAGTATATATTACTTCATTTATTTCATTAACTTAAACAACACCAAGAAGTATTGGAAAAATGCCCAGAAAAAATTTCAAATTTGAAAATTATGCACATTGCCAACTGATGAAATTTGTGCTACCTTTACATTTATAAAAACATTTTTCAGTGGGAACTTGTGCACAATATAGTTGGTATTATAACAAATAAATTATATATTTCACACAACATTCTTCAACATATCTAGGAATAATGATCTCAATACATGGATGTGAGGTACACTGGACTGAAGAGGTCTTCACATTTTCAAGCATAGCATTTAAAAGAAAAAAGCAAACTGCTATACTCATGCCAGAAGAGAGGAACAAGAGCAGACTTTCCACACAAGTAAAGATTACATTCCAAGGATTATTAGCTTGTTTGGCTATTTTAGACTTTCTCTCACTAGAGTCTGTAAATCAGAAGTTCTTTTTCTTGAATTTGACAATTAGCCTTCTTTCAAAACTTTTGAATAATGAACTGGATTTGAACTTATTGGTGCCAATCACCAGTGATCACTGCACTTTTCAATTGGTAACTTAGAAAACTGCTCATAAGAAAACTTCTCTACTTCTAACTCCTCCTTTAAATAATTTTTTTTATTATTATTATTATTTTAATAATAGTAGCCAACAGATGAAAGTTTGTTCCAACAATCAACCAACCCAGCTGAAGGAAAGTCTGTGAATCAGCAGTTCTTTCTTTCAGCTGTAATTGCAGAACTGAAGTCTTTCTTGGCAAGATCAACTTTTTATTCCCTTCACCAATCTTGTTGCCCTCCTCTGCACCCATTCTAGCAGTTCTACATCCTTCCTAAAATGGGGTATAGATCTCCATACAGTACTCAAGATGTGGCCTAACCACTACCTTGTACAATGGGATAATCACCTCTAATCCCTGCTAGCAAAGTTTCTGTATATCATTGACAAAATAACCATGTGTTGTCCCAGCGGGCTGCTTGCACTACTCAGGGAACTTCATATCAGGCTGTACAATTAACCTCGGGTCTTTTTTTAATTTTCCACTACCCTGAATGTAGTACTACACAGTCGTTACATTAATCTGGTATACTGCTACTCATATGCAGTATCTTGCATTTGTCAATATTAAACTTCAACTGCCATTTCTCAGCCCTCTGCCTAATTTTTCTAGATCTTATTGAATACATTCATTACTGTCATTAGCCAACCTTTCTATCATCTACAAATTAGACATTAAGCCTCGTATTTATATAATTTAATATAATTATATTATTACATAATTTAATTTTATATAATTTAACTCATAATTTAATAATATTTATATCATTAATAAATATAGAAAACAACAATAGGCCCAGCACTAAACACTGGGAGATTCCACTAATAACAGTAGTGCATGAAGACCAGCATCCATTAATAATGACTCTCTTGTGTTCTTCCACTAAACCACTGCTTCATCCAGAGCAGTAACTTTCCCTTAATGCTACACTTCTCTAATTTGTACAGCAATGTGTGCAACAGTACAAAAGCTTTCCTCAAATCCAAGTATATGATATCAAAATTGCTTTTTGCATTCAGTTCCTTTGTTACTGTATCACAGTATCAAATAAGATTAGTCAGATAACATTGTCCCTTAACAAATCCATGCTGTGACTGCAGTAGAATTGCATTCTTGTTTAATGGTCTTTAACCAGAGATTACTTCTTTAACCAGAGATTCCATTATTTTCCCTAAAATAGAAATTAAACTAACAGGTTTGTAATTACTCATGTTATCTTTTGTTCCCCCTAAATTTTGACCTCCCCTGACTCCAAAGATGCTCTCATAAATATAACTAAGGATTTGCTTCCTCCTTTGCTGCCTCCCTTAATATAGGAGGATAGTTCTCATCCACCTCAACACCTTTATTACATTAAGCTTCAGCAATTTCTCTGTCACTTTCCTCTCAGTTATCACAAAATCATTTAACTCCCTGTTAGATTCTGATGAACTTCTGGCATTCCCCTCCTTAAAGAACTCCTCATGCATGAATGTAGATGCAAAATACCTACTGTCAGCAACCTGAACAGAATCATCAGCAGTAAAACCATCAACATCAAGTGGACAAAAGTGATTTGGACCCTTCCATCTATTGTTAATATAAAAAAAGAAGTCTTTCCTACTTTTCTTGGCATTCTTTGCCAGAGACTTCTCGTAATCTGCTGGAGCTTGCCTAATCTCCTTTGTGACTTGATTACAAAATCCTTCTTCTCTGCCACATGTCCGATCAGTTCAGATGATATACATTTTTCTTCTCTGCCACATGTCTCATCAGTTCAGCTGATATTCATTTAGGTCTATGCCTGGAATGATATTTCTGAGTTGATATGAAAAGCCTAGTAACTTCTATATTTACTTCCCTGAAACTCCCTATTTAGAATTTGCTGTTGGCAATATCATCAGATGGTCCCACTGTATAGGTCTTGAATGGGTTGAGCACGCTGAATTCTGATGGGATCCTTCCACTTGTTCAGATTACGAACCTAAGGGGACATAAATTCAAATTAAGAAAGAACAAATGTAGAATAGATGTGCGGAAATTTGCCTTTAGCCAGCGGGCGGTTAATTGCTGGAACAAACTTCCATCTATCGTTGTGGAAGTTGATAGGTTAAATAAATTTAAGGAGGAACAGGACAGGCATTTGGAGGGAATGGTGTGATTTTTTTTGACTGATGCTGCATAAGCTTGCTTTCTTGCATCACATGCCACTACTACTACTACTACTACTACTACTACTACTATAGAATTTAAAAACTGTCTGAGACCACTGTAGTCACTATTACAAAAGCCCTTCCCTTTATCCTTGACAGTAGTTGTCTTTAAGTAAATCCCACATCAGCATACTGTGATCACTGCTGCCCAGAAGGTCATTTACAAACAGTTTCTCAATGCATGAAGAACTGATGCTGATAACCACATGAAGATTATTGCTTCTCTAACATGCTGCTGTAGAAAACAGTCATCTAATAAATCCACAAAAATTACACTAGTGTGTGAGTGACCAACTCACAAATACCAGTCGATATCTGGAAAGCTAAAATTCCCCATTATTGGCCTACTCTATTTCTCTGTAAAGTTGTTTATGCTCCTAACAATCATTAGGCCTATAAAACACTCCAACACTCATCTGTATTTAACCCTTATGTCACACAAAACTGCCAACGTTGCGCCGGTCACCCATCTTGACTGGATGCACTGTCCTAGATTTATTCTTCTTAACAAATAGCATAAGCCCATACTCCTTTCTATACACATTTGTACTGTCGTATTCAAATTCTGCATCCCTTATGTCTGAGTGACTCTCTGATATCCCCAACTCTGCATTTCATGACTTAATCAGTACTTCAAATTCATTGAATTCATTTACTATGCTCCTAGTTTAGTGTACATGAACCAGTTCTTATTTTGCATCGGCAATGGCGAGGTTTGAGAAGATGGATACTGACAGCAAACAATTCTTAAAAGTTAACAGAGGGGTGAATGATATGCTTGCTTGCTACAAAGAAATCTACAATGAAAAGAAAAAAGCCACCATCCAGTCATCCATTAATATGTTCTTTTGTACAGTTGAGCAGCCAACCCCTTCTAAATCTCCACAGCCATCAACCTCCGCAGCGGTGTACTTATCAGCTGAAGAAGTCGATTCTGGCAACGATGCTCAAGAGGTAAAACTTACTGAAGTTTTGCCTGTCTACTTTTTTTTTTGTAATTTTATCATTTTGAAATTTTTTTATTAAATTGCACGCTTTTGTAATTTTTCCTGCACATGAGATAAAAAATTTCATAAATACAATAAATAATTCTATTCACATATTCATCAACATATCTTTTTGGATTCAATCAATTCAACAAGCACAGCTGCGAGTGCTGAACAAGCACTGGGGAAATTCTGATTTACGTAACATCGGACTTACTTAACATTCCATGGATTGCCACCCTTACATAAGTCGGGGAGTTCCTGTGTGTGTGTGTGTGTTTGTGTGTGTGTGTGTGTGTGTGTGTGTGTGTGTGTGTGTGTGTGTGTGTGTGTGTGTGTTAAAAAGGCCTCAAATTTAAATACAGCCAGGCACCTATTTCATCCTTAATCCGGCCATCCCTCAAAATCCCATTCAGCATTCAGCTGATGGGATTCTGAGGGACAGCCCATTCAATCAACCCATTCAAGGCCTTATACACCTCAATCAGATCACCTCACATGTGCCTACTCTTCAGGCACTGCAATTTGCAGAACTTAAGCCTTTCTTGGTAAAAGCACCCCTTTCTTCCTCTCACTAATCTTGTTGCCCTTCTAGGCCTGACGTAGCCGAGTGGTCAAGAGTACGAGTGCAGTAGCACACGCTCTTTGAGTGGACCGGGGTTCAAGCCCGTGACTACTAAATACAATTAATATTTGTATTGATTGATTTATTATAAACTCGACTGACCTGGTGGTCGTGCTGGAGTATAAACAAGAACATATTAATTTATCTATGCCATACATTATTTTAGTAAATAATTCTGAAATGAATTTTCCTTTTTTTGAATTGTTAAAGTGAAGTAATTTTGAAAATTAAATAAAAAAAAAACAGTAATTATCATTTAAGATATCGTAAAGTACAATGAATAATCACATTCAAATGCTTCATCAGAAAGAGTTTTCAGCTTAACAAAAACTGCTTAAAGTGAAGTAATTTTGAAAATTAAATAAAAAAACAGTAATTATCATTAAAGATATCGTAAAGTACAGTCAATAATCACATTCAAATGGAATGTTCAAATGGAATCAGAAAGAGTTTTGAGCTTAATGAAAACTGCTTTGAGGAAAGAGAGAAACCATCTTTTATTAGAAAATTTAGACGCAAAACTTATGGTGAAAGAAAACTATAATATGTCCTGATCAGAATTTAAAAACTTTTTAAAATCTTTGGAAGGAGAAGAAATTTTAAAACTATAAAAATCTGAAGAAAAATATATAAAGTAAAAGTAGTTCTCCTCGCTATTTTTAAAATAACTGCAATAAATAATATTATAGTTTATATAGGACAAATACATATTAACAACAAGCATACAACAAATAAATACTATGATTGATTGAGTGATAAAAAAATGCATTTTAATTGTAATTTTATATTTTTCTTTTACTTTTTGAAGGGAAAAAATGCTATACTATACATTTCGTTTCAAGTTGTCCCACTTACCAATTTTCAAAACATTTTGTTTCAAGTTGTCCTGCTTACCAATTTTCAATTATGGCCACCCTGTGTGATAGCCTCAATTCTGCACATCATCATCAGCCATTTTCAATCCACTGCAGGATGAAGGCCTCTCCAGCAACTTTCCAGTTTCTTCTGTTTTGTGCAATGGCCATCCATTTACAACCCACAAACTCATGAATTTCATCTATCCATCTCCGTTGTTGTCTTCCAGGTTTTCTTCTAGCTCCTCTTAGGTACCATTCTGTTATTTTCTTAGTCCATCTGTCATCGTGTCTTTGAGCTATGTGTCCTGCCCAAGACCATTTTAGTTCTTTAGTTTTGATAAGAATGTCCTTTACTTGAGTTTGCTGCCTAATCCACGTGTTTCTCTTCTTTTCTAACAGTCTGATTCCCAATATAATTCGTCCCATTCTTCGCTGTGTAGTTCTCAGCTTCTCTTCCATTCTTTTGGTGAGTGCCCAAGTTTCACTTCCATAAGTCATGGTGGGAGTATACATTGGTTCATTATTTTACGTTTCAGACAAATTGGGATATTGCTCCTCGGTATGCGACTATAGTTCCTGAATGCTATCCATCCAAAATTTATTCTTCTCTTGACTTCCAGCCATTTATCATTATTATAGCTGACTTGTCCCAGATAAGTATATGACTCCATCTTTTCAATTACTGCTCCTTCAATTATTATATCCCTTTCTGTGGCATACTTGTTCATCATTATTTTTGTTTTAGCCATATTCATCTTTAGTCCAAAATCCTTACTAACTCTGCATAATAACTGATTAACATTTTCCTCTAATTCTTTGGGATTGTGGCTTACGACCACAATATCATCTGCAAATCGTAAATGGTTTAGGTACTCTCCATTCACATCGACACCTTTCTGTGACAGTCTAATCTTCTGAAAACTTCCTCAAGGGCAGCAGTAAACAACTTTGGAGATGTGTCTCCTTGTCGAACTCCTTTCTCAATTTTAAATTTATTACTGTCTTTGTCTAGTCTAATAAAGGAGGTAGCGTTCTCGTACATTTTCTTCAAAATCATAATATATGGGGTATCTATGCCTTGTCTTTCCAGTGCCCGAAACATTGCCTTATGCTGTATGGAGTCAAATGCCTTTTCATAATCCACAAATGCCAGGCATAATGGTGTTTTATATTCATTTGCTTTCTCCATTAGTTGTGATATTACGTGAAGGTGATCAATAGTTGAGAATTCTGTCCTAAAGCCAGTTGCTCTTTCGGTTGACTCATCAACCCTGCATCAATTCTGCACATACTTTTCAGCAACTTCCAGGCCAGAATTTGCCTGCATTCCTTCTGCAATGCAGCTGCCAGAGGCAGTTTAGAAGGCCATTTTGGCCATCCATAGCTTAATACAGTGCTTCAATTCACCAAAAAAGTGTTCGATAAGGATCAAGATACAAACTGACCAGTCTGATTTTTAAATCTTTATCAACAATCCATTCCAGTATAACCCTCACTATATGACATTGTGTTGTTGCACAGTACTGCCACACTGGAGGTAGTTCATAATTATCCAGAATTTTAAAGTAGGTCACAGACTTCAGTCATTACCATCAGTGGACTAAGCCTAAACCAGCTGAAACAGCATACCATCAGGTTGCCTCAAAACTTCAGAGCAGAGATTATATACACCAACAGGAAGTACTCACCAGGCAATCTCCAGAAATAAAACACTGCAGTGAAATTCAAAAATCCTTAACTCATAACTTTCTGTAAAGACTAGGAATGTGGGAGCATCACTCCAAACACCATTTCACATTGTTTATTGTAATAATGGGCTTATGTCCAGCTGTTACAACCACTAAATTCCAAGTTATGCAGGTCCATAAAAATATTTGACATACTGATGGATTTTCCTGTAGCCTCTTAGACTTATTCCATTGCTGAAGAGCAATTTTCCTTCAGACAATATATTGGGTCTTTATGGTCCACTAGATACATTCCATGAGTTTTGGAGGTCATTCAGACCTTTTTTTCATTGAGGTTCACCTAGTCTTCCACTTTTGAATAATATCTGTAACAGTGGGAGGTTCAGATAGGTTCCAGTTATATGCATAGAAAGATTACCAATGCCACAGTGGAGTCACATCTAATTCATGACCCATACTAGAATGCTGCTACAAATGCAAATTCATGAGATGTCACTATGGGTCATGGATTAGATGCGATGATATGCCATGATGAATGTGGTCGATCTGGGTGAATGGGCTTCTAAAGGGAACATTTGTGGTAGGCCTGATAACATTGAGTGGGGATGAGAAACCAAGACTGTTGGTCATAGTGCCACTGTTAGGCAGGAAAGGTACAACTAGATGGGATATGGTATTTTAGATTTTTAGTTTAATAAGGATTTGCTGTCTGTATTTTTTGTTGTCTACCACACCTTGAAGGTCCCTGTCAATCTCTTGGAGTGAAGGCAGTTTGCTTAAGCAAGACTCTATCAGGAAATGCTAGCTGGTTATGGTTGGAGCAACTTAATAGTTGTGCTGATGACCAAAAATAAGGGTGAGGAATCAAATGAGAGCAATGATCCCAGAAATCTAGTTCTGTTATTTTACCCCTTGCCACCTTAGTGTGAATAGTAGCCTTCTTTTCCCAATGTAGGATAGCAATTTTTAGCCCACATAATCAGACTCTGTGTTGGCTACAGAGCTTGGCAACCAAGCACCTCAGAGGTGACCTGATTGAGTTTATAAGGCTAGGGGTCATTAAATTCAAATTATAGGTTGAGGTTTAGATTAGATTGTGGGAAGTTTTCTTTAGCCAGTGAGTTGTTGATTGCTGGCTCAAGTTGCCCTCACAGGTAGTTGAGGTTGACAGTTTGAACAAATTCAAATGCCAACTGGATAATTACCTGTGTGAGGAAGGAAGGTTTCTTATTTGGTTTTTAGGAACATTAGCAACTAAGGCCATATTGCTCCGGGGATATGCAGTGGTCATTCCCTGACCTTTCCGCATCCTCCGTATATGGTGGTCACGGGCTCGAACCCTGGTCTAATCAAGAAGTGTTTGCTACACACTGCTGCTCCTGCCCACCTGGCAGTGGAGGCACTGAGGAAGGAAGGAAGGATGTAATTTGGATTTTCTTATGTACTTGGTGTTTTTTTTTTTTGCCAGGACAGCACAACACTGTGGCTTCCTTGCACTATATGGCAAATACTATGAGTATTACTATTTTACTATCTCTTTGTTATGAATGGCTGTACAGCTTTCTTTGCTCTTTCTGACTAAACATAATACTGCTTATCAAGATAAGTAGAGTTATGTTCAGCCTTATACTTCTGTATTACGTTCTTCGTAATACAGAAGTATAAGGCTGAATATGTTGAATGTCTGCCCCCCCCCCCATTACAATTTAGATATATCAGCTGTGTATTCTGTTCTCATGATCCACATCATGCTCAGGTCATTGAACCACTGCAAGCAGTCTGAAAATGAACATATTTTTGCAATGTGAAACAATGTGTTTGGTTACAGATATACGAGGTGCTACCCAAACATTCCCAAAATTTGAATGTTGCACGGGAACTGTCTAGTACATACTTATAGCACTAGGTAACACTGCATACATCCTTTGTGAATCAGTGTGCCACGTGGCGTTGAGCTGAATAGAATCATTGAATATTTATGTGCAGTTCTTTGGCAGTGTGTTTCATGTAGTTTGCGATTGTTGCGATGGCTGATGTGAGAGAGCAATGTGCTTACATCAAATTTTGTTTCCTTCTTAACGATACAGCAGCAGAAACCCATAAGAAGTTGAAACAACCTTTTGGTGACAATGCTTTAGGACCTACTACTGGTTTAACCATTTTAAAAATGGTTGATGACAACATCGCTCTGGGTGTCCATCATCGAGCACCACCCCAAAAAATGTTGCAAAAGTTAGGGTAGTGATTCATGAAGGCTGCAGGCAGACCATCCATGACATCTGTGGCATTGTAGGCCTATCATATAGCACGTGTCAGCAGATTTTGTCAGACGAGTTGAACATAAGAAGAATTAAAGCCAAGTTCATGACACGGTTACTGAGTGAAGATCAAAAGCAGCATCACATGGAAGTTAGCAGAGATCTTCCAAAATGGACCAGGAGTGATCCAAACTTCCTTTCTACGGTCGTCACTGGTGACGAGAGTTGGGTATATGGGTATGACCCAGAAACCAAGCAACAATCATCCGAATGGAATGCCCGTCTTCGCTCTGACTGAAGAAAGCCGACAAGTGAGGAGCAATGTGAAGTCCATGCTGATCTGTTTTTTGAACATTGACAGGATTATCCATAAGGAATTCATCCCTCCTGGCTAGACTGTCAATGCAATGTTCTACTGCAATGTCCTGAGGCGGTTAAGGGAAGCCTTCAGGAGGAAATGTCCAGAGAAGTGGTGCACAAAGAACTGGATCCATCGTGACAACGTGCCAGCCCACACATCTCTCGCTGTGGCACAGTTTTTGGCATCCAACAACATGACAATCATCCCCTCTCCCTTATTTGGCAAACTTATACCTCTGCGACTTCTTCCTCTTTCCAAGAATGAAAATCAAGCTGAAGGGTCGAAGATTTGACAGGGTAGAGGATATCCAAACCGAATCACAGGCAGTGACAAACACTATGACGAAGAACTTTCAGGATGCATTCAAATTATGGGAGGAGTGCTGGGATCAGTGTTTACACTCTAAAGGGGACTACTTCGAAGGCGACGTGGCAAATAAGACCCGGGGTGAGTCTAATTTATTTTATAAATACATTTCGGGAACTTTTGGGTAGCACCTCATATGTCATCATTTGGCATTTAGATATTCTATTTCTACACTAGCTGGTGCTTGAGGGGTGTTCAATACCATTGTAAGATCTCTGCTAGACATGAAATTTCCTTCTCTCTTAATGGAGACTTTATTAACTCACTGGTCTCTGAATTCTCTGATAACCCTTCTCTCTAATATGGACATCCAGTACTGCTCTTAAGCAGTTCAGTGTTTTATGAGTGATTGCCAGAAAGTTAGTCAACAAATAAAGAAACTTGCAACAATTTCTCTGAATATCCTATTCTACTTTCTCTCTTAAAATGTCAGCTGATAAGACATTTTGCTGTTTTAGAAGTACAATCGGACCTCCACATAACGAAATCGATCATTCGCTTGAAAAAATTTGTTATACAGAAATTTCATTATAAAGAAATATGACCTTTTCATCAATGAAAAATACTGTAATTCAACTCAGAAATACAGCAAAATATGGGAAATAAATCAGAAATAAGTGGGAATAAAAAAATTTTCTAACATTTTAAAACAATTAATTTATTAATACACACACACACATTAAGAAATGACTACTTACATGATGAGCACAATATATTAGTAAACTTTTAAGAATTATTTCGTGAAAAATTTCATTATTTTTTGTTGTACACTGGATTTTACTTTACATTGTTCATACAAATGTTTGCATTTGTTTAAGCACTTAAATATATTTTCTGGCACATTTTCTTCACACTGAAGGCCTCGACGCAAAGTTTTAAATGCTGCCAACATATCATACAACTCATTGTCGATGTTCTCATTAGTTCTTTGAATACTCTCCAAAATGTTGGAGTCACTCAGATATTCAGCTACTATGACATCGTTATCAACTCCTAAAAATTCAAGAATTTCTCCACTGATCAAACCTCGAGCTTGGAGTTCTTCCCAAGATTGCTCAGTGTCTTGTAGCAGTTCATCCCTCTCATTGCTATTAATTGGTGTTTCAGTAAAACCTGCATTTGTGAAACAATTCTTAATTGTTGTTTCCGTCACGTCTTGACTCCAAACTTTTGCCAACTCTGATATGCACATCCACAAATCTATAACAGAATCTATAGGTTGGTTGGTTTCTATTCTCAGTATAATTTTTTTCAGTGTGCGCCTTCAGTAGTGCATTTTCAAATTCTTGATAATGCCTTGGTCCATTGGCTGCAGTTTAGACAAGGTATTTGGAAGGAAGAAAACAAGCTTCACACTTGTAAGTTTCGAAATTACCGAGTGAAGGTGGGCAAGGCAGTTGTTGACAAAGCGATTTTTCTGTTTCCTTTCGTTATCTTTCTATTGAAATTTAAAATTCACTGTTCAAAATTTCACTTGTCATCCAAGCTTCATTGTTGTAGTCCAACTCTAACAACTTTACTCCTTTGAAACATCGAGGGTTGTTTACTTCTGCCTATTACCAAAAGATTCAGTTTTTCATTATCAGCCCCAACCAAGACTGTAATCCTCTCCTTACTATTTTTACCACCTACACGTTTATCACCTTTAAAAGTCAGTGTCTTGTTTGGAAAACATTTAAAAAATAGACCTGTTTCATCGACGTTGAATATGTCTTTGGGCTCGTATTTCATAATTTTTTCAAAACTGTTTCTTTCCAATGAGTACCGTCTTCTTCAATTACAACCCCACTTTCACCAGAAATAACTTTTCAAGTAAGCCATGGCACTTTTTAAATTTGTCCAGCCAACCAGGACTGGCTTGGAACATTTTATGCCCAAAAAAAAGATGCATACTCCATAGCCTTTTCTTTCATTAATGGCCCTGACATCGGCATGTTTTGGTCTCGAATCAACTTCACCCACTTAAAAATGGCTTCATCTACATCTTCATACAAGCATAATTTTGCACGCTTCCAACTGGGTCCTGTTTTCTCAAACGGTTTTTCAGAATGGTTGACATGCTACTGGCAGGGAGGACACCAAATTTTAAAGCAATTTCTTTTTTTTTAACGCCGCAATCTACACTATGAAGCACTTCCACCTTTTCCACTACACTAAGGATTTCCTCTCAGACATTGTAAGGTTACTTGCTTGTTTGTTATTTGGTTTTTAGGAGCATTAGCAACTAAGGCCATATTGTTCTGGGGATATGCGGTTGTCATTCCCTGACCTTTCCACATCCTACATATTTGGTGGTCACAGGCTCAAACCCCGGTCTAATCAAGAAGCGTGTGCTACGCACTGCTGCTCCTGCCCACCTGGCTAAGGAGGCACCACAAGGTTACTTGCACAGCAACTAAAAC
This sequence comes from Mastigoproctus giganteus, assembly GCF_048544385.1. Taxonomy (NCBI): domain Eukaryota; kingdom Metazoa; phylum Arthropoda; class Arachnida; order Uropygi; family Thelyphonidae; genus Mastigoproctus; species Mastigoproctus giganteus. The sequence continues at coordinate 180,912,574 of NC_143581.1, forward strand.
AAAACTGATTTAGGGACAGCTTGGTCTACCATACAGAGACAGGTGAAATTTAGTGAAAGTGTGCATGACTCATTTCTGCAAAACAACAGATGAATTTCCAGGATAAAGGAAAATCACTCTCTCCTAATTCTCTAATAGGGTGCTTACAATAGAAAACAGGCTGACCAGAGCCAATGTCCATGTTGGGAATATTCCTTAATCTTTGCCAATGACTGTGGACACAGATAGCAGTTGACCAGAGCGATTTCTCGGCACAGTACATGCTTTACAGGCAACACTAAATTGTGGAGTGCCCTTAAGAATTAAACCCTTTAGCTATCGAAAGCTAAAGTGGTTAATTCTTAATCCTTTTAGCTCTTAATTTGTGCTTTCTACAACATCAGTTCTATTGCCTAAAGGTCAGAGGTGTGAACAATGAGTACCCAGGTCTCTCAAAATTAATTTGTTATATGGAAACTATTTTCAATGTAATGACCAAGAGGAAATCAAAAAAAAGTTTGTTACATAAAAAAATTCGCTATGTGGAAGTTCATTAATGAGCGGTCTGACTATATCTGCTATTCCTTCTAGGCTTTTCTGAATGATGAAAATGGGCATTTTTCCTTTATTCTGTTCTCGCTGGGCATGTATAATCAGATATGTTGAGGTAGTTGTGTAAATATTGGTTATATGGGCTTTCCCATTCATATAAAGGTCTTCTTTAAAGCCATTAATGGAGGTAGGTCTATCATTACTTTGCTTATTGGCGGCTTGAAGTGGTTCAATCTATGTTTAATCTCTAGAGCAAAGCTCTAGCAACCTCCCTTTTCTTCTATAATGCAATATAACTGATGTCTTTTGAGGTTATGATGGGCATCATGGCGAGACCCAGTCTTCCTTACATTCTAAGTGTACAGCCTAAAATATTGTTCACAGTCTAGCTACTAGATAGTCCACCGGACAGAACCAATTGGTAACTCTAAAGGAGGCATCTGAATCAGCTAGTGTATAATCTCACTGCCTCTACTCTGCCAGATAGTGACTGGAGGATGTCCAAGTTGTGTGTGTTTGGTAGGGGGCATTGTCGAGGTCATGTTAAGTCAAGGAGCTAGGAATATTCCAAAATTTCATTACTTCATACATCATGTCCTCACTTTTTCTTACTACTGAATACATCACAAATAGTCAAACTATTATAACTAACTTATCTTGAAAAGATCTAAACCTCCCAAACACTTAATTCATTTCACAAATATAGGTAGTCTCAGTTTCAATCTTATTGATGTCCATTTCCACTTATAGTCTGACAAACCTCCACTTACTTTTGACACAATCCCAATTCAATCACTATTCATCTCAGTTGTCCTAATTATTCACTGTATGATTCCTTTTGCTTCAAAAGTGGTACTTCTGCACATGTCCATTTTGATATTCCCTATCAGAGACATGGCAATTTGGAATGTGTTCTTTTCAATCTTCTCTGGCTTAAAATTTGTCTACCCCACTCTATAAAATTCATCTGTTAATTCATCATTCTCCCAATTCCAATAATAATTTGGAACTCTTTTGACTTCCTTTCTTTGAAACTTGACTTTCTTCATTTCAACTTTCGTAACAGTGAGATAATTTTCCTTGGTCGATTTTAATGTTCACAACAACAGCTAGCTTCCTCTTTCTAGTCACAAGGACCTAGCTGGTCAAGATGCTGAGGATTTTGCAATTACTAATGAACTTGCACGAATTGTGCATTTACCTGCCAGAATACCAGACAATCCTAACCACACAGACAACACCGTTGATCTTTTTCTCACAAACAACAACTCCAAATAGATGGTCAAGGGGAGTGGTCATATAAGCACCTCAGATTACAACTTGGTGATGGTCTCTTCTCACAGGGCCATTCAAGGCCTCAGGTTGGTTGGAATTACAAGAATGTAAAATGGGATGATCTGCGAGATTTATAATCTTCTTTTCCTTGGTTGGATTAGTTTTAAATCTGATGTTAATTTCTGATCAGATCTATCAATGAAATTATTCTTGTAGTGATGAAATCCTTTATTCCACACTCCATGTGAAAATCTTGTCCTCTATCTAAATCTTGGTTTTCCAATAAATGTGTTAAGCCTGTTCAAGATAAGAATGTTCCATATTCCAACTGGCTAACATCCAAATCTTCAGATAAATTTTTTGCCTACACCAAAGCTTGGAACAATTGGAAAGCATATACCAATCAGTCCAAACTGGATTTTGGAAGGATTAAGAGTAGAAAACTTGTTTCTTGTCCAATTGGTAGTCACACATTCTGGTCTCTTGCCAAATGCTAATGGCTGTATCTTTTGCCCATCTCTATTCCCACTTGTTGTAACCTGATGGTTTTATTGCCATTTCAGTTAAGATAAAACTCATCTACTAGCATGCTACTTTTCTTCTAGCTCTTGTAATGATGATTTTGTAAACCACCTCCTACCATTCCCAATACACTCCATTTAATGCCTTCTGTGGTCTTCCATCATCAAAAGAATTTTAAACTATCTTGAAGAAAGCTCCAGATCCTGATGGTATTTCTCCACTTGTTCTCAAAACCTGTGCTCCTGAGCTTACTCCTGTTCTGTGTTATCACTTTCTTATTCCATCGGTGCTTTTTCCTTCTTCTTGGAAATCTGCTCAGATAAAACTCATCAAAGTGAATTTCAAATGGTTGCTCTTGACATTTCAAAGACTTTTGATCACGTTCAACATAGAAGTCTTCTAAATAAGCTTCCATCTTATGGATTGCAAACTGTTTATTGTAATTGTGTACCCAGTTTTCTCTCTAACTGCTCACTCCAGATGATGGTACCCAATTACAAAAAACAGTTTGCAATCTATAAGATGGAAGCTTATTTTGAAGGTTAAAATCTAACAGCTAGAACCGAAGTTATGAACAATGTAACATCTTATGCTCACACCCACTACTTACTTACACTACTTAGAAGGTTGATGTTGATCAAAACCTTAAGAATCAAATTTCATCAAACTGTATTTTTTTTTTTTTTCGTTCTCTGTTTTTGAACTCATTCTTTTTTCAACAAGGGAAGCTTCTTCGGTGGCTTTGAAGCTTTTATTCTTGCATAATATTACTACCCACTACTTACTATACCAAATCAACATTAGTGACTGAGTTAGCATCATTTATTAAGTGACATCGTTTGCATCATTTCCATCTCTTAGTATGAACAATGTAACGTTTTATTCTCACACCTGCTACTTACTCTACCAAATAAACATTAGTGACTTAGTTAGCATCATTAGCCATTTAGGAAGTGATGTCATTTGCATCATTTCCTTAAGAAAATTGTTACTAATTTGTTTTGCTTCAGTCCAAAAATGTAGCAGGTGCCACTAAAGATGTTTGCACATCAAAAACTTGATTTTATCTTTCGCTCTCAACGTTACTTTTATTCTAAACAGCTACTCATTCTGTACTATAGCAAATCTGCCCTACCATGGAATATTGTTCCCACATCTGTTGTTTTACTCCCATAACCTTTCTCAGATGTCTAAGCTCCATTCTTAATGACCCATCTCTTACAAAGTCTATCCATTCATTCTCTCTTTTTCTCTCTCTCTCTCTCTCTCTCTCTCTCTCTCTCTCTCTCTCTCTCTCTCTCTCTCTCTCTCTCATAGATGTTTGTTTCTGCTGCATGCCTTTTCTATAGATCCTTCCATTGGCTCTGTTTTTGTGAAATGGCTTTAATTCCACTCCCCTCTCTCTTCCACTCTAGTCTGAATATGTGCTCCAACCAGCCAGCATCCTTTTACTATAACTTCAAACTCTCAAATCAAATTTTTCTTCTTCCTCCATTATTCTTTTAACTTATGTTTTCTGGAACATCCTCCCTCCATAAGCATTTTCTGAAAATTACAATCTACAGAAATTCAAGACTAATATCAACAAGTGTCTTCTTTCATCTTCTCAACCTTCAACCCACAAACGATGCTAAGTACCATAGGTTCTAATACCTTATCTTTGGGGTTTTCAAAAAAAAAAAAAAAAAAATATATATATATATGTGTGTGTGTGTGTGTATTATATATATATTATTAATATTCATGCTTTCACTGGCTCTGTGAAGGTGTCAGGTTGCTGAGTTTACCATGTGAAGCCCAGCAACCTGATTAGAGCCTGAAAATGGTAAAGTTATTATCATTAAAAAAACAAGGAAGATTTTTTTCCCTTTCGGATAAGTATGTCTAGTGCAACGTATTTTTCTTTAATTGCTCAAAATTAAATACAATCAAAATATACATTTATCACTTAAGAGGTTACGGTAATCAATAATAACTCTGTTACACTCAGGGCTCGGGAAAAAGTAACTCAAAGCAAGAAACAGCACACCCAACAGCTTGCAGTGTACAGCTTCTACTAAGCTGCTGGGTAGTTCCTTGTGTCTTGTTGGCAGAAAAGTAGCTACTCATACCTGTAGTAAAATCAAAATCTATGCAACCAGTGTCTCCTGCAAGTAGCAGAAAAGCTAATACAAAATCACCTCAGTCAACAGAAGGCATGTTATTTTCATAGGAAGTTTCACTAAACTAATATTAAAGAATAAAACATTGCACCTGCCATAGCAAACCCTCCACAACTAACTACTGTAAATGTATACAGTGCATTTGCGCACAAATATACATCCATGTCCAGCATGGAATGAACTAGGGAAGGATTTCCATCTCTCCCTCCCTCTCCATCAGTGTCCAGCTAGACAATTTTTGGTATAGAGAGTTCTTTCTACCTATACCTTAAAACTTCAGTTCAGGCAAGTACTGGCTTGTAGTACTTACCTTACCCAACAGAGCCATACAGATGCAGCTTCAGCAATTAAACCGCAAAAGTGCTTTTCTACTGTGAGGGGACAAAAAATCCAGCCCAAAAGACCAAGCTTTTTCATCTATGTGGATTAAGACTCTTGGTTGCTGCACTTCCAAAACATCTCCCTATTCAATTCCTACAACTGTTACAGGTGAGCAGTCATACCAAAAGAATTTACATTTAGATTGTAATGGTGGGGGTCTAAATGTAAGGTCCCAATTGTAAAGTAAGGTGGCATACAACACGAATTTTATGTTCATTTCAAAGGCCCAATACTTCATCACCTTGTTAGAAACTATAGGCAGGTGTGCTAGTTATTCAGATTGTCACTATCTCCAGCCGCCACCTAACTGACCTCTATCTCTCAGATGACAGTAAAAGTATCTCATGAATCCAATGATGCCAAATGACGTCATTCACATCAATGTTCAGTAGCAAATAAAGAGAGTTCAGTGATATTTTCAAAAAATACTTCAAAAAAAATTCTGATTAATTTTTAAACACTGCATGTCATTTAGTGTTAATCTGGTAATACTGTGCCAGTATCTGTGCACTAAACTTCACACTTTTTAAAACTGTTATTTACAGAAAAATTTTAATTCTATTTATTTAGCTCACAAAGTATATAGTGGGATGAAACTGATTACGTAATAAATAAAAATTTATAGTAACCTAATTTGCAGCTTATTTTTAAATTTTCAACATATATAATTTTTACAATGATCCACAGATACTTATTTTCTTCAAACTTTTAAATTAAAAAACAAAAAAAAAAAAAAAAAAAATTGATGAGTATATCAAAATGATTGATTAAAAATAAACAAAACCAACAGCAGAATGTATGCATACATAATACTTACTTTGCTATGGCAATTCCAACTCCAGTATACTTCTGAGTTTGATCTAAAAATAACAATATATAAAATAACTTAAATAAGTAGAATAAATATTAATGTATTAAACCTAACATTACTTTCAAGAAAATAAATACATATTTTATCAAAAAATAATTTTTGATCCTTTAATATAAACCTTCTCTTTCCTATATTATAATTATTATACAGAAATTACAGTCACCATGGAAGAGGGAAAATTTTTCATTTTCGGCTTACACATGTCAGCTTGACTGAGTATAAGAAGGATAGACATTAGAGAAGAGCAATGACTGTCAAGCATATAAATTTGGAATAAACAGCTAACTAGATAACTATATAGAGTGGTTCTGATGTGATATAAATAATCGGAAAATGGAAATGAAACTAGGAGTACATCATAATACAAATGACTGTGATAAGTATAATGAACAACTTTACAGAACAAATAGGGTAGGCCAACAAATCAGAATGACGTACTACAGGAAATTTTAATTTTCCAGGGACTAACTGGAAATTGTGGTTGGTTGCTCATTTGAAATCAGAGCATTTCTGAATAACTTCTTTCAAAATCAGCATGTTAGAGAATGCCACAAAGGAAAAATATATTCTCAATCTACTTGTTCATAAGGATTCATCAGATATTAAAATTTTTCAAATAAAAGAATCATTGATAAGCAGTGATCAATGTGTATTAATGTGGATCTGTTTAAAGAAATAACTACTATCAAAGGGAGAACATTTTTTATCATAAGGGGAGGAACTAAAATGGTCTTGTACAATTTCTTTTCATCAAGACTAAATAGTAACTTTAACAAATAAAAATGCTAAATGAGAAATATCAAAGAAGTTTTTCTGGAAGCTACTAAGCTTTTCATACCAACAAAAGCTATTTTGTTCAGCATATATCAACCAAAATGGATGTCAAAAGAACTAATAACCTAAGTAACAGAAAAGAAAGAAAGAGGCACGAAATGCCTCTTTCTTTTCTGTTACATAGGTTATTAATGTGAATCCTATTGTAAATATAAATTAATCTATAATAAAGTTACTCAGGGAGTTGAGCATGCTAAGGCAAATTCTGAGAAGCCTTGGCTACAGAGGATACAAATGCAAAGAACAGCAAGGAATTAGTATTAACAGTGGCAAATGATGCAAGACAGCAATCTTATACAGGATCAGCCAAAAAAAAAAAAAAAAAAAAATCCCATTATACCTATCTATCCCTTCCCATAGTTTGTCTAGTTCTTTGAAATTATACCTATCTATCCACTTCCACAACAACAGATGGTAGCCAGTTCCAGCAATCAACCACCTGTTGGCTAAAAGAAAATTTGCACATCAATTATGCAACTATTCTCCCTCAATTTGAATTTATGCTCCCTTTGTGGTTAGTCTGAGCAAGAGAAAGAATCCATCAGTACTGAATTTGCTGAAGTCATTCAAAACTCCAAGATTTAGGACTAAATGGATGTCAGAAGACCTAATGAGGCTCATGGCAGAGAAGAAAAATGTGTGGGATGTATAATGTATATAAATTAGCAGATGACACAGAAGCCTATGGCAGATATAAGCTAATCTGTAATCAAAGTCACAAATGAGGTTAGGCAAGCGAAAGCTGATTATGAGAAATCCTTGGCAAAGGATACAAAGAAAACAGACTTCTTTACTTATGTAAACTCTAAAAGGAAGGGAATAAATCAGATTGGTCCACTTCATGTTGGCGGTTCGACTCTTGATGATCCTGCTCAGATAGCTGACAAACTGAATGAGTATTTTGCATCTACATTCACACATGAGGAATTGTGTAAAGAAGGAGGACAGAAGTACACTAAACTCTAACATGGAGCTAAGTGATTTTGTAATAATGGACAGCAAAGTGGAGGAGAAATTGTTAAAGTTAAACATAAAAATGGTGCCTGGGGCAGATGGAATCTATCCCGTTATATTGAAGGAGGCAGTGAGGGAAGTAAGCAAGCCCTTAGCCATAATTATAAGAGCATCCTGATATTCAGGGGAGGTCCCCATGGACTGGAGATGTGTAAAGTATCCTCAATCACAAAGGCAGTTCAAAGGGTGACACATAATTATAGACCTGTTAGTTTAACTTCTGTTCTGGGGAAAATAATGGAGTCACTGGTTAAAGAAGTGATGCAGGATCACCTAGACAAGACTGCAGTAATCGTTCTGACACAGAATGGGTTTGTTAAGGGAAGTCTGTCTGACCAATTTGATTGGATACCACAATGTGGTGACAAAGAAACTGGATGCAAAAAATAATTTTGATATCATATACTCAGATTTCAGGAAAGAATTTTGATACTATTGCACATGGAAGACTGCTGTACAAATTGGAGTGGTATGGAATTAAGGACTAAATGGATGTCAATGACCAATTGATAAAGGGATGGTTGAGTGGGAGATGGCAGAGAGTGGTAATAAATGGACACCGATCTACGTGGACTAATGTTATTAGTGGAGTCCCCCAGGATTCGGTGCTGGGCCCATTGTTGTTTTGTGTATTTATGAATGATATCGATGAAGGCATATCAGGCTTAATGTCCAAGTTTCCAGATGAAAGGTTGGCAGGGTTGTTAATGATAGTAAAGACAGCATGCTACTGCAACAGGATCTATAAAAGTTAGGTAGATGAGCTGAGAAGTGGCAACTGAAGTTTAATATTGGCAAATGCAAAGTACCACATATGGGTAGCAGTAACCCAAAAGTTACTGCTACCCATATGTAGCAGTAACTTTTGGGTTACTGATCATCCAATATTCATTGGACTGAATAGTGCAGAATGTGAATGCAGACGCTGAAGCCCAGATCTCTGAGCCATAGAGGACAGAGAGATGAATCACCCTACAGACAAGTGATGGAAGTTGCAGAGTCTCGAACATGAAGTAGATGCTGCATTGCTATCCATCTCATTCTACACATTTTGATATGAAGAGCTTCAAGATGTCTGGGGAATTGGAGCTTTGGTTCAAATATCACTCCAAAATCTGTGTGGCGGTAGACCCTTAAGATTAAAGAACCATTTAGCAGTACTGGAAGATGTGGTAGATTTGGCTTCATTGTTCATTGAGAAGATCATCATTACAGATTTTGAAGCATTTATTGCATATCATAGTTTAAAAAATATTGAGCAGGCGGAATGCAGGAGTTTCAAATTCACGGCTCCAGTAATTTGTTGGTGGTTATCTGTTTTGTGTACTTCTGTTAAAATTTTTATATCTGCATAGCACAGTGAATGGGATGAGGATGGCTGTGAACAGCAGGCCAGAAAGTATGCTATTTTGTTGGACTCCAGTGGTACTTTAAAAATTGATTGTAGGCTTACCGACTTTAAGGTAAAGAATTGTATTGGACAGAAGAGATCTTAAGAAGAGAAGTACATTGCCTTTGATTAGATAGTATTTCTCATAGAGGTAGAGAAAGCTAGAGACTGTCTCAAAAGCTGCATATACACTCCACTGAGCAGAAAAGTAGTTTTCTTTCAGAATGCCATTATAAATATTCAGAAAGACATTTATGATAAAAGGGCTTGGATATTTAAGAAGGAACTGAGGCACATTATCTTATCCAGAAGTTAACGTTTGATAGAGAGGTGATGGCATTTATGAGTTGTTCTCTTGTGATAAGAATGTTTATCAGGGGATTTAGAAGTAGATGCAAATGATGCAAGAAAGCAAGCTTATATAGCATCAACAAAAAAAAAAAAAAAAAAAAAAACAAAGAAATAAACACTGCACACTTCCTCCATCCACATCCTCCAAGGGTTTGTCTAGTTCTTCGTTAAATTTATTCAAACCATCCACTTCAACAACAACAGATGGAAGCCTGTTACAACAATCAACAGTCCACTGGCTGAAGGCAAGCTTCCACATATCTCTCCAACAATTCTTGATAGTCTTAGCAAGGAAAAGAATGCCATTCACATTCACCTTATTGAATCCATTTAAGGACATACAAACTCAATCAGATAACCCTGCAGGTGCCTAGTCTCCAGGAGCTGCAATTTGTAGCCTTTATGGGTAAGAGCACACTTTGTCCCCTTCAAAAATTGGTTGCCCTTCTCTGCAACTGTTCCAGCAGATCTAGATCCTTCCTAAAATGAGGCCTCCAGACCTGCATCTGCATACAATACTCAAGATGCCTAATCATAACCTTGCACAAATGGATAATCACCTTCTTAGCATTAGTAGAGGCATATGATGCAAAAAAATCAGCTTATACAACATCAACAAAAAAACAATTCCCATTTCACCTATCTATTCCCTCCATCTTTTGTCTAGTTCTTTGAATTCATTTAAGCTATCTATCTACTTCCACAATGACAGATGGCAGATTCTTCCAGCAGTAAACCACTCGCTGCTTTAAGGCAAATTTCTGCACAGCTATTCTGCAACCATTTTTCCTGGATTTGAATTTATGCCCCTTGAAGTGCATAATCTGAACAAGAGGAAGAATCTCATCAGAGCACTTACTCAAACCATTCAAGGCCTTATATAGCTTAATCAGATTTCCTTGGAGGTGCTCAATCTAAGAACAAATCTTTTGTTCCTGTCACCAATCTCATTGCCCATCTCTGTATAGCTGCTGGAATGAGTAGAGAGATGGGCAATCTCATTGCCCATCTCTGTACTCATTCCAGCAGCTATACATCATTCATAAAATGAGACCTCCAGACCTGTGTGCAGTACTCAAGGTGTGATCTGACCATTGCATTATACAAAAGGATAATCACCTCCTTTCCCTGCTAGCAAAATTCCTGTATATCACTGACAAGACCATATGAGCTGCTCTGGCAGCCTGTCTGCACTGTCAAAAAACTTCATATCTGACTACAAAGTTACCCCAAGTCCTTTTCAATCTCCACTACCCGAGTATATTATCACACAGTTGGTAAGTTACTGTGGGGTTACTACTACCATTAGCAGTACTTTGCATTTGTCAATGTTAAACTTCAGTTTCCACCTCTCAGTCCATACGTTCAACTTTTCTAGATCCTGTTGGTTTCCCTTCTGTTATTAACAACCCTGCCAACCTTCATATTATCTGCAAACTCAAACCTTAAGCCTGATATACCCTCATCAATATCACTGATAAATATATAAAACAACAATGGGCCCAACACCAAAAATGGGGAGAGGGGAATTCACTAATAACGTTAGTCCACAATGAGTAGTGTCCACCGATTACCACTCACTGTCTTCTCACACTCAACCATCCTTTAACCATAGCAGCAACTTGTCCTTAATGCCACATTGCTTCAGTCTATACAGAAGTCTTTTGTGTGCAACAGTATCAAAAGCTTTCCTGAAATCAAAGTATATCATCAAGCTCTCTGCTCTCTAACTCAATATCAGAGCTCACTCCTGTGCATCAGGAAACATAGCGTCAATCTCCAGGGCGGAATGTGCTGGTCCCACAGGAACTAGTTATTGTTGGTGACTACTATCAGGGAGTGGGGGAATATATTATGCAAAAAGGATAGGTGGAACAGGACCAGGGTATGTCTACCAGGGGGCAAAAGTTGATGACATTGTACAGCAGATGTCATCTTTTAAGGGCACAAAAGGTGATATTGTTGTACACGTTGGCACTAATAACCTTAAGAGACCTGCAGATTTACTTAACAAGTACAGATCAATATTGAAAAAAGTCACGAGCTAGGGTTAAATTTGAAAGTGTCTGCAATTCTCTCCAGACACGATAGGAGGGAGTATATGATGAGAGCCTTGCCAATCGCAGTTCTAAGAGTGAAGTGGAAAATTACTGGCCAGTTAGTCTAACTTCAGTAGTAGGGAAAATCGTGGAGACTATGATCAAGGGATTCAGGATCACATAGATAGAAATGGAATTCTGAAGGATACTCAACATGGTTTTGGAAAGGGAAAAATCATGTTTAACTAATCTATTTAGCTATTTTGACAGGGTCACTCAAGAGCTGAACTTTAGGGAATAATTTCAACATTGTTTATTTGGATTTCAGCAAAGCATTTGACTCAGTCCCAAATGAGCAGTTACTTTATAAGCTGGAACAGGTTGGTATCACACTGAAAATCTGTAGTTGGATAGCTTCTGGGGAGGAGGCAGAGGGTTGTGATAAATGGTTATTCCTCAGATTCGGTTGATGTAAGAAGTGGGATTCACCAAGGATCAGTATTAGGACCACTGTTGTTTTTGATTATTATTATTATTAGCTATATGGTGCAAGGAAGCCTGAGGTTTATGCTGCACCAGCCAAAAAAAAATCAGAATTATCCTGAGAGAGAGAGAGAGAGAGAGAGAGAGAGAGAGAGAGAACAAGAGTCTGAAGTAGAAGGGAATCACCAAGAAAGAAAGGAATGATGATATCCAGCTAAAGTCCCTGGGTGTGACAAGCCAATACTCACCAGATGTGAGCCCCTGTTCATAAATGATATTGATGAAGGGATAGAGGGTGTGATGTCTAAATTGTTAGAGTAGTTAAGAGGGTGTGATGTAAAGACTGGTAGAGTAGTTAATGATTGCCACCAAGCAGAGCTTCTTCAGAATGACCTAGCTAGACTTCAGAGATGGTCAGAAAAATGGCAGCTATGCTTTAATCCAGCAAAGTGTAAGGTATTGCACCTGGGGAACAGTAACCCAAAAATAACTTATACACTTGGCAGAAATTAACTAAAGCCGGTAGTGGAGGAAAGGGACTTGGGTATTAGGGTCAGATATGAAGTTCTCTGAGCATCACAGACTGTTTGCAAGGAAGGCCCATGGTGTCCTATCAATGATTTATCGAACAATTGCTAGTATAGATAAGGATGCCATAATCCCATTATATAAGTTATTGTTAGACCACACTTAGAACACTGTGTTCAAGTATGGAGACCACACCTAAAGAAAGACATTGTTCTTCTTGAAAGAGTCCAAAGATGGGTAACTCGCATGGTGTGATTGGCAAAAGGGTGTCCCCTATGAGGAAAGACTTCGAATACGTGGGTTGGAGAGCTTGAAAACTAGGCACCTTAGAGGGGACTTGATTGAGGTGTTTAAGGGCCATAATTTCAAGTTACAGGGGGAGTTGTTTAGACTGGATTGGAGGAAGTTTTATTTTAGCCAACAAGTTACAAATTACTGGAATAAGTTACCTACATGGGTGGTAAAGGCTGATAGTCAGGGGAAATTCCAAGGTCAGCTGGATAATTACCTAAGAGAGGAGGGAAATGCATAGGTTGTCCGTTTCCTTTTCTCTTATTAATTTTTATTATTTTTAATTTTCTTCTTATTATAATTAATTTGTTTTTATTCTTATTATTTTATTTTATGTATTTTTTGTTATTTTATTTTGTCATTATTTTTAATTTATTTACTATTTTTTTTTGGCTGATGTAGCATAAGCCATGGCTTCCTTGCACCATGTGGCTAATACTATTCAATTTGAACCTGGAGAGATTGTGCAAGGCTCATGGGGTAGAATTTTTTTTTTTTCAGGGTAGTGTGTGCTTGCTAATAGGAGAGACTGCTTCTACAGGGATGAGATACACTTAAATAGAAAGGATGCAAGAATATTTGCTGATACTATCGAGCCAGTGTTAGATGGGTCGGAAAACTGCTAGCTTGGGGGGGATTCACAGATTAAAAGATTAACAGTAGCCAGAGGCAGAGGTGAGAGTGATACTTCCACTGCTTCTATTCTAACAAGCAGTAGCCTAGAGGGCACATTGCTGGGGACTTCAAGAGTTGTTTCATCATGGGAGACATCATGGAACAAATAAATACATTGGCTGTGCTAGGGTAACTAAGAGTAAGAACAAGTGCATGTATACTTGCATGTACACCAATTCTAGGAGTTTGGTAAATATATTTGATGAATTTGAGGTATTGCTCAAAGCATCAAAGGGGAATATATCGTTGGGATATCAGAGACGTGGTGTCACACAAATATAAGTACAGTTGGTCGTCGACTTATAACCGACTTCCGTTCTGACTGACAGGTCGTAAGTCGATCTGGTCGTATGTCGGCCATATATTTATTAACAGTATTTTTTAACCTTTCTAATCTTTTTATCATCTTTATGATTTATTTTTATAATCTTTTATTTTTCTCCGCCTTCATACTGCTGGATAATTTTCATTTTACACTCTAAATCAATAGTTTTCCTTGACTTTTTAGCTGGCGTATATGTAGATGAAGTCATTTTCCTTTTACTAAACATTTTATGTGTATTTCAGTAGAATTTTAATTAATACACCACATGCAACAGATACTTGAAAGCGACTGGGTGTATGTGCCTGGTGCTGTCTTCAGGCCTCCCGTCATCGATGTGCCTCCTCACCTGGGTTGTGGGTGTCACCAGTAGTGATTTCCTAATTTATTATTAATTTATTTATTTATTATTTTTTTTGTGGTCGTAAGTGCGGCCGATCGTAAGTCGCATAGGTCATAAGTCGACGACCAAGTGTAATCCAGAACTGGAATTTGGAGAGTACAACATCTACAGAAAGGATAGACAGAATAGAAAGGGACGAGGGGTTATGCTATTAGTTAAGAAACACATAAAATCCAAGGAAGTGAAGCCAGTCGACATCCCTGGACAGTGCAGTGTTGAATCAATTTGTTGTGACATAAGCATTGGTGGGATCAAAATTGAGGGTAGGAGTGTGCTATAGGCCTAATGACTCTGATGAGTATAATAAGAAACTGTACAGGGAAATAGAGTGGGCCAGTAAATCAGAGTGTTTTATAATGGGGGATTTTTAATTTCCCAGATATTGACTGGAATTTGTGGGTTGGGCACTCACACACTAGCAAGGCTTTTGTGGATTTATTGGATGACTGTTTTCTAAATCAGCATGTTCGGGAGGCAACTAGAGGGAGCAATACTCTTGATTTGATTATCAGTAGTGATTCTTCATGCATTAAGAATCTGCAGATACAGGAACCACTAGGTGGCAGTGATCACAGTGTGCTGAAGTGGGATTTACTCAAGGAGGTAACTACCATCAGGGGTAACAGGAAGGGTTACTGCTTTCGTAAAGGCAACTACGATGGTCTGAGACAGTATTTAAATTCTATACAGTGGGACCAACTGATGTTACCAACAGCAAACTCAAAATGGGAAACATTCAAAGAACTTATCTTGGAAGCTACTAGGCTTTACATACCAACTAAGAAATATTGTTCAAGGTTCAGGCCTAAATGGATGTCAGATGAACTAATGAGACATATGCCAGAGAAGAAAAATGCATGGGATACATATAAATTATGTAATGTGACACAGAAGCCTATGATAGATATAAGTTGATCTGTAACCAAGTTACAAAGCAGGTTAGGCAGGCAAAGGCAGATTACGAGAAATCTTTGGCAAGGGATGCAAAGAAAAACAGCAAGGAGTTCTTAACTTATGTAAACTCTAGAAGGAAGGGGATGAATCAGATTGGTCCACTTGATATCGATGGTTCAACTGTTCATGATCCTGCTCAGGTAGTTAACAAACTAAATCAATATTTTGCATCTACATTCACACATGAGGAGTTATTCAGGAAAGGGAATGCCATAGATGAAGTAAACACTGGTAGTGAGCTAGATGATCTTGTAATAATTGAGAGTAAAGTGGATGAGAAATTGTTGAAGATAAATACAAGAAAGGCACATGGGGTGGATGGGATCTATCCAGTTATATTAAAGGAGGCAGCAAAGGAAGTAAGCAATCCGTTAGCCATAATTATGAGAGCTTCCTTGGACTCAGGGGAGGTACCCACAGACTGGAGAAGTGCAAATGTAACCCCAATTCACAAAGGAGGATCAAAGGCTGACAAGTAATTATAGACCTGTGAGTTTAACTTTATTCCACGAAAATTAATGGAAGCACTGGTTAAAGAAGCACTGCAGGATCATCTTGACAAGAATTCAATTATAGCTCAGACACAGCATGGTTTTGTTAAGGGAAGGTCTTGCCTGACCAATTATATTGGATACTATGATGTAGTCACAAAAGAATTGGATGCAGGGGATAACTTTGATATTATATATTTGGATCTTAGGAAGGCTTTTGATACTGTTGCACATGGAAGACTGCTGCACAAATTGGAGCAGAGTGGCATTGGTGGCAAATTGTTGCTATGGATAAAGGGATGGTTGAGTGGCAGAAGACAGAGAGAGTGGTAATTAATGGACACTGCTCATCGTGGACTAGTGTTATTAGTGGGGTCCCTCAGGGTTCGGTGTTGGGTCCATTGTTGTTTTCTGTGTTTATAAATAATATTGATGATGGTATATCAATCTTAATGTCCAAGTTTGTAGACGATACAAAGGTTGGCAGGGTTGTTAAGGACGCTACTGATGCTATGCTGCTGCAACAGGATCTGGAAAGGTTGAGCAGATGGGCTGAGAAGTGGCAAATGAAGTTTAACATTGACAAATGTAAAGTACTACATATGGGAAACAGCAACCCCAGAGCAATGTATCAACTCTGTGGTACTACTCTGACAGTGGTAGAGAATGAAAAGGACCTGGGGGTAATTGTGCAGGCAGATATGAAGTTCTCTGAGCAGTGCAGACGGGCTGCAAGAGTAGCTCATGGTGTCTTATCAATGATATACAGGAATTTTTCTAGCAGGGATAGGGAGGTGATTATTCCCTTGTATAAGGCAATGATCAGGCCGCACCTTGAGTACTATATACAGGTCTGGAGGCCTCATTTCAAGAAGGATGTAGAGCTGCTGGAACGAGTACAGAGAAGGGCAACAAGGTTAGTGAACGGAACGAAGGGTTGCTCTTACAAAGAAATGCTTAAGTTTTGCAAATTACAGTGTCTGGAGACTAGGCACCAGCGAGGTGATCTGATAGAGGTGTACAAAGCCTTGAATGGTTTGAGCATGCTCAATGCTGATGGGATACTGCCTCTTGCTCAGAATAATCACCTGAGAGGGCATAAATTCAAATTGAGGAAAGACAGATGTAGGATAGATGTGCGGAAATTTGCCTTTAGCCATCGTGTAGTTGGTCGGTGGAACAGACTTCCATCCCTTGTTGTGGAAGTTGATAGCCTAAATAAATTTAAGGCTCAGCTGGACAGGTATTTCGAACGAACGGAGGGGTGAAGTTGAAGAGGTTTTTTTTTTTTTTTTGGCTGATGCTGCATAAGCTTGCTTTCTTGCATCATATGCCTCTACTAATGGTAATGCTAAAGTTTGTTTGTTATTTGGTTTTTAGGAGCATTAGCAACGAAGGCCATATTGCTCCAGGAATATGTGGTGGTCATTCCCTGACCTTTCCGGATCCTCCGTATTTGGTGGTGACGGGCTCAAACCCCAGTCTAATCAAGAAGCATGTGCTAAGCACTGCTGCTCCTTCCCACCTGGCTGCAGAGGCACCCATAAGAACAAGCGAATGTATACTTGCATGTAAACCAAGCCTGGGCAAACGTTTTGGCTGAAGGGCCACATTAGGAATTAAAAAAGAAGGCGGGCCACATGTAAAATACTATTTTTAGATATATATTATTTGTCATCATGAAGAAGAAATATAACATAAAAAAAAATTATTCTCTACCAATCAAGAATTTAATGAGATGAATGGAATTGTTTTACATCTTTTAACATTTTTTTTAATTTCAGGTGTTAATTTTGTAGTTGAGATTCTTAAAACTGCTTGTAAATGTTCATCGGTGATGCTTGATCGTAAAGAATTTTTATTTAGATTCATGATGGAAAATGTTTGTGCACATATGTAGGTTGATCCAAAAATAACCAACATTTTTCGGGCAAAATCTTTAAGTTCATCGAATTTGTCCGAATTAAGAGTATTGTAAAATTTACAGATTTCCTCACGGCGGTGCAATTCCCTTAAATCGGTATCACACTGCAGATCTATAATCTGCAGTTGTAGTTCACTCCATGCACCATCAACTTCTATTGAAAATGGGTGGCACACTATTGCCAAACTTGTCTCAATTTTTCGGAAGTCGCCAAATCTTCGTGAAAAGCGTTGATAATTTCACAATATTTTTCAAATTTATTTTCCGGGATCTTCAGCAACTTCATGGTTGGAAAGTGGTCTACCTTGTTAATCAATAAATGTCGAAGGAACAACTGGAGTTTTATTTGAAATCCATTCAAACTTTTTACCATATCATGGGCGTATAAATTTTTCCCTTGTAACACAGTGTTGAAAGTATTTAAGTGTTTCACAATGTCCAGGGTAAACACAAAATCACAAATCCAGTCATTATCAGTTAATTCAGGAAAGTCCATAATATTTTTCAGTTTTAAAAATAGAATGATATCATCTTTAAGATCCCATACTTGCCGGAGAACTTTTCCTAAGCTAAACCATCGAATTTGGCTATGATAAGGAATATCTGTGTACTCGGATTCAATATCTTGAAGAAAATTAACGAATTATCTGTGTTTCGGGCCCCTCAATAGTATTAAATTTACTAGTTTAATAACAAAAGATGTGACATGTTCAACTTTTAACACATTTTTACATAATACTTGTTGATGTATCATACAATGAATTGTAATTAAATTATAATCAGGATAATTTTCACAAATTTTATCCTGAATTTTCTTTAACACTCCAACATTTTTACCTGTCAAACTTGGTGCTCCGTGAACAAAATGAATAACGTCAGTTGTTATTCATTTTGTTCCATTGTAAATTATATCTTGTTAAGCATTTTTCAACTTTTTCAAATATATCAGCTCCTGTTGTTTGGTTTTTGGCTCGCTCCGGTTCGCGTACAATTTCAAATTCTATCTCAATTTGAACAATATGGAGATGATAAAACAATTTAGAAGTCGAAAAATTCTATAATGTATTACATATACAAATTTATTTTTCAAAAAGGCATCGGCAAAAGGCATAAAATAAATAAACTTTTTTCGAAAATATAATTAAAGCTCACGGGCCGCAAAAAAAAAAAAAAAAAAAAAAAATGTGTGGCGGGCCACAGTTTACCCGGGCCTGATGTACACCAATGCTAGAAGTATAGTAAATAATTTTGATGAATTTTAAGTGCTGATCAAGGCATCAAAGGCAGATATTGTTGGGATATCAGAGACATGGTGTCACACAGAAGTAGTGGAGAATTGGAATTTGGGGAGTACTGAAAGGATAGACAGGGTAGAAAGGGAAGAGGAGTTATGCTGTTAGTTAAGAAACACACAAAATCTGACAAAGTCCATCTAGTTGACATGGGTGGACAGTGGAATGTTGAGTCAGTTTCACATGACAAACACTGGGAAATGGAAATTGAGAGGAGTGTGTTATAAGCTTAATGACTCTGATGAGTACAATGAACAATTGTGCAGAGAAATAGAGTGGGCCAGTAAATCAGAATGTCTTGTAATGGGGGATTTTAACTTTCCAGATATTGGCCGGAACATGTGAGTTGGTCACTCACATGTTAGCAAGACTTTCGTGGATTTATTGGAGGATTGTTTTCTACAGCAACATGTTCGAAGGGCAACCAGAGGGGTAATACTCTTGATCTGATTATTAGCAGTGATGACACATGCATTAGGAATTTGCAGATAAAGGAACTACTAGGTGACAGTGATCACAGTCTACTGATGTGGGATTTACTTAAGGATGTAATTACCATCAAGGGTAGAGGGACGGGTTTTTGTTTTCATAAAGGTGACTACAGTGGTCTGAGGCAGTTTTTGAATTCTATACAGTGGGATCAACTGGTGATATCAAAAATAGTGAATTTTAAATGGGAGGCCTTCAGTGAATTAATGTTGGAAGCTACTAGGCTTTTCGTACCAACTAAGAAATACTGTTCAAGATTTAGGCCTAAATGGATGTCATATGAACTAACAAGGCTCATGGCAGAGAAGAAAAATGCATAGGATGCATATAAATTAGCAGGTAACACAGAAGCCCACGGAAGATATAAGGTAGTCTGTAATAAAGTCACAAAGGAGGTTAGGCAAGCGAAGTCTGATTATGAGAAATCCTTGCCAAAGCATGCAAAGAAAAACAACAAAGACTTCTTTACTTATGTAATCTCAAGAAGGAAGGGAATGAATCAGATTGGTCCACTTGATGTTGGTGGTTTGACTGTTGATGATCCTGCTCAGATAGTTGACAAACTGAATGAGTGTTTTGCATCTACAATTCACACAAGAGGAGTTATTCAAGGAGGGGAATGCCAGAAGTTTATCAAACTCTAAAAGGCAAATAAGTGATTTTGTAATAGAGGAGAGTAAAGTGGAGGATAAATTTTTAAAGTTAAACATAAAAAAGGCTCCTAGGGCAGATGGCATCTATCCAGTTATATTGAAGGAGGCAGCAAGGGAAGTAAGCAAACCCTTAGCCATAATTATGAGAGCATTCTTAGATTCAGGGGAGGTCTCCATGGACTGGAGATGTACAAATGTATTCCCAATTCACAAAGGTGGTTCCAAGGGTGATCAAATAATTATAGACCTGTTAGTTTAACTTCTGTTCCGGGGAAAATAATGGTCACTGGTTAAAGAAGTGATGCAGGATCACCTAGACAAGACTGCAGTAATAGCATGGGTTTGTTAAGGGGAAGACTTGTCTGACCAATCTGATTGGATACTACGATGTGATCACAAAGGAACTGGATGCAAAAAATAATTTTGATATCATATACTTGGATTTCAGGAAAACTTTTGATTCTGTTGTATGTGGAAGACTGCTGGGGGACTGTGGATGACTGCTGATTCTGTTGCATGTGGAAGACATTAGGGCAAGCTGCTGCAATGGATAAAGGGATGGTTCAGTGGGAGACAGCAGAGAGTAGTAATAAATCAACAGTGCTCTATGTGGACTAATGTTATTAATGGAGTCCCCCAGTGTTAGGTGCTGGGCCCACTGTTGTTTTCTGTATTTAATAATGATACTGATGAAGGCATATCAGGCGTAATGTCCAAGTTTGTAGATGATACAAAGGTTGGTAGGGTTGTTAATGATAGTAAAGACAGTATGCTACTGCCAGAGGATCTAGAAAATTTAGGTAAATGGGCTGAGAACTGGGAACTGAAGTTTAATATTGACAAATGCAAAGTACTGCATATGGGTAGCAATAACCCAAAAGAAACGTACGAATTGTGTGGTACTACACTCAATGAGTTCGAGAATGAAAAAGACCTCAGGATAATTGTGCAGTCGGATATGTAGTTCTCTGAGTAGTGTAGACGGGCTGCCAGAGCAGGTCATGGAGTTTTGTCAATGATATATAGGAATTTCGCTAGCAGAGACAAGGTAATTATACCTTTGTGTAAGGCAACGGTCAGGACACATCTTGAGTACTGCATACAGGTCTGGAGTCCTCATTTTAGGAAGGATGTAGTTGCTAGAATGAGTACAGAGAAGGGCAACAAGATTGGTGAGAGGAACAGAGGGGTTCTCTTACCAGGAGAGGCTAAAATTTTCTCAGTTGCAGCATCTGGAGACTAGGCACCTGCAAAGTAACCTGACTGAGGTGTACAAGGCCTAGAATGGTTTGAGCAGGCTCAATGCTGATGGAATATTTCCACTTGCTGAGATTAAGAACCTGAGGGTGCATAGATTCAAATTGAGGAAAGACAGTTGTAGAATAGATATGCAAAAGTTTGCCTTTAGTCGGCGGGTAGTTGATTGCTGGAACAGACTTCCATCTGTTGTTGTGGAAGTTGATAGCCTAAATATATTTAAGGCTGAACTACACAAACATTTGGTGTGACCAATGGGTGAAATGGGAAGGTTTATTTAGTTTTTCTTTGTTTTTGGCTGATGCTCTATAAGCTTGCTTTCTTGCATCACATGCCTCAACTAACTAATGCTAATATGATATCAAAATTATTTTTTGCATGAAATTTCTTTGTGAACACATCATAGTATCCAATCAAATTGGTCACACAAGATTTCTTCTTAACAAACCCATGCTGCTTGAACTATAACTGCAGACTCATCTACATGAACCCAATGCTTCCTTAACCAGTGACTCCATTATTTTCACTAGAACTAAAGTTAAGCTCCTTATCCTTACTAGCCTGAGACCAACTAACTCAGCCACATTGCAAAAAAGACCCTTAAAAATTCCTCGCATCATCGACAGTTCTCGAACTCAAGTCTTTTCCACCTGGTGTGGGGGAGGATGGCTATTCTACTAACAGTGCTACCCAAAGAGTGGTGATGGCCTCGCGAAAAGAATTGTCATGCAAAAATTATTGATTCCGGGTAATGACAAACTTTTTCTACCTTCCTATTACACAGTTTTTGAAGTGAAATTTTAGAGAAAATTCTCTCCCTTTCCTAGCTGCTTTACTGGGATGTGTTGGCCTCTACATTAAAACTTTGAGTATTGGAAAACACTGTGTGCAGGCCAATTTGTCTATTTTTCTGCAGCCCATTCATATGCACACAAGCCCTCCACTACTAATGGCTGCTCACACTGCAGCACAATCAGATCCACAGAACAAGAGATCATTAGCTTAAAACATGATCTATGCAAATATGCCTATTCCAAGACAGTACCAGACAGGTTCAGTTCCCCTCCATCTTCTAAAAATCCATTACCATCAACTACAGTATTCATTCCCTTCTACATGGGCCTTTTCTTATTATCAAATGAATTTTGCGAGTGGAAGGTTAATCTTTATAAGCAGGTACCCCTTCTGTGGATCTTGGTAACAAGCAATGATACAAGTGTATCCCATCTTACTTATTGCTCTAACAAACTGCTTGGCAAGTGTAGCTCCTCCCAACTCATCACATCTTTTTTTTTAAAGATATGAATGAGTAACAAGTTTCCTCCACCCCTTGATGACAATTTAAAATTGGGAAACAAGTTTCCTCCTCCTCTGCACTGGTTTAAAATCGGGAAACAAGCTCCCCCCTCCTCAGTGCTGGTTTTAAATTGGGGAAACAAGTTCTCCCAATGCTGATTTAACAATCAGGAAACCAGTTCCCCCCCCCAGTGCTGGGTTGAAATCAGGGAAAATGGTTTGATATCGTTAGTTTTCCAATTTAAAAACAGCACCAAGGTGGGGAAACTCGTTTCCCCATTTTAAACCAGAATAGAGGTGAAAAACTCATTCCCTGATTTTAAACCAGCACTGAGGGGTGGGAACTCATTTCCCAATTTTAAACCAGTGCCAAGACAGCATTCACTCTATCTGCATTCATTCATTCGCATCTTTAGAAAAGGGTATCCCATGTTTCCATATACTCTAATGTAAACGTGCTGACTTTAGTCAGTGGAAAGAGCATTCACTCTAATGCAAACTGCCAGTAATTAGCAGCCTGGCAGAGCATACGTGGGACGAGCTACACTTGTCTATCACTGCTTGTCAAAAAGTCCACGGAAGGGATATCTCTTTGTAAAGATTAACCAAGATTTCCTGCATATCCAGCTTCTGGCTCACACCATTTTGTTAGTGGTCTTGCAGATGAAACTACCTTTGCTACTATTCATGCAGAATAGAGTGGTTTATCACAGATTGCCCAACTTCAATGAGTATCACTCGGGTCACACTAGGAGATGTCTGTGGGACCACATAGAGGAACATTGAACTTCAGTTCGAGAGGTGGGGGATGATCAGGATTCCTTATTATAGTCATAATGCAAGTTAGCAGATGACATAATAGGGTATTAGCATTAGCAGAGGCATATGATGCAAGAAAGCAAGCTTATGCAGCATCAGCCAAAAAAAAAAAAAAAATCCTTCCACTTCACCCCCTCCGTTCGTTCGAAATACCTGTCCAGCTGAGCCTTAAATTTATTTAGGCTATCAACTTCCACAACTAGGGATGGAAATCTGTTCCACCATCCAACTACCCGCTGGCTAAAGGCAAATTTCCGCACATCTATCCTACATCTGTCTTTCCTCAATTTGAATTTATGCCCTCTCAGGTGATTATTCTGAGCAAGAGGCAGTATCCCATCAGCATTGAGCATGCTCAAACCATTCAAGGCTTTGTACACCTCTATCAGATCACCTCACCAGTGCCTAGTCTCCAGACACTGTAATTTGCAAAACTTAAGCCAATCATGTTGTGTCTGCTTTAGTTACCAGCCATATGGTCCTCCCATCCTGCTCTAGTACCACTTCATTCATCTATTTATTTATTGTAGCACTGCTCTAAAATTTATGCTTCACAAGGACTTCTTAGAATGTTGAAAGCTAGTGTGTTTTATTCCTGAATTTACTTCGTTTTTAACTTCCATTTATTTTATTTTAATTCAGTGGTTTTTATCTTTTTACCTTTGCATACTTTACTAGTTAGAGATTTAAGAATATTTTTCTTTAAAAAGAAGATTATAAAGATAAAGTTAGAGAAATAAAGAATAAACTTGAATAAACATGAAATAAATTTCAAATGTGACTAAAGTGACTAATGGTATCTAATATCAAATGTGCACATGCACATATTCAGGGTGTTTCAATTAAAAGGCAAACTGAGGTCTATCTTGCTTATTTGTACATTTCGGCTATTTGTTGTGTGAACTTTTTTTTGTCATATATGGGCTGCAATTTTTTAATTAGTTGTTAAAATTGTATTAAATATTAATGCTTAGATCTTACAATTTCGAAATTGAAATTTTACCCAATCAACTTCTTTTTCTCAATGGGAAAGTTGTTCCCTGTCTTCAATTCAGTCTAAAAATTTTGTCACTGTATTTCACACAATTTTGTTTGAAGAAAAAAAAAAGGGGGGTTCTAGATGTTGTTTGCTCTTCGGTACACATGCATTTGGCATCTCCAATCATTATTATTCTTTTTTCTGCCCTCCAAATAAAATGGTTTATGTTCTCATTAGAAATACACTGATGATGCTTTTAGACTAAACTCAGAACATGGAAAAACTTTCCCACTTAGAAAAATTCAGCTGATAGGCAAAATTTTAATTTAAGAATCACAAAACCTAAGTGGTAATGCATAGTCGAATTTTAACACCAAATCAAAAAATTTCACGCCAAATATGACAAAAACAATCATGACAAACAACCCAAACCTAAAATAAGTGAGACAGGTCCAGAGGCCTCGTATAAAACATCCTATATGTGGGTATGTATAGAAAGATTATGTGCATGCTTTTCTTTTGAAACTATTTATATACATAGTATATCAAAATAAGTAAGAATATCAAAAATATGTACAACTTTAAAATTTCCCATCCTTAATGATTTTTTAAATTGCAAAATGAGACTAAGACTTAGTCCCATATATAACTTATTTTATTCTTTTCTTTTTTACTTTCAGAAGAGCTAATAAAAGTTTTGTTTCATTGAATTTCAAATTTCTCTCAAAAAAACTGCATACAATAACCAACACAATCCATTGACACAGCCAAATTGGTATACTGCAAGCAGAATTTGAAAAACCAAAAAACTTTTTCCAGAAATAGTAGTAGTAGTGGCATGTGATGCAAGAAAGCAAGTGTATGAGCTTATGCAGCATCAGCCAAAAAAAAAAACACACCATTCCCTCCTTAAATTTATTCAAGCTATCAACTTCCACAACAACAGACAGAAGTTTGTTCCAGCAATTAACCACCCACTGGCTGAAGGCAAATTTCCACACATCTATTCTACATCTGTCCTTTCTTAATTTGAATTTATGCCCCCTTAGGTTAGTAATCTGAACAAGTGGAAGAATCCCATCAGAATTCAGCGTGCTCAACCCATTCAAGGCCTTATACACCTCAATCAGATCACCGTGCAGGTGCCTAGTCTCCAGCCACTGCAATTTGCAGAACTTAAGCCTCTCTTGGTAAGAGGATCCCTTCATTCCCCCTCACCAATCTTGTTGCCCTTCTCTGTACACGCTCCTTCCTAAAATGAGGCCTCCAGACCTGTATGCAGTACTCAAGGCGTGACCTGACCATTGCCTTATACAGAGGGATAATTACCTCCTTTTCCCTGCTAGCAAAATTCCTATATATCATTGACAAAACCCCATGACCTGCCCTGGCAGCCTGTCTGCATTGCTCAGAAAACTTCATATCTGACGGCACAATTACTCCCAGGTCTTTTTCATTTTTTACCAGCTTAAGTGTAGTGCCACACAGTTGGAACATTTCTCTGGGGTTACTTCTACCCATATGCAGTACTTGGCATTTGTCAAGGTTAAACTTCAGTTGCCACTTCTCAGCCCATCTGCCCAAATTATCTAGATCCTGTTGCAGTAGCACACTGCCACTGCTGTCATTAACAACCCTGTCAACCTTTGTATCATATGAAAACTTAGACATTAAGCCTGATATAACTTCCATCAATATCATTGATAAACCCATTGATTACCACCCTCTGTCTTCTCCTACTTAACCAGCCTTTTGTCCATTGTAGCAACTTACCCTTAATACCATTCTGCTCCAATTTGTATAATAAAAAAAAAAAAAGAAATAAAAAATAAATCTGGGAAACTCTCAGGAGCTGTACAACTGTCATTCTATTATACAGGATACAATGGCTGCCAGGTTATAACTTCTTTTTATTTATAAATTTTTTTGTTTTTATTTAAAAAAGACTTAATAAAATATACATTTTATTACTTTAATTTTGCTTATGGCACACACAGACTTTTTAATAATACAGCTCACTCTTTATTCAACTCAATGCAGGCAGCAAAAAGATAATTGGTCAACATCCTCTGCTATATAAGTAGCAAAATCCAGTTGCTAAATGTATAAAGAGGAAATTTGGACTAAAATGGACTAGTTCTGCATTGGAAAATAATTCTTGTACTGTTGCTAATTAGAAAAGCAGGGCATCTTCTAAAATGAGCAGCAGGATGAAAATCTTACAGTACTCACACAAACATAATAATCTGGGAAGTAATTTTTCTCTATAATCATAGAAAAAAAGCAGTAAACATAATTCTTACAAGGAGGCTATTTTCTAGTATCAGTGCAATATTTCTCTAATGTCACTGAAAAAAATATTTTCTTTGGTATTTATTGAATGATGGAAACTGTCCGTGGGTTTTGTGAATGGGGGATCTGCTCAATTTGCTCACCAGTGTGCCATGCATACATTACACACCTGCTTGCAGCAGCCCTGACCATCACAATGAATATATAACATCTTCTGACCATGGAAATTTCGAGAATAAAAGGAATTTATCATTATTATATCATGTTTTAAACAACTACGATATCCTTACAAAATACCAGTTCCCTTTCTTTAAAACATGTTTGTTTTTTTTTTATGAAAACCCCAAACACGAAAGGTATCAACCTATAGTACTTAGTACCGTGCATGGGTTGAAGGAGAAGTATGGGGAGGAGGGGGTTGCCAGAAACTTTGCTCTAGAGACTAAACATGGGTTTCACCACTTCAAGCCTCCAATAAGCAAAGTGGTGGTATTTCACCGGTTGATGAAAGTCATCTACCACCTGTGTGTATCAGATATTCTCATATAGTAGTTTATGTTTTCAATATGTTATGGCTCAAACTGGGACAGTACTTCAGAAAAGTTTCAAGACGTATTAAAATGATTTTCTGAAAAGTTTTGTTCAAGTGCTTATTTTCTGAAGTATCCCAGTTACAATTATTAGGGCATCCTTAATTATATTTAACGCTGAAAGGTCAATATCTTTCATATATTACCTATTTCACTTTCCTTGTTTTGGCTATGATATTCACTCTGCTTTATAATTTCTTCCGAATATTTAGGTATATTCATTGCACCAGCAGTAAAAATACTTCTGCTCCTCGGTTGAAGAACATGGAACTCTTCTCTTTCTTCTCTAATTGATGTCAAATCAGCAGCATAGCCGGACATTCTGATTTTTATGTAACATACCAATTGAATATGACAAATATGAGTATAAAATACTGAAAAACCGATTTAATGATAAATAGAATATTCTAAACGATTACAAAATACGGGTTCACCACACTTTTAATATCGCAGCCGTGATAAATAATCAAGCATCTACAAATAAAATTTCACCAAACGAAGAAAATCAAACATTATCGGGCAGAAATCAAGAAAAATATCTAAAAAGTATCATTCAACTAGTTGACTTTTACCAGTGCCTCGCTACACAACATAAACACCACCAAGGAGTAGTAAGATGGTGTTAACTCCCATAGACGATAATGTTAATTCAGGTTACACATTAAAACGCATAGAAAGTTGCGCCACCAATTTCGGACCTAAGAAACAGGGTAGAACATAGCGAAGTGTGCGTGGAGAATTTTCTATGGCTTTGTAATTGTGATGGACAAATATATCAATTCACCGATTATTAGTATGAAATATTCACAATTAATTATCGTTCCAATACAAAAAAAAGACAGTGTAAAAGACGGAAGAATAACGAAATATAAAAATTAGGAAAGATATCAGCTAACTTTAATTTTTTGTGGGTATGATAGCAGTGTGGTAACGTAAAGGTAGTCGTTTTCTTCTTTCTCAGTTGAAGCCTCTATTCCACTACTGTTTTTTCTTTCACCTCTTTATAATTTAAATTCATTTCTCAAGTATACATATAGTAATTTACGTATGTTTTCAGATATTTAATTTTAATTCTTTTCCTTTATTACTTTTGCCATGCCATCCTATGTTTTTTTTTTTTTTTTTTTTTTTGTATACTACACAATAATACAAAGAATCTGGAATCAATGAAAAATTGGAATACAATTATGTGACTAAATTTTAACTGTTTTAATGCTGACTTAGTTATTTATTTAAACAAAATTTAGCATTCTTTCATTTAGATCACTATTTATTTGAGTTAGCTTTACAACAAAAAAACAGGACAAACTTCACGCTTTATTATTCAAATTCCTTCATTTTATGAAGTGGTAGTAGAAGCAGCGGCATGTGATGCAAGAAAGCAAGTGTATGAGCTTATGCAGCATCAGCCAAAAAAAAAAAAAAAAAATCACACCATTCCCTCCAAATGCCTGTCCAGTTCCTCCTTAAATTTATTCAACCTATCAATTTCCACAACGACAGATCGAAGTTTGTTCCAGCAATTAACCACCCGCTGGCTAAAAGCAAATTTCCGCACATCTATTCTACATCTGTCCTTTCTTAATTTGAATTTATGCCCCCTTAGGTTCGTAATCTGAACAAGTGGAAGGATCCCATCAGAATTCAGCGTGCTCAACCCATTCAAGGCCTTATACACCTCGATCTGATCACCGCGCAGGTGCCTAGTCTCCAGCCACTGCAATTTGCAGAACTTAAGCCTCTCGTGGTAAGAGGATTCCTTCAATCCCCTCACCAATCTTGTTGTCCTTCTCTGTAAAGTCTCTCATTACATATGAAAGATTTGAATTATACGTTGTCTTCTGTAAATTGAAATAGTAATACATCACATGAAGTGCCCTGTAATATATACAGTAAACCCTCGATTTAACGCACCCCCGATATAACGGATTACAGGTTTAACGGATCGGACAATACAAATAATTATGCAGAAATGTACATATTAATCACGACCATATTTTATTTTTTAGGTTAAACAAAACTTCAGTGTTATTATTAATTAAAAATTTATTTGACAAGTCTCATTATTAACTAAAAATTAATAATAATTATCTATTTTCGTTACTGTTTTGATAATTACCTACTTTTATTTTTATAATCAAATTCAGAAAATTGTTTTTTATTCTTTCTGAAACCGTGTTCAAATAGCTGTTTTCCCAGATTGCAGATAAGAGCAGGTAAGAGCTGTTTTCCCAGATAAGAGCAGGCGGTGACTTGCGAGCTGAATGTCACTCAGGACAATAAACTGCAGGTCTACCAACTAGTTTTGATTCAGTCTGTCTGCGTCAAGCTATCATGCGGTCAGGTTGCATATAGAGTGTTACTGTGATTTATGAATTGTGACTTTATTTATTAAATAATTTTGCAATCCTTACAATTTAAAATGGCATCAAGTGATAGGGGAGTTAAAAGAAAGCGTGTGAACTTAAATGTGGTACAGAAATTAGAGCTAATTCAGAAATTAGCATTACTAGAGGCATACAATGCAAGAAAGGAAGCTTATGCAGCATCAGCCAAAGAAAAAAAAAAAAAAACCACTCGCATTTCACACCTCCGTTCGTTACAAATACCTGTCCAGCTCAGCCTTAAATTTATTTAGGCTTCCACAACAAAAGATGGAAGTCTTCCTCCAACTAACTACCCACAGGCTAAAGGCAAACTTACACACATCTATCCTACAACTGTCTTTCTTCAATTTGAATTTATGCCCTCTCAAGCGATTATTCTAAGCAAGAGGAAGAATCCCATCAGCATTGAGCATGCTCAAACCATTCAAACCTTTATACACCTCAATCAGATCACCTCGCATGTGCCTAGTCTCTAGACACTGTAATCTGCAAAACATAAGCCTTTCTTCGTAAGAGCAACCCTCCGTTCAATTTACTAATCTTGTTGCCCTTCTCTGTCCTCGTTCCAACAGCTCTACATCTTTTTTAAATTAGACCTCCAGACCTGTAAAAAGTACTCAAGGTGTAGCGTGACCATTGCCTTATACAAGGGGATAATCACCTCCTTATCCCTGCGAGAAAAATTCCTGTATATCATTGACAAGACACCATTAGCTACTCTTGCAGACAGTCTGCACTACTCAGAAAACTTCACATCTGCCTGCACAATTACCCCCCGATCCTTTTCATTCTCTATCACTGTCAGTGTAGTACCACAGAATCGATACGCTTGGGTTACTGCTTTACATTTGTCAATGTTAAACTTCATTTGCCACCTCTCACCCCTCCTGTTCAACCTTTCTAGATCCTGTTGCAGCAGCGTACTGTCATTAGTGTACTTAACAACCCAGCCAACCTTCGTATCGTCTGTAAACTTAGACATTAAGCCTGAAATACCATCATCAGCTCACATCTGGTGAGTTGGGCTTGGCACAACCAGGGTCATAATTCTTCTCTTCCTTCATTGCCTTCTACTTCTCTCTCTTAGGATACGTCGGAAATTTTTTTAGCTGGTGCAGCATAAGTCTCAGGCTTCCTTGCACTACACGGCTAGTAGTAGTAGTATTAAAAACAATGATGACGGGCGCTATAGCCCGGTGGTTATGACACTGGACTACCAGCCTAATGGACTCGGGTTCGAGTACCGCCTTGGCGGAAGAGAATGCGGCTCCATCAGGTTGGGAAACCCGTATAATAATAGTAATAAATTAGAATAATAATAATAAATTAATTAAATTTAATAAAAATTAATAAAATAAATAAACATCGTGAAAGTTGCTCCAGGGTCGGAGTGGCGGCTAAGGCAGATTGTGGCGTCACTCGCGACAATTACCACTGAACATAAGCCGTAGCTAAACAGGTCCACCTCCAATAATGCATGATGTCGCAGAGAAATATTAATCATACTGCATCGAGTGTGGCGCAGGATAAAGTCATTCGCGTTCAGGCCTTAGGCAGAGAGGGCGGTTTGAAAAATCAGAGACGGTGCCCGAGAAAGACAGTGGAGCGAGTGGCGCTGTCCCCCGTATGGCTACCACAAGAGAAGGGCAAGATCATCCAGCTCCACCAACTGGAAGTGCTTCCTGCGCAATTGCGCTAGTGACCACCCACGACGGGAGAAAACGCCAGCGCATGAAGTAGAGCATCGAAATGAATACGTACATCATGCAAGCAATCTATGAAATAACGAAGCTGGAGACCGATATGACAGCTTACAGGGCGAGACTACATACCAAGTGACTGGAATGATTTCCGGTTATTCACGTCAGCGAATAGCGGACCATCGTTACGAAGAACCTAATAGCCCCTGCAATCTTGGAAAAAATCAAGCAGGATGTGAGTGATCAACTACAAAGGATAAAGAATATGGAAGCAGAGGAGGAAGAAGAGCAAGAGAAAATACCACCAGCAGCAGCGGAAGTGGAATGATCATACGAGGTCATGATATCCAGAAGAGGACGAGTGAAAGAAGGCTCTAACAGAATTCGGATGAATGTACCCCACAAAGACTCACGTGATACCTAAACAGAGGCTGAAAAGAACCTTGTGGAGAGTCACATACGTACATCATGCATACGTACACCTGAATCGGAACATTATAACCCATTACCTCGACTGCAATGGTAAAACACTGGAGGCCATCCACACAGCCGTGCATTGTGCTGCGGTAGCAGCCAAGAAGATTAATGGAAGGGAAGCGAGAGACCAGCAGCAAAAAAAACCGAAAAAAAGAAGGAACCACCAGCTTGGGAAAGAAGACTTCAGCAGAATTAAGTCAAGATGGGCCAATTGACCCAGTACCAACGGGGCAATAGGAGTAAGAAATTAATTGGAAAAGTGAAGAGCACCCTCAAGAGAGATAGCGTCCACAGCAAACATGAGACAAAAAATCAGAGAATAGGAGAGTACTTGGACAATTGAAGCAGAACATCCTTGTACTCAGCAAAAGACTATGTCGACACAAAAAGAGCTTCCATGGGAAAACAAACAACCATATCTTCGATGAGGGCCAAAGAGGCTTCTACAGATATCTCGGAGAAGACGGGAAACAACGGAACGGACCACCGGAGAAGAAGACGATTGAAGAATTCTGGGGAAACATATGGAGCAGGGAAGTAAAACATAATAGCCTAGCCATCTGGATAGAACTAGGAAACGCAATAAACCAAGGTTGTATAAGAAATGAGAGGGTTGAAGATTCGAGACGAAGAAGAAGAAGTAAAACAGACGATCAAGAACACTCACAACTGGCGAACTCCAGGAATAGATAATGTCCACAACTACTGGTACAAGAAGATTACTTGCACACACAAGCACCTGTCAGAGCAATTCACCCGAATGATAAGCCACTCAGAGACAATTCCAAAGTTTCTCGCTCAAAGAATCGCATATCTGAAGCCTAAAGACGAAGATACAAGAAACCCTGTGAAATATAGGCAAATCACCTGCCTCACAACAATGTACAAAATCCTCACCAGCTGCATAACCAGGAAGATAAAAGACCACTTGGAGAGCCAGAACATAATGTCCTAACAGCAGAAAGGAGGAAAGCGCATGAGCGAAGGATGCAAGAAGCAATTAACCATAGATGCTGCGGTTATGGAGCAAGCATACAACAAGCGCCGCAAAATTAGCATTAGCATTAGCATTAGTAGAGCCATTTGATGCAAGAAAGTAAGCTTATGCAGCATCAGCCAAAAAAAAAAAAAAAAAAAAACCACTTCCACTTCACCCCTCTGTTCGTTCAAAATACCTGTCCAGCTGTGCCTTAAACTTATTTAGGCTATCACCTTCCACGACAAGGGATCGAAGTCTGTTCCACCAACCAACCACCCGCTGGCTAAAGGCAAATTTCCGCACGTCTATCCTATATCTGTCTTTCCTCAATTTGAATTTATGCCCTCTCAGGTGATTATTCTGAGCTAGAGGAAGAATCCCATTAGCATTGAGCATGCTCAAACCATTCAAGGCCTTATACACCTCTATCAGATCACCTCGCTGTTGCCTAGTCTCCAGACACTGTAATTTGCAAAACTTAAGCCTTTCTTCGTAAGAGCACCCCTTTGTTCCATTCACTAATCTTGTTGCCCTTCTCTGTACTCGTTCCAACAGCTCTACATCCTTCTTGAAATGAGACCTCCAGACCTGTATACAGTACTCTAGGTGTGGCCTGACCATTGCCTTATACAAGGGAATAATCACCTCCTTATCCCTGCTAGAAAAATTCTTATACATCATTGACAATACACCATGAGCTACTCTTGCAGCCCGTCTGCACTGCTCAGAGAACTTCATATCTGACTACACAATTACTCCCAGGTCTTTTTCATTTTCTACCACCTTAAGTGTAGTACCACACAGTTGATACGTTGCTCTGGGGTTGCTGTTTCCCATGTGTAGTACTTTACATTTGTCAATGTTAAACTTCATTTCCCACCTCTCAGCCCATCTGGTCAACCTTTCCAGATCCTGTTGCAGCAGCATAGTGTCAGTAGTGTCCTTGACAACCCTGCCTACATTTGTATCGTCAGCAAACTTCGAAATTAAGCTTGATATACCCTCATCAATATCATTTATGAATACAGAAAACAATAATGGACCCAACACTGAGCCCTGAGGGACTCAACTACTAACATTAGTCCACGACGAGCAGTGTCCATTGATTACCACTCTCTGTCTTCTCCCCCTTTATCCACAGCAGCAATTTGCCTCCAATACCACACTGCTCCAATTTGTGCAGCAGTCTTCCATGTGCAACAGTATCAAAAGCCTTTCTAAGATCCAAGTACATAATATCAAAGTTATTCCCTGCATCCAGTTCTTTTGTGACTGCATCATAGTATCCAATCAAATTGGTCAGGCATGACTTCCCCTTAACAAAACCATGCTGTGTCCGAGCTATAGCTGAAGTCTTGTCTAAATGATCCTGCAGTGCTTCTTTAACTAGTGCCTCCATTAATTTTCATGGAACAGAAATTAAACTCACAGGTCTATAATTACTTGTGTCAGCCTTTGATCCTCCTTTGTGAATTGGGGTGACAATTGCACATCTCCAGTCTGTGGGTACAACCCCTGAGTCCAAGGAAACTATCATAATTATGGCTAAGGGTTTGCTTACTTCCTTTGCTGCCGCCTTTAATATAACTGGATAGATCCCATCCACCCCGGGTGCCTTTCTTGTGTTTATCTTTAACAATTTCTCCTCCACTTTACTCTCAGTTATTACAAGATTCTCTAGCCTTACTTCTAGAGTTGAATACACCTCTGGCTTTCCCCTCGCTAAATAACTCCACATGTGTGAATGTCGATGCAAAATATTCGTTTAGTTTGTTAGCTACCTGAGCAGGATCATCAACAGTTCACCCATCGATATCAAGTGGACCAACCAGATTCATCCCCTTCCTTCTAGAGTTTACATAAGTAAAGAACTCTTTACTGTTTTTCTTTGCATCCCTTGCCAAAGATTTCTCGTAATCTGCCTTCGCCTGCCTAACCTCCTTTGTAACTTGGTTACAGATCAACTTGTGTCTATCATAGGCTTCTGTGTCATGTGTTAATTTGTATGTATCCCATGCATGTTTCTTCTCTGCCATATGCCTCATCAGTTCATCTGACATCCATTTAGGCCGAAACCTTGAACAATATTTCTTAATTGGTATGTAAAGCCTAGTAGCTTCCAAGATAAGTTCTTTGAATGCTTCCCATTGTGCATTTGCTGTTGGTAACATCATCAGTTGGTCCCACTGTATAGAATTTAAATACTGTCTCAGTCCATCATAGTCGCCTTTACGAAAGCAATAACTCTTCCCTTTACCCCTGATGGTAGTTACTTCCTTGAGTAAATCCCACTTCAGCACACTGTAATCACTGCCACCTAGTGGTTCCTGTATCTGCAGATTCTTAATGCATGAAGAATCACTACTGATAATCAAATCAAGAGTATTGCTCACTCTAGTTGCCTCCCGAACATGCTGACTTAGAAAACAGTCATCCAATAAATCCACAAAAGCCTTGCTAGTGTGTGAGTGCCCAACCCACAAATTCCAGTCAATATCTGGGAAATTAAAATCTCCCATTATAAGGCTCTCTGATTTACTGGCCCACTCTATTTCCCTGTACAGTTTCTTATTATACTCATCAGAGTCATTAGGCCTATAGCACACTCCTACTCTCAATTTTGATTTCCCAATGCTTATGTCACACCAAACTGACTCGACACTGCACTGTCCAGCGATGTCCACGGGCTTCACTTCCTGGGATTTTATCTATTTCTTAACTAATAGCATAACCCCTCCTCCCTTCCTATCCAGTCTATCCTTTCTGTAGACGTTGTACTCCCCAAATTCCAGTTCTGCATCCCTTATATCTGTGTGACACCACGTCTCTGATATCCCAACAATATCTGCCTTTGATGTTTTGAGCAATACCTCAAATTCATCAAATTTATTTACTAAACTCCTAGCATTGGTGTACACGCAAGTATACATGCACCTGTTCTTTTTCTTAGCTACCCTAACACAACCCATGTGTTTACTTGTACCCCAATGATTCCCAGCAGTCTCTGAAATATCCTGCATCTTGTTTTTCAGGCTTCTGCTCATTCCAATAGAAGCAGTGCAAGAATCTCTTTCACCTCTTCCAGTGGCTACTGTTAATCTATTCGTCTTTGTCTATTACACAGCCTACATCGATCACCGCAAGGCCTTCGACTTCGTGCTTCATAGCTGGCTAAAAGAGTCACTAAAAATCTACAAAGTCATTCCGATAGTGACAGACTTCCCAGGAGAAACGAGGGCGAAATGGAGTACCACCATTACGGTCGAAAACTTCACAACCAGGCCAACCCCCATCAGAAGAGGAATCTTTCAGGGAGATGCCCTGAGCCCATTGTGGTTCTGTCTAGCACTTAACCCGCTATCCACCATGCTCAACAGTAGCAAGTACGGATATAACCTCAAAGAAGGAAGGAAGAACCGGTATACTCTCACCCACCTGATATACATGGATGACATTAAGCTCTATGCGCGAACCGAGAAGCACCTCCAGCAACTACTCCAGATCACCAAAGAATTCAGCAATGATATTAGGATGGAATTTGGTCTAGACAAATGCAAGACCGACGGATTGTACCAGGGAAAATAAGTCAACCGAATCTACCAGCTGCAGACTGGTAAAGAGGTCGAAGCCATAGCAGAGGAAGAGGTCCACAAATACTTGGGGAGAATGCAGGCTCAGCAGTTACAGCACAAGGACATTAAGGCCTGCCTGACCGAAAAATGCCATCGAAATGAATACGTACATCATGCAAGCAGTCTACGAAATAACGAAGCTGGAGACCGATATGACAACTTACAGGGCGAGACTACATACAGTTAAAGCCATAAACACCCAGTGCTAACATACTCCTTTGGGGGTCATAGATTGGACGAACACCGGGCTGGAGGATATCATGAGAAATACAAGGAGAATGATGAACAAGAGCCGGCAACACCACCCGAGATCTGCAGTGGAGAGACTGACAATTGCCCGGGAAAAAGGAGGAATGGGCCTGATAGACCTCATTGAGCAACAGAAGACAGCCAGAGTTAACCTGAAAGATTACTTCCAGAAACACACAGCACCACTCCATCGGGCCATAAGGAAGATAGACAAGCGGTACACCCCACTCAACCTACGGTGTAAGGTGTATTTAGTGTCAGACGGCACCAGGGGTTTCCCCCATCTCGGTGTTGCTTTCATTGTAGGTGTACCAGTTCACTGGGAAATGCCAGAGTTTTAAAAGTGTGTGGGCTTTGTATCTGTGTGATGTCGTGTACCGTTGTTCATCTGGTCGTTTAGCCGCTGGACCCCTGCTGAGGTCCAACGTTGCCCCACCTTCGCCCCGTGAAGGCAGACCAGAAATCCAGTAATTTTAATTTCATTCTGGCAGGTCCTGCCACCTAATTTTCTGAGATTTCAGAGGCTAGGACCTGAAAAAAAAAACGCGCGCGCTCTTTTATATGCACGTACTTACAGACAGATACATATATCCATCATCGTCGGTTTGATGATCGTTAGGTGAGGGGGATAATGCTTGCATAATAAAGGCCGAAAGAACGGGCGATTGGTCATTATGACATAATTAAATTTTCGTGTGTGGAACATTCGCTAGCATAAAGATAGAGTGGGTGGGAGACTGAAGGCTGGGGGGGTTAAGGCAGAAATATGGGGATGATAGAGTAGGCAACCCCAGAAGTCAGTGAGGCAGGCCTATGCCTCACCAGGATAAAGTAAAGTGTAAAGTGTCAAGTGTGTTTAGGGTCAAGCAGCACCAGGGGGTTTCCCCCATCTCCGCGTAGTTTACATTGTGGGTGAACCAGTTGACTGGAAAAGCCAGAGATTTGAAAGTGTATGGACTTTGTATATATTTGATGCCTTGTACCGTTGTTCATCTGGTCATTTAGCCGCCAGACCCCTACTGAGGCCCGACGTTGTCCCACTTTAGCCCAGTGGAGGCAGACCAGGTACTCACTAGTACATAGTTCACTCTGGCAGGTCCTGGCACCAAATATCCTAAGATTTCAGTGGCTAGGACCTTAAAAAAAAAAAAAAAATTCGTGTACCCGTCGCGGGGAGCGCTAGAAGTCCAAAATGTTGGGCAAAATTAATTTAGATTGGTGATTTTAGATTGTGTGGGGCATGTTCACGTTGCTTATCAGATAGAGTGGGGTGAAGGCTGAAGACTGGGGGGCAAATAGACAGAAATATGGAGCCGAAAGGAAGCAACTCCAGTTTACAGTGGGGCATGCCCATGCCCCACCAGAGGGAAGAAATAGGGTGGCAGGGTGGGGAGGGGACAGATTACTGTCCCCTCCCCACCTACCAGGAAGAGGTGAGACAGTGAGCCAGACAAGAGAGCTGGCTCAGGTTGCCAATGTCGCCTGTGTGCATGGGTGGGAGCAAACCAGACCGCAGGGTCAGGTCCGCACCATCCAGAAAAACTTGAGGCCCAGCAGAGGCGATCCAATGTTGGTTTGGCTGAACAGGTTGTGCAAAATGTCACAGTTGGGAGTCATTCATGGGACTGTTGTGCCGTCCGGTAGTCAATGTTCTGGGAAGTGGAGTTTTCTCACTTCTCATAAAAGTTCCAGTTTTGTCTTGCATGAAGGATCAAGCAGTCAAACCTTACATCTGGTTGTTGGTCTCTGAGAAGCTTTGTTTGACACATCTATTCGAAGTTTGCAGGCAGAGGAATGGTCAAGCGTCTAGCATACAGGTTCTGGGCAAACTTGGTGAACGCTATATATGAGGCTTCATCTTCCAGTAAGTAGTGTTCCCGGTTTTTGGGATTAAGGCGCACTTGGATGATTAATTCAACACGAAGATCTTCATAAAATTCGCAGTCATACATCTGGTGTCCCCAGGTCTCCACAGAGCCACATGCACACATTGGGTTGTTTTCGAGTCCGAGAAGGTGTAATTTGTGTCGGATCGCTCCATGTTCTGTTAGGAGATACAGTAGAGGGCGCCGGGGGCGGACCGTCCCACCACCGGCGAAGGGAAGGGGGGAGTGGAAAGGCACCAGGCAAGGGAGCCCGGTGCGATCGCCAACAAGCGTCTACAGGAAAACTATACAATGACCTTGTTGGTGGTGTCCAATCTGGTGTCATGTCTGAGTTGTCATCCTTGGGACCTGGGTCCCGTCCATGTTAGTCATTTACCTTAGTGTGGTTTATTTCCTAAGCTTTCCAGTTCTCGGGAGTGTGTCTTGTTTACATATACCCAGCTGGTGGGGTGTCTAAGTTTGGTAGTCATCTCCATTTGTCTTTAATGGGACATGGGTCCTGTCCATGTTAGTCTATTTTGGTATAGTTTGTTTCCTGAGTTTTCTAATTCTTGGGGGTGGGTCATTTCTGGTGTGCCAGTCCTAGCGAGCTGAAGAACAGATGTTCTTTGGTTATAATGGTAGTGGGTTGTGGGCTGCGGCCATTTGGTGTCTCCTCCTCCTCTTCGCGAACAGTGCCTGTGCGTAATCCGAGAAGGCTTGATACTCCTCTTTCGTGTCTAGGAGGTGATGTTCTTGTCCCTGTGGTAAGTAGTTGATTCTGGTGAGTAAAACACCACGTAGGTCTTCATAGAGCCTGCAGTCATACATTAGGTGCTGCCAGCTTTCCACCCCCCCGCAAGTGGAAGTTGGATCAATCTGAATCCCAAGTAGAGACAGTTTGGCATTAATCGCTCCGTGTCCAGTTAAGAGGTACGTTGCTTGTAGACCTGGGGAGAACCAGTTGGGTGAGGTTGGGTAGTTTTGTTCAATATTGGGTAGAAATTTCTTTGTGATCTCTCCCTTTTGAGAGTTGCACCACCTTTCCTGCCATGCCTGCTGCAGGTGAGTTTGTATGCTCTTCTTTTCCATATTTCTGTTGCTCGTTAGGTCAATAGTGAAACCCAGAAAAGTCTGTGGGGTGCCTTTGTCTAGGTAGTACAGTAGGCCGCGTTGTATGATTTCTAACTCCAGCGGGAAAGTGCCTCACTCAACCTAATTAGGTATTAGTTATTAGGTATGTTCGGCGTCTGACGACACCTGGGATTAGTAGTAGTAGTAGTAGTAGTAGTAGTAGTGGCACTTGATGCAAGAAAGCAAATGTAGGAGCTTATGCAGCATCAGCCAAAAAAAAAAAAAAAAATCACACCATACCCTCCAAATACCTGTCCAGTTCCTCCTTAAATTTATTTAACCTATCAACTTCCACAACGACAGATGGAAGTTTGTTCCAGCAATTAACCACCCGCTGGCTAAAGGCAAATTTCAGCACATCAATTCTACATCTATCCTTTCTTAATTTGAACTTATGTCCCCGTAGGTTCGTATTCTGAACAAGTGGGAGGATCCCATCAGAATTCAGCGTGCTCAACCCATTCAAGGCCTTATAGACCTCAATCAGATCACCGGGCAGGTGCCTAGTCTCCAGCCACTGCAATTTGCAGAACTTAAGCCTCTCTTGGTAAGAGGATCCCTTCATTCCCCTCACCAATCGTGTTGCTCTTCTCTGTACACTCTTCTTGACAAGCGGCACCGGTGCTTTCGCACAACTCCGCATTTGAATCTCTTGTGAAGTAGGACAGTACAGTACTGTCAAGGCCAGATATCATATGTTAGTGTATGTTCATGTTTGCTTAGTGCGGGTTACGTTGTTCATCTGGCCGCTTAGCCTAGGGTCTGTGGAACACCACAGACTGCTAGTTACCATCACTGGCACTGGGAGCCGGACCAGGTATGTGGAAAGAGAACTCTGGCTGGCCGACCCTGGGGTTAGCCTGAGCTTCCCAGGGAGAGCCGAAAAAAAAAAAAAAAAAAAAAAAAGAAAGAAAAGAAAATAATAAAAAAAAAAAATAAATAAAATAAAAAAAAATAAAATAAATAAATAAATAAATAAATAAAAAAAATATATTAAAAAAAAATATAAAAAAAAGAAAGAAAAGAAAACAATAAAAAAAATAAATAAATAAAATAAGAAAAAATAAAATAAATAAATAAATAAATAAATAAAAAAAATATATTAAAAAAAAAATAAAAATAAAAAAATAAATAAAATAAAAAAAAATAAAATAAATAAATAAATAAATAAAAATATATATTAAAAAAAAAATAAAAATAAAAAAATAAAAAATAATAAATAAATAAATATAAATAAATAAATATAAATAAATAAATATAAATAATATAATAATATAAAAAAATAAATAAATAAACAAAAAAAAAAATAAAAAAAATAAAAAAATAATAAATAAATAATATAAAATAATAAATAAAAAAATAATAATAAAAAATAAAAACAATAAAATAAAATAAAAACAATAAAATAAAATAAAAAATAAAAAAAATAATAAAATAAAATAAAATAAATAAAAATAAATTAATAAATAATTAAAAAAATAATTTTTTTTTTTTTTTTTTGAAATAGGAGAAGGGGTGAGAGATTGAGGAGAAGAAAGAAGGTAAGTAGAAGAGAGAGGGTGAGGTAGGGTGGAAGAAGAGAAAAGTTGTGAGGTCAAGTGACCCACAAAGTCAGATTGCCTAATAGCATGATCCTGCATTTGATAAGTCAAATGCCAGTCCCACTCCCAGAGGAGTATTTATATGAGTTCCTGCACAAGTAGGAAAATCAGATATTGTCATACACCTTGAAGAGAAGAGGTGCCAGCAAGTGAGTGGGTCCCACAATGGGCAAGGGGCCCAGTGTCAAGCAATTTAATCTTCTTCATCCAAGGGTGACTTGTAGGCAATGAGCAGTGTCCCACACTGGGACTTGGATAATCTTCTCTTAGGGGGATGAGAGGAGGCACATGGATTCATGAAGCTCAAGGATTGCTTGGAGTTCTTGTGGCTATTGTAGAAAAGTCCTTTTTGGGTTCGTGGGTTTGTCAGATAGCTACCTTTGTGAACGTCGAGAGATTCCTGTTAGGTCATGACAAAGATCAATATTCTGTTTGTATTTTCTTTGATTCCATTCAGGATATGTTCTGTGAATTGAGTTTTGGGTTCATTATAAGATGGGGGTGCGTTGAACAGTTTGCTGTAGGTGAATTTGACACATTTCAAATACAGTCTGGGCAAAAGTAGTGAAGGCTTTGTAGTTGGTTTCGTCAATTATGTAGAGGTGTTCCTGCCCACTGGGTATATTTCCAGTTTTGGTGATTAGGAGACTTCTGGGTAAATCATAAAGAGGGCAATTATACATGAGGTGAATCCAGTCTTCATTGTCACCGCATGTGCAGAGAGGAGAATCGGTGAGACCCAGGGCATGCAGCTTGGCCCGAAACGATCCATGACCAGTGAGGAAGAAGGAGACGTGAAGGCCTGGTGAGTACCACGGAGGAGGTTTTGGTGCAGTTATCATAACTTGTGGAAGAAATCTTTTAGTTGTTTCACCTTTGGTTGTTTGCTCCCAAGATCTTTGCCAATGCTGGAAGAGCTTAGAGTAAATCTGTTTCATTTCGTTTTTTGGATCGTTAGCTAAATCGAGTGTTATATCCAGAATGGTGGTGGGAATTCCTCTCTTTATGCGGTATGCAAGGCCGCGACGAATAACCTCCAGGTCCAGAGGAAGAGTGCCTGCTAAGACCTGCAGGGCAGGATTACTGACTGTGCGGCATGCTCTAGTCACAGTGAGGATATTGCGTTGAATTGTATGTAGCTTTGCTTTATTACGTGCAATGATGGCACGAGGGAACCATATGGCTGCACCATAGCACACAGCTGGTAAGAAGATGGTTTTATAAAGTAGCATGAGAGTCCTCCTCTTCAAACCCCAGTCTGCTCTGCTAATTCTTACGATCATGGCAGTATAACGACGTATTTTATTGGAGAGGTAATTAAGATGGGGTAAGAATGTTAATCGGGAGTCGAAGGTTACTCTAGATATTTTAGTTCTGTTTTGAGTTGCAATGTCTGCCCAGAGATTTTAATTTGGGGTGGTCTTCTTATGTCCAAGGATCCTTTGAGGAGGATAGTCTTCGTTTTTTCCCCAGAGATGACTAACTTGTGGTTCTTTACCCAATTTTGGAGGATCGTTAAGGCAGGGGAGGCAATTTGCTCAAGCTGAGTTCTAGAATCAGCTTTGATAAGGAGGATGGTACTGTTTAGTTTGTTGTGCGCATTGTTCATCCGGCCTGTTAGCCGCCGTGCCCCTAGTGAGACCCGACGTTACCAATACCCGCCACAGGGAGGCCGGCCGGGTGTTACCAATATTTGTACTCTGGCTGGTTTTGCCACTTACTTTCCTGGGATTTCAGTGACTAGGACCAAAAAAAAAAAAAATAATAATAATAATAAATAAATAAATCGAGGTTGATATTAGTGATACTTAACAAGTTAGTATTAATAATATGCGACGTGGGGCTCTGCGGTGAAAGTGAGTTTTAAAAACCAAATAGGTTCGGGCAAGAATTTTGATGTTCTCTTTTGATTTTGAAATGTAGGGCTAAACGCTGTGCAAGACAAAAGTTTGGGGGGAGGATGAAGACTGGGGAAGAAATTGTAAATAAGGGGCCAACAGAGAAGATAGCGCCTGCAGATAGTGAGGCATGCCCATGCCCTACCAGAGTGAGAAAATTAGGGAGGCAAGGAGAGGCAAGCCTCTCTTCCCCAGGAGTTTGGAAAGAAAGATCCGTTCAAGAGAGTGCGGATTTGGGTCACCAATAGGCTGTTTCGGCGGGAGAGTGCCACCGTATGTCGTCCCCATCAGTTTGCAGGCCCTAAAAAGCTGGCCCTTGAGTCTCATCTAGGTGGGACACTAATAGGGGGTTAAATCTGGGATGTCATCCTTCCAGACTGCATGTGGTCTGGGTCCTATTTTCTTGTCATTATCTTGGGGTCATAATCAAGTCTACTGGCTGTCATTATGGGGTTTTATGCCTTCCGTGATAGTCCTCACACTACCTTTTGTCATTATGTAGTGGGTCTATGCTGCAAGGTCTGGGGGCAGTGTCCCTTTGTTCTGATGTCACAACTATTTAAAGGTGTTTTTTTTTTTCGCTTCCATTGGCGGTAATCATGACTGTTGTGGTTAGACAATATATTGTCACTTCTCTTTTCCCAGTTCATGTTGTACTCAGTCCAAGGTCTGTATAGTCGGCTCCTCTGTGTCATCTCGCTGCTATTTGCAGGTTTGTTTTGTCTCATTCCTTTAAGGTCTTCTATACAGGGTGTTTCAGTTAAACGTTTCAGAACTTCTAAGATGGGTAGGGTACATCCTGACAACTCGAAATCATATAGCAATGTGGGGTCGGAAATGCTTTCCTGAAGCGGTGTTGTACACAGAAGCACCATAAAAAGAAAAGAGACCGTAAGTGAGAAATCGTTTTAATAATACATGAAAAGAAGCAAAAGGTACATGGATTAAAGTAAGTGTTCGAAGTTTCTTCCACGGGCTACAATTCACGCCTCACATCTCCGACGCATGGACATCCGAACATTCTGGAATACTCCAGGCGAATTTCGAATTTCTTCGGCAGCTACTGCGATTCTTGCAACCAGCTCCTCAGCATTGTCAACAGGGGTGTCATAAACTAGCGATTTCATATGACCCCAGAAATAAAAATCAAGACATGATAGGTCGGGTGACCGAGCAGGCCAACGCACGGGACCACCACGTCCGATCCACCGTTGACCAAATGTGACATCCAGGTAGTTACGAACATCTCCGCTATAATGGGCAGGGGCTCCATCGTGTTGGAACCACATTGTGTGTTGCGTCGATGCAGAAATCTGTTCATCTCTCAAAAGTTGTGGCAATACTTGCTGCAGAAAGAGCAAGTAGATAGGTCCGGTTAGACGACACGGTAACAGGTAAGGTCCGATGAGGTGATCTCCCATAATACCGGCCCATACATTGACCGAAAATCGAATCTGTGCTGCACGACGTCGTATTGCATGCGGGT
Source organism: Mastigoproctus giganteus (assembly GCF_048544385.1). NCBI lineage: Eukaryota > Metazoa > Arthropoda > Arachnida > Uropygi > Thelyphonidae > Mastigoproctus > Mastigoproctus giganteus. The sequence continues at coordinate 180,957,090 of NC_143581.1, forward strand.
TCTCGACCGCCCAGATATGGTCGTTATGCGTGTTGAAAATTCCTTCCCTTGTGAAGGATGCCTCATCGGAAAACAACACTTCAGCAGGAAAAAGGGGATTTGCAGCACATTTTCCAAGGTACCACTGTGCGAAAGCAATACGAGGTTGAAGAAACTTCGAACACTTACTTTAATCCATGTACTTTTTGCTTCTTTTCATGTATTATTAAAACGATTTCTCACTTACGGTCTCTTTTCTTTATGGTGCTTCTGTGTACAACACCGCTTCAGGAAAGCATTTCCGACCCCACATTGCTATATGATTTCGAGTTGTCAGGATGTACCCTACCCCTTTTAGAAGTTCTGAAACGTTTAACTGAAACACCCTGTATATGGCGGTTAGTGTTTGGCGCCTGGTAAATAATCCCTGGGCAAAATCAGTTAAGGCTAAATATTCCTCTTGTGTATCTAGTAGATGTATTGGTATTGGTATTGGTATTTTGGGCACAAGGGCAACTAGGGCCAAGATGTGCCTGTTCCTATGACATATTTTTATATAACATTTCGTTCCAGTTTTTAATCATAGAAAATCATATATCTGTATCTGCTTAAGAAAGGTAAAAAGTTCATTTAAATTTGCATTGTTTCCAATAATATGAGCAATTGATAGAGGCTCTTTCAGTTGTGAGAGTGAAGGGAAACTATTCCTTCGGAAATAGGAATACTGCTTACAATCTAAGAGTATATGCTTGACGGTAAGTGGTAAAGCACAATGGGTGCATTGAGGTGGGGCATCCTGCTTGAGTAGATATATATGGGTTGGATGTGTATGCCCTATGCGTAATCTTGCTAGCACAACCTCTTCTTGTCTGTTTTTCCTCAAACTAGATTACCATAGTGCTGGTTCCTCTTTGATTTCAAGCAATTTGTTGTTCGTTTGTGACCTCCAGATTTCAGACCACTGGATTGTATAGGTTTTTTTAATGCGCTTCAAATAATCTATGTATGGTACTTGGTAATGTGATGGTATTGCACTGATTGGTTGTTTGGCTGCCTGATCTGCTCTCTCGTTACCTGTGATACCAGCGTGCCCTGGGATCCAGCAAAATAACACTGTATGATTCTTAATTCGTAGGTGGTTTAAGCAGGAAAAAATTTGTTTTATGATGGGATGCGATATTGAAAGTTTATTGTCCAATGCAGACACTGCACTCCTGGAATCTGTGTATATTATACTGCTAGTATTGTGGGAAGTGTTTATATTTTCTAGGGCTAAATTTATTGCGTATAATTCTGCAGTGTAACTGCTACACTCAACTGATAGTTATATAGAAAGTGTAAAAGAGGAAAAGACAGCTGCAGCACCAACAGAAGAGTCTGTTTTCGAACCATCTGTATATATTATACAGCGTTGAGCATTATTGAGGGCATGGTCTTTATGGAGCTGTTTAATACTTTCATCTGGCAGTGATTTCTTTCCCCATTGCTGAAAATAGTTATCACAGCGAGTGAGAGTTACAGACCAGGGTGGATCAGGTACATCATTCTCTTGAAGCATATTGTCAAAGTTTATGTCCCAGGCATGCATCAATTCTTTTAATCGAATACCAGTGGGTCTATTTTCTGTAACTTTGCTGTTGTAGAACGTGATCCAATCAGGGTTGAGAAGCAATAGTCGAACGGGATGGGCTGGAAGGCTTTGAATTTTGGCCGCATAATTAAGGAGCAGCATTTTCCTTCTAAGGTCAAGTGGAGGTTCGTACGCCTCTACATACAGACTCTGGACAGGGGAGGTTCTGAAGGCCCCTAGCGAAGTACGAAGGGCGCTGTGTTGGATGGTATTCAGTCTGGTTAGTGCACTTTTCCTAGCAGAGTCATAGACAACAGCTCCATGTTCTAATCGAGACCTGATAAGAGCACGATACAGATGTAACAGAGAATATCTATCGGCACCCCATTTCATAGCAGAAATGGACCGAAGAATATTTAATTTCTTTAAACATGCAGTTCGGAGATATGTTATGTGAGAAACAAAGTTAAGTTTGGTGTCCAATATTAAACCTAGGAAACGAAGATTACTGGTGGGTGGTATCAGGTGGTTCTTTAGCCGAAGTTTCGGTTCCGGATGCAGCTTGCGTTTTTTGCAGAAGTGAATTGCAACAGTTTTTTTGTTCTGACATACGATATCCATTCTGCTGTGTCCATATTTCTAGCTTACTTATGGAGAGTTGCAGCTGTCTTTCAATAGTACGAATATTTTTTGAACTGCAAGATAGAGTGAGATCATCAGCGTACATGTATAATTCACAGTATTGGGAATGTTGTGGGTTATAGTGTTCAGCCTGAGTGAAAAAAGTGTAGCGCTAAGTATTGACCCTTGTGGGACACCTTCTTCTTGGTTATAAATACGAGAAAGTACTGTTTGATAACGGACCTGAAAAGTTCTATTTTGGAGGAAGTTTTGAATAAATTTCGGTAAATGTCCCCGCAATCCTAGGGAATAAAGTTCTCGCAATATGCCATACCTCCAGGTTGTATTAAAAGCCTTTTCAATGTCCAAACTTACCATTACAAGGTGTTCATTTCTCACATAAGCATTACGGATATTAGTCTCTGCTTTCACCATGAGATCTAAAGTGGATCTGTTTTGTCGAAATCCAAATTGATTGTTGTGTAGCAGCTTTTCAGTTTCAAGAACCCAGGTAAGTCGCCTGTGTATCATGTTTTCTAGAGTTTTACCCAGGCAACTGGTGAGGGATATTGGTCGATAATTTTGTGTGAGTGATTGATCTTTTCCTGGTTTGGGAAAGGCTAGAATAACAGCGTGATGCCAGGTAGAGGGATATACACCTTCAAGGAAAATCCGATTAAAGAATGTTATTAGCAAATTCAGAGATATATTGTTTAGATGTTTTAGCATTACATAATAGATTCCATCAGCTCCGGCAGCTCTATTTGGTGATCTGTTTATTGCTGTTTGGAGTTCACAAAGACGGAAAGTTTGATTGTAGGCTAGAAACTGGGTAGTTTGGAAATTTATCTTATATTTTTCTGCTATGGCTTTAGTTTGTAGAAAGGAAGTATCATAAGCAGTAGTGGCGGAAGTTTCGGAGAAAGTCTCTGCAAGCGCGTTGGCTATTTCTTGTGGTGAAGATATTTCTTGTCCGTTCTTGGTTAAAATTGGAGCAGAAACCGGTAAAAATTTGCCATTTAGTTGTCGAATTTTTTTCCAAATAATTTTACTGCTAGTGTCTTTTGTGATAGAAGATGCAAACTGTATCCATGATTCTTTTTTGGCTTGTCTTCTAATTTGTCGTGCTTTTGCCTTAAGCCTTTTAAACTGAATTAGGTTGTGGGTGGTTGGATACTTACGGAACAGATTCCAGGCTTTATTTTTTTCCCTTTTTCGCTATGGTACAAGCATCATTCCACCAATGTCTAAGATTTCTGTGTTTGGCAGCAGAAAACATTGGTATTGCTTTGGAAGCTGCTGCTATTATTTGTTTGGTAATGTGCTCGGTGACATCATCAATGGACCTAGTTGTATCAATTGGCTATCAAAGGAGATGGAGACAGAAAACTTTTCCCAATCTGCTTTAGAAAATTTCCATAATACCCGATGATCAGTGCAAGGTGTCTGCGTTGTTTGGATTCTGCATATTATTGGGAAGTGATCACTGTTGTGCAGGTCATTTAAAACCGTCCAATCAATAATAGGAAGTAACTCAGGGGAACAAATAGACAAGTCAATTGCCGACATACATCCCGTGGAGAGATGAGTGTAGGTGTTTTGACCAGTGTTTAGCAAAGTTAGGTTCACTTGGTCTATGAGCCTTTCTAGCAAGTGCCCTCTATTATCCATGTGAGCAGATCCCCATAGCGGATGATGTGCATTTAGGTCACCAAGAAGACAAAAAGGAGATGGTATTTGTTTTATAAGATCTTCTAATTCTTGCAACGTGTAAATATTGTTAGGTGGAAGGTACAAAGAGACGAGAGTTATTGTTTTTCCCATTGCTACACGAACTGCAACGGCTTCTAAGTGGGTCTGAAGAGGAATGTTTCTTGCTGGAAATTTACAATTCACTAGAATTGCAACTCCACCATGTGCATGGCTTGAACTAATTCTATCTTTTCTATAGGCTTTAAAATGTTTAATCGAATAAGTTACCTTTGGATTTAAGTAAGTCTCTTGCAAGCAAATGGCTATCGGATTATATTGCGAGATCAAATCGTATATATCATCGGTATTACTGCGTAAACCTCTGCAATTCCATTGTACGATGTACATCATTATTTGGTTTTAGAGAGGGAAGATGATTCTGTCTGTTTCTTGTAAGATGGAGCAGTTTGCTTTTGACGATCATGTTTTATCTTATCATTTCTTGGAAAAAAAGGGCGTCCGTATTCTGTACTCCCTTCTACCTCATCGGTACCAGTAGATGAACATCCAGTTTCCATGTCATCTTCTGCATGAAGATCAAGGACTGTTTCTTCTTGTGCATTTACAGCTTCGCTGTCCATGCTGCTTGAATTTGGTTGTTACAATTCAGTGGCGCGTTGCCTTTGTGGTTTCCTTTGTAATTTATCAATTGACGTAATTTTAGATGGAACTGAGAGTGGAGTATTGTTTATTTCGTCGATTGAAACAGGTTTGTTAGTGGGCTGATTTGTCAAAAGTACAGATCGTGCCCATTCTGCAATGGATGTGTTAGGTGGGATTGACACTTCTGTTTGGATAGCAACAGCTTGACAGTTTTGGGTAGCAATAGCATAGCTGCGTTTTGGCATTGTTACCTTGACTTGTCTTCTTGCTTCTGGATATGATACTTTGTTTTCAATCTTAAACTTCTGTATCTTTTTTTTTCCATTTTCCCCAAATCACATGATTTTGAATAAGCTGGGTGATCATTCTTACAATTTGGGCACTCTGGAGATTTTGCAGTACAGTCTGTTTGAGAATGATTTTTTGAACCACAATTAGGACATGTAATTTCTCCTTTGCATGTTGTTTGAGAATGGCCGAATTTTTGGCATTTGAAACCCCTTAAGGGATTTGGAATGTATGCCCGGACACGGCAATGGAGGTAGCCTGCTTTCACTGAGTTTGGTAAATTTGGTATATTTCGTGTTGGAACTAGTTTATCGTCCTTCCGGGTCATGATTCGCCTTGCTTGTGTTACTTTTTGTTCTTGTAATTCCGTAACTATGTCCTCTTCGGTGACATTTAGTAAATCCCACTCACTTATAACTCCTTTGGAGGAGTTCAGTGTATTATGCGGGGTGACTTTGATTGGGATTCCGCTTATAGTTGAAAGTTTCAATAACAGTTCAGAGTGTCTTGCCTGCGAGGTTTCAATTAATAGATCTCCTGACTGGAGTCGTTTTACCATTTTTGGTGTTCCTGCTGAGTTTTCAAGACATCTTTGAATGACAAAGGGGGACAATTTGCTTACTGGTTGATTCAATAATGAATGCATTATCAGAAAAGCTGGTGGTTCTGGTTTGCTAGAATCTGTTCTCATTCTTTTTGAGAGACTTGGATCATGTCCCTTCTACGGGTGTCAATTTGTTGAGAGCCTGTTGACTCTAGTGGTGGATATTCGTCGCAATCCATTGTTGCTCCTTTTCGCCCCGGGAGAGGAGCTTCCTTCTCCCAGGTTACCGACCCCGCCACGTGGAGGCAGAAGCGGTGCCAACCAGTGACCAAGCGATCAGAAGAATAAGAGAGCAGTACGTTGCTAGCGATAGCAGTAACGTTGCAAGCGGGGTTAGCAGTAACGTTGCTAGCGTTGAAGCAGTGACGTTGCTCAGCGAGGGAAGCAGTAACGTTGCGAGCGGTCAGCAGTGACGTTGCGAGCGGTGGAGGGTTTATGAAAGCACTAGTACTCGCTCTAGGAAAAACGCTAGAAAACGCACTAGAAAGATCGCTTGGGAACTATCGCTTGGCACTCGGGGCCCTAGTAGATGTGACTCAAGATCCCTCGGTAGATAGTGAACTCTAGTTATTAGTCTGCATCTAAGGTCTTCGTATTGGGCACACTCAAACATAATGTGCACCCAGCTTTCTTGTTCCCCGCAAGTACAACGCGGATCCTCCACTATTCCCAATGCTGTAAGCTTTGCATTGAAAGCCCCATGACCCATAAGGAGGTAGGTCGTGTAAAGTCCGGGTTGCAGCCAGGTTGGAATTGGGGTATACTCTGTCTACGTCCGGGATGAACTTTTTGGTGATATTCCCTTTTGTTGTGTTTGTCCAGCGGTATTGCCAGGTTTCTTTTAGGTATTTCTGCAGCCTGTTCTTTTCAGCCTTGTGGGTTGCACTGTTATCCACTGTGTAGCCTAGGTGGGTGCAAGGCATTCCATTATATATATAATAGGCTATTCCAGTACGTATGATGTCCAGGTCAAGGGGAAGGGCTCCGGCCAAGACCTGTAGGGCAACAGTGCTAGTGGTGCTGCAGGCTCTGGTAATGGTTAACAGGATAGTTCTATGGATTGTGTCGATTATGCGTCTATTTACGGCGGTTGATGCCTTGTGATACCAAACCGCAGAGGCGTATGTTATAGCTGGTAGGAATGTCGTTTTATAAAATAAGGAGAGTACGCGACGTTTAAGTCCCCAGTCACGACCGACCACACGTGCTAACAGTGCAGAGTACTTCCTTGTCTTTGTTCTTAGATGTGTGAGATGCTGCTTGAAGGAAAGATTACAATCTAATATCACCCCAGGTACTTAAGCTGGCTTTGGAGTTTCATTGTGGTGTTGTTCACCTTCATTTGAGGCGGCCTGTGCAGGTCAAGGGAGCCTTTCAGTAAGATTGAGGATGTCTTAGTTGGTGAGATTTTTAGGCAGTGTAAGGTGGTCCAGTCCTGTAGTATCTTGATGGCATGGTTTGCTTTTACCTCCAACTGGGTTCTACTGTCGGGAGCAATTTTCAAGATTAAGTCGTCGGCAAAAGCTTGGGTTTGGACGTCACCAAGGTCCATGGCCAAAAACTCATCCAAGACAATGTTCCACAACAGCGGCCTCAGGACAGAACCCTGGGGGCAACCCCTGCAGACATGGCGGTTAACCCTACCATAGGGTGCCACGACACTAATACTCCTGTCGGTAAGGTAAGACTTGATAGTGAGACACAAATTGCAGGGAAGGTTGGCCGGCCTTAGCCTTAGCCTTGCCAGGACACTTGGCCACCAAATGGTGTCGAAATCCCCGGCAAAATCTATGGAGATGATTAGGTAGTATTTACTGTTGGAACTGGCCACATCGTACAGCAGATGTCTAAGTGCCTCTACTGTCGAAGACTCGGGCTTAAAGCCGAACTGGGTAGACATGTGCAGTTCAGCACTCTTGTAATGTGGTAATGTGTGTCAATTCGGGCATACAGCATTCTCTCAAATAGTTTGCTGATCACTGCTAGCAAAGCTATTGGTCTGTATGTGGTTGGCTGTTGTGGAGGCTTCGTGGGTGTTTTTGGGACCAGCTTCAGTCCCGCAGTCTTCCAGTTTCTTGGGAAGATGCTTTGATGCAAACAGTTATTAAACAGATTTAGGAGGAGTTCGGGGGTCAGATCCGTTACTTTTTTGATAATTTCCGGTTCGAGATAATCCAGGCCTGGGCACTTATTATTTCTTACGTGATTTGCCGCGGATTTGATGTCATCTGTCGTGAACGGTGGTTCACTGGAGTCAGTGGTGTATATGTCATTTTCTTGGCATATTCTATGCTGTTTCAGTCAACCTAATGTAAAGTGTGTAAAGCGTGTTTGGGTCAAACGGCACCAGGGGTTTCCCCCATCTCCACGTAGTTTACATTGTCGTGTGATACAGTATGCTGTAAAGGCCAGAGATTTAAAAGTGTATGGATATTGTACATGAGCAGTGTTGTGTACCGTTGTTCTTCTGGCCATTTAGCCGCCAGGCCTCTGCTGAGGCCAGACGTTTCCCACACTTCGCCCCGTGGAGGCAGACCAGGTACACCAATATTTTAAATAAGTACTCTGGCAGGTCCTGCCACCTAGTTTCCTGAGATCTCAGTGGCTAGGACATAAAAAAAAATAAAATAAAAAAATAAAATAAAAAAATAAAATTAAAAATAATAATAACTAAGTAAAAAAAAAAATAATAAAAATTTGAGAGGTTATCGCGTGGTAGTTGTGCTAGAATTGTGTGGCCGAAAATTGTGGACGAATCTAATTTGGCTGTAGTTAAGTTTGAAAGTGTGGGGCATTCTCTTGCGTGCAGGTAGAGTGGGAGGGAGACTGAAGGCTGGGGGGGGCGACAGACATAAGAATGGAGTCGATAGGGAGGGTGACTCCAAGATTTGGTGGGGCATGGGCATGCCCCACCAGAAGGGAAAGTGTGGGTGGCAAGGAGGTGTGTGTGTGTATACTGGGTGGTTCCCAGGCAAATGCCCATCTCCGGGGTGTTCAGGGTGGTTCCCAGGCAAATGCCCATCTCCACCTAAATCATTTAAAACAGAAAATCTGTAAAGTGGACCTGATAAATAAAAAGATAGCTAAGAAATAAGAAAACAAAACATATTTTTGAACAGAGAAGTAAAGTAAAAAAAAAAAAAAATTTTAAGTTAAGTTAAGTTCATAATCTAAGTTAAGTTAAGTGTATAAACAAGAAATTTTGAATAGAAAAGAATAAAAGTAAATATAAGAGAAATGTTTGTGAGTGTAGTATGTTGTTTATGTCAGGTCACTTTGCCATCAGAAAGCAGCTGAACTCTTCAACTGCAATCCGATGCCCGTCCCTGGCACGTGGAGCCGGACCTGGTTCTATCTTTAAAAGCTGAAGCGCCAAAGCGCAATTAAACACTCAACAGAGAGAGTGCTAGACTGTTGAGCGCCAGCTGTCCAGCCTTGGAAGGAGACAGAGGGACCGTTACCTTCCCCCCCGGCCAGGGAAAGGGAAGAAAAGTGGGCCAGGAAAGGGCGCCAGGTCAGATCGCCAATAAGGCTAGTTTGCAGAGAGGCTCTGCAGTTTCTTCAGTCGGTGGAATGTCATTTCTGGAACATTGTCCCATCCGAGGTTTACAAAAGTCCAGATTATTTTGTAGCCATTCATTAGTTAGGATCCCATCCGAGGTTATTTAGTCCAGCCAGTTTGGATGTGCATTTGCGATTTCATTTTGTTCCTTCTCTTATGAAGTCGGATCCCTGCGGGTTTGATTTGTTCTGGTGGTCCTTAGTGGTGTCGAATTGTTTTTCAGATTATGGGCAGCTTTAATGGGTACTTGCATTCTCTTCATTGCAGTGGTTGCGGCTGGGGGAAGGTCCGTCTTCTGCTGAAGAGGCCCTGAGCGAATTTTGTTAGCGCTTTGTAGCTGTCTTCTTCTTCAAGGATGAGGTGTTCCTGGTTTTGCAGTGTGAATCGAATTTCAGTGATGAGCCGGCAGCGTAGATCTTGATACAGGTGACAGTGATACATGAGGTGTTCCCATGTTTCTGTTTGGCCACAGTGGCAGAGAGGAGTGTCACTGAGTCGGAAACTTGATAACTTGTGTCTGAATGCACCGTGTCCAGTGAGTAGATATGTGACCAGGAGTCCTGGAGACAGCCAATGGGGATATTTGGGATATACTGTCTGAATTGTCGGCACGAATTTCCGGGTGATTTCACCTTTGATTGAATTTTCCCAGCGGGTTTGCCAGGTCTGTTGGAGATGCAGTGTGAGTCGCTTCTTTTCCATTTTAGGGTCATTGGCTAAGTGTAGTTCAGGCAGGTGGAAGTTTTTCCTTTGATGAGGTGGTGTAGGATTCCGCGAAGAACGATCTCCAGGTCCACGGGGAGGGCAACCATAAGGACCTGCAGCGCGTGAGTACTCACCGTCCTGCAGCCTCTGGAGATCGTTAGCAGGGTATATCTTTGTATCATCTCGAGTTTTCTCCTGTTGACCGCGGTGGTCGCTTTGTGGTACCAGACTCCGGAGGAATATGAAATGGCTGGCAGGAATACTGTCGTATAGAAGAGGGTACGTTTCCTCAAGCCCCAGTCCTTACGGGTGACTCTTGTAAAGAGTGCAGAATAGTTTCTGATTTTATTCCTGATGTATGTCAGATGTGGTGTGTAGGATAGATTCCTATCGAGCATGACTCCCAAATGTTTTAATTCTGTTGCGAGTTTGACGGTTTTCCCCTGGACTTTGATTTGGGGAGGCCTCCTAATATCTAGGTTCCCCCTGAGTAGGACTGAACATGTCTTGGTTGGAGAAATTGTGAGTTTGTTGTTGTCAGCCCAGTCTTGCAGGAGAGTGACCGCTCTATTTGCGGAGTTCTCTAATTGTGCTCTGGAGTCCTCAGCAAGCATCAGAATAAGATCGTCTGCGTAAGCCTGGGATGTGACGTTTCCAAGGTTGAGATTTAGGAAGCCGTCTAGGACGACATTCCAAAGAAGAGGGCCCAGAACGGAACCCTGTGGTCATCCTCTGTGTATCAACCGTGATACGGAGCAATACGGAGTAGTGACTGTGACTGATCTGTCTGAGAGGTATGTACTGATGTATTTGTATAGATTTGCTGGCAGGTTAGCCTCCCGGAGCCTGCCGAGGACACTTGGCCACCAGAGAGTGTCAAACGCCCCAGCAAAATCTATTGCGATGATGAGGAAGTACTTTCGGTTGGTTGTGGTTGCGGCGTTAACAATATTTTCCAATGCATCTACGGTGTAGTGTCCTTTTCTGAACCCGAACTGATTTCGGTATTGAAGGCCTGCGTTTGAGTAGTGAGTTTCTATCCGATTTCGTAGAAGGTGTTCCATCAGTTTGCTCAGTACGGATAGTACGGCTATGGGTCTGTAGGACCCTGGGAGATATTGCTGCTTTGTTGGATTTTTGAGGATGAGCCGAAGCGTTGCCATTTTCCAGGTGTGTGTGGGAAATAGCCTTCTTTTAGGCACTGGTTAAATAAATTTAGTATTTTTTCTGGGATAGTCTCAACTGCCTTTTTTACGATTTCCGGCTCTAATAAGTCTGCACCTGGTGATTTCCTGTTTCTTAGTTTGGCGGCTGCAATGTCCAGTTCGATCCTAGTAAAGGGCTCGTCCTCTTCGATTGTTGTGTAGGTACTATTTCTTAGGCAGAGCGATGTTTGTTCTGGGGTAGTTGGATCCAGGTGTTTCTGGAACATGGCATCTAGGATATTATTGATGTATTCCTGCCAGGTTTTGGTGTACTCCCCTTGTGGCTTCTTGGTTGTGGTGATGACTTCGCCTCTAGGGAGTTTATTTGTGGTCACTCTGTAGACCACTCCCCAGAGGTTGTCGTTTCCAACTGTGGATACTAGGTGCTCCCAGGAGCGTTGTTTTCTTTCACGGATCTTTGCTATATATTGATTCCTGGCCGTTCGGTACTGTTACTGTTGTCGTAGTGCTTCCACCTCAACTGCAGGCCAGCTACGCGTGGCACGTTGAAAATTTTTTCGGCAGGTGTTTACCACACGTCTGAGTTGTTGTAATTCTGGGGACCTAAGTGTAAGTGTTTTCAGTGTCTAACGGCACCAGGGGTTTCCCCCATCTCCGCGTTGCTTTTATTGTGGGTGTACCAGTTCACTGGGAAGGCCAGAGATTTAAAAGTGTATGGATTATGGAAGTGTGGTGTTTTGTACCGTTGTTCCTCTGGCCATTTAGCTGCTGGACCTCTTCTGAGGTCCAACGTTGCCCCACTTACGCCCCCGTGGAGGCAGACCAGGTACCCGATAGTCTTTAGTTCTCTGGCAGGTCCTGCCACCTAATTTCCTGAGATTTCAGTGGCTAGGACCTTAAAAAAAAAAAAAATTTTTTTTTTACACATATATGTGTGATATCTCTCGATTGCGTAGGGTGATGTCGCTTGAATAAGGATAGACCGAAATATGGGCGTAAGTTAATTTGGATTCATTGAATTTATGTGTGTGGGGGAATTGGCTTGTGTAAAGATAGAGAGGGGGGGGGGGAGAATGAAGACTGGGGGGTTAAAGGAGGAAGGATAAGGCCAATAGAGTAGGAGGCCTCAATTTGGTGTCAGCAGGGCATGCCCATGCCCTGCCAGAAGGAAGAATGGGGGTGGCGTGGAGCAGAGGAAACAGTATGACCGTCTCCACCCCCCCTGCCAGGGTGGGATAGAAAGGGCCGGACAAGGGAGCCAGCACAGGTCGCCAATAGGGCGTGTTTGCAGCCTGGCTGCAGAGTGGTGGCTAGGCCAGCAGGTTCAGGACAGCATCACAACACTGGCCCCACCAGGAGGTACATCCAGGGACAAGGTCTCTACTGACTTGTTCACAGATCGGTTGAATGCCGGCGTTGGTCATGGGATCAAAGTCTCATCCAGTTTGGTCGTGGTCATGGTCCTGCATCAGGCCTGGGAAGGTTGGGTCATTGCCCTTAGCCAGATAAACAGCTCATGTGCAAAACACGAAAGGGCCTTGTACTGCTCCTCATGTAATATAAGGTGCTCCCGTTCCTTCAGATTAAAGCGTACCTTTGTGATGAAATGACATCTGATGTCCTCAAAGAGGGTACAATCGTGCATTAGGTGTGACCATGTTTGGTTTTCTCCGCAGTGGCATAATGGGGAATCCCTGATGCCAAAAGTTGATAGCTTGGCATTAAAAGAGCCATACCCTGTTAGAAGAAAGGTGGTGTAGAGCTAATAAGTGTGTTTAGGGTCAAGCGGCACCAGGGGTTTCCCCCATCTCCGCGTAGTTTACATTGTGGGTGAACCAGTTGACTGGAAAAGCCAGAGATTCAAAAGTGTATGGACTTTGTATATGAGTGATGCCTTGTACCGTTGTTCATCTGGTCATTTAGCCGCCAGACCCCTACTAAGGCCCGACGTTGTCCCACTTTCGCCCCGTGGAGGCAGACCAGGTACTCACTAGTATATAGTTCACTCTGGGAGGTCCTGCCACCTAATTTCCTAAGATTTCAGTGGCTAGGACTTAAAAAAAAAAAAAAAAATATCGCGGGGAGCGCTAGAAGTCCAAAATGTTGGGCAAAATTAATTTAGATTGGTGATTTTAGATTGTCTGGGGCATGTTCACGTTGCTGTCAGATAGAGTGGGGTGAAGACTGGGGGCCAGATAGACAGAAATATGGAGCCGAAAGGAAGGCAACTCCAGTTTACAGTGGGCATGCCCATGCCCCACCAGAAGGAAGAAATAGGGTGGCGGGGGGGAGGGGACAGCAAACTGTCCCCTCTCCGCTGTGCCAGGAACAGGTAAGCCAGTGAGCCAAACAAGGGAGCTGGCTCAGGTTGCCAATGTGGCCTGTGTGCATGGGTGGGAGCAAACCAGACCGTAGGGTCAGGTCCACACCATCCAGAAAAACCTGAGGCCCAGCAGAGGTAATCCAATGTTGGTTTGGCTGAATAGGTTGTGCAAAATGTCACAGTTGGGTGTCATTCATGGGACTGTTGTCCTGTCCGGTAGTCAATTTTCTGGGAAGTGGAGTTTTGTCACTTCTCATAAGAGTTCCAGTTTTGTCTTGCATGAAGGATCAAGCAGTCAAACCTGACATCTGGTTGGGGGTCTCTGAGAAGCTTTGTTTGACACATCTATTCGAAGTTTGCAGGCAGAGGAATGGTCAAGCGTCTAGCATACAGGTTCTGGGCAAACTTGGTGAATGCTATATATGAAGCTTCATCTTCCAGTAAGTAGTGTTCCCGGTTTTTGGGATTAAGGCGCACTTGGATGATTAATTCAACACGAAGATCTTCATAAAATTCGCAGTCATACATCTGGTGTCCCCAGGTCTCCACAGAGCCACATGCACACATTGGGTTGTTTTCGAATCCGAGAAGGTGTAATTTGTGGCGGATCGCTCCATGTCCTGTTAGGAGATACGTGCTGTACAATCCAGGACAAAGCCATACCGGATACTGTGGGTATATTTGTTGTAGATCGGGGAGGAACCTCCGCGTGACTTCCCCTTTTGTGGCGGTCGTCCAGCGCTGCTGCCATACTGATCGCAAATAGATCTGGAGTCTTTTCTTCTCCACTGTCCGATTTGCAGTTGGGTCTGTGGTGTGATCCTGGAAGGTAGTTGGATTTCCGCGTCTAAGCTGCTGTAACATGCCTAGGCGAATCACTTGAAGATCAAGAGGGAGGGTGCCAGTAAGTACTTGCAGCGCATGAGTAGATACAGTGCGGCACGCTCTGGTGAGGGTTAATAAAATCGGTCGGTGAATGATGTTGAGTAGCCGACGATTTACCACCGTAGAGGCCTTATGGTGCCAGACACCAGAAGCATATGCAATCGCAGGGATAATGGCTGCTTTGTAAAGTATTGCTAGGGTTCTTGTTTTCAGCCCCCATTCGCGGCGGGCAATCCTGGCAAGCATGGCAGCGTAGTTTTTCATTTTCTTCTGGATGTATCTTAAGGGGGTGTAAATGATAAATTTCGGTCCAGGATCACTCCTAGGTACTTGAGTTCTGTGGCCAACTTGATCGTTCTGTTTTAGATTTTTTATCTGCGGTGGTCTGGTAGGAGTTAGATATCCCTTTAGTAGGACAGATTGGGTTTTGGTGGCGGAGAGATTAAGGTAATGAGTTTCAGTCCTCTCTCTTAGTGTAGAAAGTGCTGAGTTGGCAAGCGTTTCCAGTTGTGCTCTTGAATCAGCAGAGAGGATTGGGGAGAGGTCATCTGCGTATGCGAGCGCTTGCACGCCCGCCAGTTCCAGGGAGAGGAACTCATCCAGCACGTAGTTCTGGATGAGTTCTGGATAGGAGGGGACCCAGTACAGAGCCCTGAGGGCAGCCCCTGTGTACCTGGCGTTCAACCTTGCAGTAGAGAGCCTGCACTAGGATCTTCCTATTGTTCAGGTAGCTCTGAATGCATCTATATAGGTTTGTTCGCAGCTCTTAGTCTTGCGAGGATGCTCTGCCACCAGAGGGCATCGAACGTCCCTGCAAAGTCCACAGAGATGAGAAGAAGGTATTTTCGTTGGCAGTTTGACCCGGCATTCATGATATATTCTAGTGCATCCAGAGTGGATTTCCCCGTTTTGAATCCGAATTGTTTGTCTGTTCTTAAATTTGCTGCGGTGTAATGTACTTCAAGCCTCTGTCTAAGAAGTTGTTACAGGACTTTGCTGAGTACAGACAGAAGGGCTATAGGTCGGTAGGACTCCGGTATATGTGGCTGCTTTGATGAGTTTTTTGTGATTAATTTTATGCTGGCTACCTTCCAATCCGAGGGGAACCAGCCCTGACGAAGACAGTGGTTATATAAGTCTAATAGCAAGTTCGGGCATACTCGGCCACCTTTTTCACCAGTTCTGGTTCAAGCATGTCCAGTCCTGGGGTTCTTTTGTTTTTTTATTTTTTGTACGGCAGTTTGTAAATCTTGCAGAGTGAATGGTTGTTCCACTCGGGCCAATTGGTAGGTTTTGTTGGCGTGGCACAGCTGATGCTGTTGAGGTGTGTTGTCCTCTTCAATGGGTTTGAAGGTGGCATTGAGAATGTTGTTGACGGTGTCGTGCCAGTTGTTGGTCATGGTGCCTTGTGGGGTGATTGATGGTGGAGGGCGTAACCTCTCCCCTTGATAACTTGTTTGTGGTTATTCTATATGTGATGCTCCATAGGTCTGTATTACCGACTGTGGAAACTAAATGCTCCCAGGACAGTTTCTTCCGCTGCCTGATCATCGCAGTGTAATTATAACTGGGCTCCCTGTATTGTTGTCTGAGGGGTTCAACCTCAGGAGGAGACCAGGACCGCCTGGCTCTTTGGAAGGCACGTCTTTTCCTGTTCATATCTCTCTTAAGTAGGTCAAGTTCCTGCGACCACCACGGCACAGCACCTGGCCGGGGGACCCTTCTCCGGATTGACTGCTCCGCTGCTTGTAGGATGGCGTTAGTGACAGCACGCTGGTGTTGATCAGGGGTTTGGTTGTTGTTATTGGAAAACAGGTTCTCAGTGTTCCTAATTATGGCTTCTTTAAAGTTGTTCCAGTTGGCCTTGTCAACGGCATATCTGTTGAGTTTGTAGCTGTTTGTTGGAGCCCGGTGAAGCGATCTGTGCATCGTGAAGGTGATAGCCCTGTGGTCTGAGGAGGTCCAGTCTTCCTGCACCGTCCAATCATTCAGGTGCCCAGCAAGGGATCTGGTAGCCATTGTTGCATCTATAGTGACCTCCCAGAGAGTTGAACTAAATGTGGGGAGATTGTTTGGTCGATTTAGGACAACGAAGCTGCTGTTAGCCAGGAATTCCTCCACATATTGGCCATTCCTGGTTCCTCGACGTTCAGGAGTCTCACAAAGCCACAGTGGGGAACGACAGTTTAGGTCCGCAGATACGAGGATCCTTGAACCCAAAAGTTCCGTTTGTACTTGATTTAGGTATTGGATGGCTGGTTGGATGTCTGCTCCTGGGCGGCAGTACAGAGAGAAGATATATAGCTCTCCCAATAGAGTAACAATGTGAGCGCAGACCGCCCACTCCGAGCACAGGTGTATTATTCTTGTTACAGTTATGTCGGGATTCCTGACAGCCACCGCAGCCCAGGGGGTGGCTCCCTCTACCTGAACAATTTGTAGCTGAGTGGGTAACCCGGACAGCACCCGCGCAGGTGTAGGGTTCCTGCAGCAGAAGGATGTCCAGGTTCTCTTCTTCAGCTTTTTGTCTAATTTAACGAGCTACGGCAATAGCCCGCTGCGCATTCAGTTGGAGAAATTTGATACAGTTATTATTGTACCTTTTAGGGAGGGTTCCCATAATTTATTCTTATTTGTTGTGCACTTCTTGCTTTTACGTATACCAGGATTTGTTGTCTCGAACCGAGTGCGTATGGGGAAGCGTCTGCCACTTGCAGTTTGCGTAGGCTGGTTCTTTTCCTTTGTTCGGGCAGTTAGCATAGTTGTGCCCCTTCTCGGCACAGTGTCCGCAGGTTGGTTCCTGTTGGGCGCACGTGTGGGTGGTGTGGCCGAATCGGCAACATCGGAAGCATTTTGGCACTGCGATGTGTTCCCTAAATCGGTGGGAGCTCCAGCATATGTAGGTCCTTTCTTGTTTTGTGATGACTCTCCACGCTTCAGGAGTTAATCCGACCACCCAGTTGGTCGAGCTGCCATCCCTGGTCCTGGTTTGATGTTTGGGCACTACTAAACTTTTGCAGTCTCCGTCGGGGAAGTCTTGTTGCAGATTTCGCATGAAGATTTCTTTACAGATTGTCTCCCGAGTCAGATTCGGGTCTACACCAAATATGATGACTGAGGGACCTTTTTCTTTAGGAGTTTCCGCCATGAGACCGAGTGCATGGATCTTGGTGTTGTTGATAATCAATTTAGCGTCTTATTTATTTTCCGTTTCGATTATCAAACCAGTGTTTCTAGTTTTCCGTATGGAGCGGATTCTGGCTGTTTTAAATTCCTGCGTTAGCGAGTCAATAACCTTTTTTTTTTTACTTCTTCACTTGTTTTCAGCGTATCTGAGTTGGTCGGTTTGAGTAGCACGAGATGTGGGGTGGGGAGCAGCGTCTTCCTAGTTGCTGATTTTGTGGTTGTAGTGGCCATGGTATCGGCAGCAGTGGCGTCTTTATGCCTCAGCGCTTCAGAATATGTCGGGGCGCGCTGTGGCATTTGACTTGCCCCGCATTCTAGGTAACCATGAAGTCGAGTGGTGGCTCGCTCACTTTCAAGGTACTGATCATGTAGTATTGTTTCCATCTTGTGGAAAATTGTCACAATTTGAGATCTAAGTCCGGCGGACACTCTGTTTGAATTCTCCTTAAATATATTTTCTAATGCTGTTTTAAGGAAGAGGGTCTTCTCGTAAACAGTTCCCTGTGGTAGGGCAGAGTCGAGGGGGTGAGTCTTGATGCTTGTCCTCATTGGTGTTCTTTTGCACCGAAGTAGCTTCTGGCTGTTCCCTGTTCTCCGTCTTGGAGCGCATTTCGCGTTCAGGTATTGCGACATTTTCTTTGCGGTTTTTTCGCTTCATTGGGGGGAGCCCGGATGGGATGTCCTCCCTCTTCTCCTGCAGGTAAACGATGACAGGATCATCCTTCTTCCTCTGCAACGGTTATCGCCGTTTTTACCTTGTTTTCCCTCCATTTTTAGTGTAATCTGGTCAATCGAGAACAGTTCGGATTATTGGGGTTACACCTCTATGCCTGGATTGGGCTTTGGGAATGTTGACGAATGGTGTTTTCCACAAGTCTGTGGTGTAATTTGGGGGCTTCTAACGAACTTTTGAAATTTTGGGCTATCCCCCACTGACAGTTTGGGGGGGGGAGAACAGCCAAGTGCAAAAATATCCCTACATGGTCGGGATTTTTTTATTTAGGGTGTTCCCCTTATCTGCGAAGACAATGGTAGCATCAGATTTGCTGTAATGTGTTTTAGAGCATTGATGGGTCCTCACCATGGAAAGTCTATGATCGGGGGGGGGGGGAGAAACACAAAAATCATTTCTTTGGTTAAATTGCACAGAGTTTGGTAGGAAAGGTTGAGACACGTTCCCTGTCCAAAGTTACTACTGCAGCACGTTGAAGCACTTCCCAAGTCAAGGGCCAGATCCTAGCGCGGCGGCCGCGTTATACCGGAGCACTTCTCTATTCTCCCTCCTCGAGCCGCATGATGACCATGCAGGTCTCGCAAACAAAGGAAAACAGAGAATAACGTTAGTATCTGGATAATTTCCCTAAAAGCAACCAAAATTTTCTCACCTAGGCACTCCTCAAATGACTATCTTCAGGTGGAGACACAATTTGGAATTTTAGCTGCAATTTAAACACATATTTACGGAACGTAGTTACGTGCGTCCGAATGTAAAGGCGGCCATATTGGCTCTCGGTTAAACGAGGCAGTCAGCGATTGCTGAGTTAGGCCTAACAATATTACAACGGTAATAAACTAATATTAACAGTTTACGAAATCTATTAAAATTTATAGCCAGTTAGAGAATAACTTACTGACAATTTCTCGAAAACAACTGAATTAAATAAAGCACAATGAATACATTAGGATATTAAATGAAGTGCAGCATACTAAAACGCCAAGCGTACTAGCAACGACACTCAAAGTTCAAGTTCAAAGTATTTTATTATTTTTTTTTGGCGGGCTCCAGGGTTTCCCCTATTCGCCGCTGAAAGTAATCTATACATTGTGCACAATTTATAATGATTAATTATACATGAAAAGTACAATGATTAATTATACATGAAAAGACTATTTACAGTGATGGTACATAAAAGACTATATACAATGATGGTACATAAAAGACTATATACAATGATGGTACATAGAAGACTATATACAGTGATGATACAGTGAAATACTGGGCTTCGGAGTCCAGCAGACTGATCAATACATCAGGTAAGTGTAATCCAAAGAAACAGTTTAGCATTTTACTGAACCTCAGGAGCAAGAATTCTTTTTCTCCGTTTAAACAATTTCTCTGCATAGGTGGAGAAGGCAGTGTAATATTCAGAACAGTTAACCAATCTTGGCAGTTCGGAGCAGTCAAATACATTTGTGAGAAGTTGAAAGTCTAGTCTTAAATCGTCGTACAGAGGACAATGAAAGACGAGATGCTCAACAGTTTCTTGAGCACTGCAACTACAGAGAGGAGTGTTACTTAATCCTAGTGAGAACAATTTAAAGTTAAGACTTCCATGACCGGTATATAAAAACGTAACGTATAAACCATGATTGAACCAGTCCATTTTCTTGTCGTAATCAACAACCTCGGGAAAAAACTTAAAGGTCTCCCTACCCAAAGTAGAGGTGGACTAGGTATTTTTCCATGCTCTACAACATTCATTTCTCATTCTTTTAATGTCTACATTTTCTTGCAAGTCAGTATTATATGTTATGCCTTTTACAATCGCAGGAATATTTTTTCTTCTACAATATAAAAGATAATGTAACATTACTTCATATTGGATTGGCAGTCGATGACTGTGGACCTGGAGAGCAGCTGTAGAGACAGTTCGACACGCTCTACTTACAGCGAGAAGGAAGAATCTTTGTGCTTGAGTAAGATATTTTTGAACAAGGGAGTTACCGATTCTGTATCCCCAGGCCCCAGCCGCATAACACACAATTGGTATAAATATACAAGAGTAGTATAATTTAATGGAAGATTTCTTTACACCAAAAGTACTCCTGGTAATCTTAATAATTTTATAGGTCATAGCTTTTATTTTCTGAAGTACATATTTTGCATGGTAATTGAAATTAAGACGGTCATCAAAATAAATTCCTAAGTATTTATGCTGCCGAGTGCTCCTAATCATTTCTCCATTCATCTTAATAACAGGTGGTCTATTCACATCAAGAGAGCCTTTTAGCAACATTTGTTTTGTTTTATTAGTAGAAATTTGAAGTTTATGTGTTTGACACCAGATATCCAAGTCTTCTAGAACTTCATTTGCTCTGCACTCTAGCTCCTGGCGGGAATTACCAAAAATCAGAATAGCAAGGTCGTCTGCATAAGCTATCTGAAGGATGTTGTCTCGATCAACCGAGAGCCACCCATCAAGGACCATGTTCCAGCACACAGGGCCAAGAACAGAGCCCTGAGGGCAGCCCCTAGAAACAGATCTGGAGACAGAGCAGAATCCTGAGGAAACTGTGATGCTGCGAGAATCAAAGTAATTCGAAAGGAGACGGTAAATAGGAGCAGCGACCCCGGCCTCTCTGGACCTCGCCAGGACACTCGGCCACCAAACAATGTCAAATGCCCCTTGGAAATCAACAAAGAGACCGAGGACATGTTTAGAATTGGAATTTTGAACAGAACTCAAAACCTGACGAATAGCATCAACAGAAGACCTTCCACGTGTGAAGCCAAATTGAAGTGGGGAACTTAGGTTTCTGTCTAAATAGTAATTTAGAAGACGAGAAACAATTAATTTTTCCAAGACTTTGCCAAGGATGGGTAGCAGTGCAATGGGCCTGTAAGAGGCCGGATCATTGGAGGGTTTGTCAAAGGACTTAAGCAGAAGTTTAAGTCTAGCCTGTTTCCAAGCCAGTGGGAATAATCCTGAAGACAGACAAGCATTCAAAAGATTTAATATAATTAATGGGCAATTTTTCCAAAATCTTTTAAGTACAGAAACCTCAAGGAGATCTTGTCCAGGACATTTACCATCCCTTAAAGTTGAGATAGGAGATTCCACCTCAGTATCCGTAAAAGGAGCTTCGGTTCGGAGCCCTTGGTAAGATAAATGATCTAATCTCATTGTAGTTTGGATGGTGTTTTCACAGGAGGCAGTGTCCTCATGGAGCAAGCCGTCCAAGATAACATTTATGGACAAATTCCAGTCCAGGGTTTCATTACCATTTACAATAATAGAAGAAAGAACATCGCCGGGATGAACCTTGTTAGTAACAAGTTTGTAGGGTAATCCCCATGGATCTTCATTTATGTTATGCTGAACAAACCTTGCCCAGGCAAGTTTCACTCTTGGAAAATGGTATTGAAATAACTCCTTCTATTCGATTTATACAACTCACCAAGTCTGTCAATCTCATCTCTGGGCCTGTTAGTTCTCTTTGCCCTCTGAAAATTACGACGAGCATTTTGTAAGTTTCTTCTGAGAATTGTGAGATTTGAAGTACACCATGAAACACTATTCATTTTTCGTTTTTTCTTTTTTAGAGTGGACTCACAGACAGTGATTAGAATCTCTTGAACCCTAGAAACCTGCATATCAGCAGGAAGCGAGCGAAGTTGGACGATTATTTCTTCTGAAGTAAGCTCATGTACCTCTTTACATCAAAGATGTTCCAATCAACACTAGCGACCTCCCCCCAAACCAGGAGGTACAAACGCAGCTACACAGATGGGTAGAGAAGACACTCCATGGCAGACACTACAATGATCGCCATCAAGATCACATAGATATAACTGCTTCCAATGCATGGCACACGAGGGGACGCTCCTCTCCGAGACTGAAAGATTCATTGTCGCCATCCAAGACCAGGATCAACACGAGAAATTATAGAAAATGCATCGTCAAGGAGTCCGGAGTGTCCCATGATACATGTCGATAATGCCACTTGGCTTCAGAAATGATCCAACACATCACCGCGGGATGCAAGGTGATCACCCAGACTAAGTAAACTGATAGACACGACCAGGTAGCAAGGATAATACCTCAGAAGCTAGCGAGGAAATACAAGTTGACAAAAGAAAGTGCACCATACTACAAGTACGAACCACAGGCAGTACTAGAGACCCGAACCCACAAGCTGTACTGGGACCGCGCCATAATAACGGATAGGACAATCCCGCACAACAGACCGGATATAACCCTTGTGGACAAGAAGGAAAAGTCTACCTATCCGATTGACATAGCAGTACACAACACTGGCAACCTGCAGAAAACCCTTGGAGAAAAAAATCAGGAAGTACACGAACCTAAGACAGGAGGTCAATAAGATTTCGCCTGTGGAACAAGTAACGACCATCCCTATCATCGAGTTAACCTCAGGTATGGTGCCAAAGACCCTACATAACAGCCTAGCAGCAATAGGTCTCCCAGTGAATACCTACAAGGAACTCCAGAAAGTCGCAATCCTGAACACCTGTAGGGCAGTCAGAGAGTTTCTCGACCAACAGTGACACCAGACATAATAACAACCACTCTGTGTACTTGGTAGCAATACCCGTCACGAGCTGGAACCCCCAATTAGGGAGAAATAATATAAAAGCAATAATAATAACATAACATAAATTAGAACAAGGTGTCTCAGTAGCACGTGTTTGTGAAATTTACGCCGTAAAAACAAACAAACAAACTCTTTCTGATATTCGTAAATCAAAGACCAAATTGCAACATTTTTCTTTAAAATATCGTGTTGATAGCTCTAAATGTGGTTCTACAGAGGGGAGCAGAAAACACATGAAAGTTGTGCAAGATAAAAATTTATTATTATATTACATATCCTTTATTATTGGTTCTCAATGTGGATTCCACGGCACCCTGAGATGCCACTTACTTTTTATAGGGGTGCTGCGACATCAAATTTAGCATCGGTGACGTCGTGGCCGTCGCTACAAAAAGTCGTTGAATTTCATGCAACTGTGTAAATTAGAATTCGTCATGAAATAATTACTGACCGCATCGCAGTGTTTATGTACATACACCTACAATACGGAATAACCGAGCCGTCCGTCGCTAACACTGTATTTGATACAGCACTACCTTACAAAATATCCTGCAAGCGCCCATTGCACCCGGTGCTGGGGGTGCCGAGCATTTTTCATAATGGATTTAGGATGCCTTCACATTAAAAAGTTTGAGAACCACTGCTTTGTTATAATTTAATAATTTTATATTGCATTGTATATTGTATTAAAGCTTTTTTTTTTACATTAAGAACAATAAAAAATGCTCACTCCCCCAGGTTACATTCGATTTAACGACTTTCGTCATTAACGAACACCCCTTCTCCCCTAATAAAATCCGTTAAATCGAGGATTTACTGTGTATAAAAAAAGCATATTGATTTGTCGAAAAATTAAAAGCAAGACTTATATGTCCAGTACAAGCAACATAAACAAACAAATTAATAATAATAAAGCACTGTGTCACAGTCTTCAATACAATCCTTGATTTCATAAACCGTAAAGATGCTATAATATGCTGTTACTGAGAGATAAGCTTTGCTTCCTTTGAAAATACAAATATCAGTATCTTTCTTACAACTTCAGCATCAATATTCAGAAAGATACTAATACAGATAAAGACTCTGAAACATGCTTAGCCCTCCTATTGTGTTCGGGTCAATATGACCCGGTCGCCTTGTTTTAATGCCCATAATGCCTATATTTATTTAAATATTTTTTTGCCGCTCTATGACTTTTACTAATTTACCCTAATAATGGTGTACCTAGATTGAAAAAAAAAAAATTACAGTTAGTTTTTCTTATAAATGTAATTTTTACACTTATTGTGCTCGGATGAGTTCTGGTAAAATTTAAGGAAAGAGAAGCGAATTATTATCATAAATGATCGTATTTTATTTGTTTTGTTTTATTTTCATAGAAATAACTTACATTACCATGTTTCTTTCACAAGTTTCAACATGTGCGTAATGTACGCGAGGTGAACGACAAGTTGATGCCTACTAAAGCTTGTTGGTGCCTTCCCGCATATATCTGCCAATGTGCACTTTTGTGTCAATTACTTGAGTCTGTTATATCCACTACAACTTCAGCTCTTTGTGCTGGCATTTCTGTTCTCGGTAGCTCCTGACGCTAGTATTTCTCTTTTTGGCAGCTCCTAGCGCTGCTGGCTTTCAAACAGACTGTGAACAGATGCAGATCTTTCCAATGAAGTTTGGACTTTGTCTGAAATTTAATTATATGTATATTTATTTTTTATGTAATTTGATTATTTTTCAGTTTGTTCATATCAATCTTTTTTGGTCATGGCATTGGGGTTGCCATTGGTCGGCTGGGACCGCTTTAAGTAATAAATATCAATATCAATGTGTGTCAGTTACTTGGTAAACAACGAGCTTGGTGCTACTCTAAGAGACAACAGTAGGAAGAAATTGTTGAAGAAGTGTACTAAGAGATCATTGACAGACAAAGAAATTGAGAATCTTTGTATGCTTCTGATAGTAATGATAGTACTTCTGAAGTAGAGGACCATTTTTCTGAAGTAGAGGTGCATAGTGAATCCGATGATGAAGTGGAACAAACGATTTCAGACGAAGCTGTTGTGGCTAATTATGTAACCTAGGATCCTCAGCTGGATATCATCATTCTTCTCTTTCTTGGTGATTCCCTTCTACTTCGCTCTCTCTCTCTCTCGGGGTAATTCAAAATTTTTTTTTTTTTTGGCTAGTGCAGTATAAGCGCCTCAGGCTTCCTTGCACCATATGGCTAATAATAATAATAATAATAATAATAATAATAACCTCAAAAAATAGCAATATAGTGTGGAACTGCAACACACCTAATCAACAAGGAAGATTTTCGTCAGAAAATATTATTACGTTGAATCCTGGACCAACAAGGTACGCTACGTCTAGAACATATGATATTAAATCCTCCTACTGCTTATTTTTTATGTCAAAAATTGCAAACTTAATTTTGAAAATGTCAAATTTAGAAGGAAAAAGAATTTATGGTGACCAGTTGCAAGAACTAATAGTAGTTGAATTAGAAGCATATTTCGGGCTACTGCTTTTAGCTGGAGAGTATAAATGTCATGGGGAGGCAATCTCCAGCCTATGGGATGGAAGTGTAGGCCTACCTATATCCAGAGCAATGATGTCCCTACAACGATTCCATGTAATTTTGCAAATAATTTACTTTGATGATAAGGGAACTTGATCACAACGGTGCCAGACTGATAAATTAGCTGCCATACGGGACTTGTGTGATGAATGGGTTGCAATTCTACCTACGGTCTATAATTCTAACGAAAATGTAACAGTAGATGACCAACTGGTACCTTTTAGAGGCGGTTTATATAGCTAACAGGCCAGCCGAATACGGAATCAAGATTTCGACTTTATGCGATTCTGTAAACGCTTATGCATTTATACCTCGAAAAAAAAAGATGAACCTCCAGAAAAGGTCAAGGTAAAAGAGTTGTGCTAGAACTTACTTATGGTCTAAAAGTGTAATTTTTCCACATCTTACGAACTGGGGCAGATGCTATTGAAAAGAAATATTACCATGCTTGGCACTATTCGAAAAAACAAGCCTGAACTGCCAACCGAATTGGTCTGCAACAGGAAGGAAGTCCTTTCTTCAAAGTTCTACTTCAGCAATAACACAATGGTAGTTTCTTATATTCTGAAACGAAATAAAAAATGACACTCAAGAGCACCTTCCAGCACGATTCCGTGTGCGTGACAAAGATCATAAAAAGCAGTTTATGATTTTAGATTACAATAAACCAAAGGTGCTGTAGATACTTTAGACAAGTTGGTTATAACATACACATGCAGATGACAAACTAAAAGATGGCCAATGTCTATCTTTTATAATATCCCGTACTTTTCTGCTTACAACGCCTATGTTCTGTGGTGCGAAGTAAATCCAACCTGGAATGCTGGCAAACTTACAAAACGTTGACTATTTCTTGTAGAAATGGGTAATTCCTTGATCGCTCCCTTTCTGCAAAAAATAAAACACCTTCCTCAAAGTATTCCTACTGTTGAAATGGTTAGAAGGGCACGACCATTAACCCGCACTGCCAAAGCACGTGAATAGCCGACCACAAATAAGCATAAAAGGTGTAATTTTTGTCTCTCTTCAAAGGACAAAAAAACCGATATACTATGTTCTAATTGCTCAAAATATGTATGTAAAGGTCATGTATATTACTACTGCCAAGACTGTAAAAAACTAAATGTGATATAACTACTATGTTTTTCAGTTGTACGTAACAATTGTTTATCCACTACTGCCATTCATAAACAAACTTTTCGTCAATAAATGCTACATATGTTCTTATTTCTTTTATTATTTAGTAAACACATTACTGCCATATTAATTTAACACCAATAAAATTGATTCGAACACAATAAGTGTAACCAAAAGGCGAACACGATAGGAGGGTTAAGACTAGACTAAAACAAGTGGGAGCTGTCATCTTCAGCAATATCAGAACGTTTTTTAAACTACGATGCCAATTTTGAACTATTTTTGTTTTTTTTTTTTAATAAAAAGGAACAGGTATTTTTCATATTTACAATAATTTTCAGGTCTGGCTTTCAGAGACATTCTGAAGGTTACTTTGGAATGTCTCTGAAAACCAGGAGACACTTCAGTGATTTGGAGTTCACGTAACAATAGAATTCCATCCCACTGAAATGAAATTGTATCTTATTTGTAGATTTGTCATGTTTTATGTAGGTCAGAATAGTCAGTTAATCTTGCTTTGATCTCTAATAAAAAATTCATGACAATTTTTTCCTTTAGCTTTCACAGCACATGTTTAACATTTCCCAGTTACATGTGTTTAACATATTTCAAATTTTTTTAAAGGGATTTCGATGCTAGACCAGTGAGTCAAATTCACATTTTTCACTTTTTGTTTTAACATAATTTTCAAGAAAGACTGAATAAGCACTTTTTGCATATTATCTTTGTGCTTGTGGTTCCCAATCCAATCAAGGTGAATTAAACATGTTTTATCACAAACATGTTTTTTAACAAAATTTTCCTTATGAAATACCAAATCAACTTTATAAAAGAAGATATTTGATATACATATCATTGTATTCAACAATTCCTTTGATGGCCATTTCAGTCCGTACTCCTCACATTAAAATGTATAAAATACAACAACAATTTTTCAATATCAAGATCTTTTGGGCCTAATGGTAAATTTTTACATGTTTCACAATTGTTGCTCTTTTAAAATATTTCTGGCTAGGTAACCTGGGACATATGCCAGTACATTTTCATCAGAAATACCATATCGTCACTGTACCTGGTTGATTCTGGCGATAGTAAGAATCAACGATAGTGAAAGTAAGACTCTTTCACTCACAAAGTGAAAGAGACTTACCGGCTCACTAGAATTTTGGTGAATCAATTCAAGCAAAGTATCAGTATGGTTTGAGAGGACAAGAAGAACAGCAGCATCATCTACACAATTAGATAATGCGCTTTGTTTATTCATTGTATGCACAGTTTGTCTTTTTCGTCCATAGCACTTATTTGCTTCCTTAAACAATTCAGCAAAACAGGGCAGAATCACGGCTTATTAGCAATGTTCAACATTAAATGCTTCAAGGTTTTTCTTCTTGGTAAATTGAGCTTCCTTCTCAATAATTTATAAGTACTTGGGCTTTGAAGGTAAACATTAAAAGCAAAATCCTTGTCTCTGGCTGTCCACCTTTTGCCTTTCAAGCTCCATGCAGATGACAGAATTTGGGATAAAAGAAATGCATATTGTGCTGCAGTAAGGCTATCCTTAGCCATTTCGAGCAATAAATTTTTATTCTGTCAAAATTCCAGAACTTTCTTTTAAGCCTGGATGTAACTGACCTCAACATTAAGATGTTTTTTGTATTTTGGGTGTTTGCACTTAACGCAGGTACTTCATGTAAAGTATCACTCACCAGAGTTGTTTCTATGTCAGGCATGGCTGAAAAACATGGACTGAATGCCTCACAATCAGTTGAAGGAGAAACTAAGTATTTAGTAAAGGCCAAGCAAATTTGATAAGGTTTTCCCTTTCAGTGCTTGTAAAACACCAATCTCATAAAGATGAGATCTACGCAGTCTAGCCTTATTATTATTATGTAATAATGAAGCATAATTATCTTGATGTCTTACACTATCATACTTACCAACTGCTTTCAGCCAGTCAGTAACCCAAGGGGGAAAAAAAAGTCAAAACCATGGATGATAATTTAAAAAAAAAAGAAGAGATTAATATGACTAATATGAACAGGAATGGCATATATATAGAACTGCAGATTTTATAAGGAAAGAGTAAATTCCTCACCATCTATAAATTCAAATTACTTAATTATTCAATAAACTATTACTCTAATTAATATTAATACACTATTCATATTAAGGTGAGTACGGGCTTGGCTCACCCAGGGTCCTGAACTGGATATCATCATTCTTCTTTTTCTTGGTGATTCCCTTCTACTTCTCTCTCGGGGTTATTCAGAATACTTTTTTTTTTTTTTTTTTTTGGCTGGTGCAGCATAACGCTTCCTTGCACCATATGGCTAATAATAATAATGTAGCTGAGTGGTCAGAAGATGGAGTGCAGTAGCACACACTGTTTGAGCAGACTGCAGTTCAAGCCCCTGACTGCTAAATATGGTTGATCTGCTAACCAGTGCATGGCAGATTACGGTCTATTCCCCTCAATATGAATTGTTTGAGGAGGATTCCATCCTGCAGTGGATTGATAATGGCTGCTGCATATTAATTAATGTAATAAGTTTGGAAATAGTTAATAATTAGCTATTCAGTAGTGTTTTTTTCGTAATCCCGCACTTCAGTCCGTAAGTCACGGTCAGCCCGCAAGTCACCGCCAGCTTCGCTATTCTGACGGGCAGTTTCGACTTGCTGAGCATGCGCGACACTCACTCTATCTTACGGTTGCCTCTGTATCTGCCAGTCTTATGTGCTGGGTATTGTCACGGAACATGCGCGACACTCTCCGTATCTGCCGGTCTACATACTGAGAGAGCAGTTCCGACTTGACTGAGCATGCGCGACACTCACTATATCTGCCAGTCTGGGTATTTGGAATTGTCACAGATACTACTGGCAGTAATTTTTATTTTTTCGTTTTCAGAAGGAATAAAAACAATTTCCTGACTACATAAGAATTTTATTATAAAAGTAGATAGTTATAAAAACAATATATATATATTTTTCGTTTTCACAAATAAAAACCAATTTCCTGACTACACAGGAATTTGATTATAAAAATAGATAGTTATAAAAACAATAATGGAAATAGGTAATTATTATTTTCAGGTAATATATTTTGTATTGCCTGATAATAATATGAGTATGTTTTGTGATTATTTGTGAATTATTACACTTGTGAAAAGGTGAATTAAATAAAAATAGATACACTACTTAATGCTATAGATCCAATGATTTTAACTTTCTCTCTTTATATACACATGTGTATATATATATATATATTAAACTTTCCAAAAAAGTATGGTAGTACATTTGTTAAAAATCATTTCAAGTGACAATAAACTGAACATGTGCAATGAAGATACATTATTTTAATTGAATTTTTCTCTCTTTTGCTGACGCGAAATGAGTAATTTTATCCTAATTTATGTTTCGCGCAAAGAATTTCGATGGATACAATTCATATATTGGTTAATATATTCAATTCATATATTGGTTTTCGACCTTTTTTTTTTTAAATACGGCACCCTTACTCAATTTTCTGTCTGTTAGATCCGATTCTCTCTATCTAATAAAAAAATATATATATGTTATACGATAGTTCTTAAAATAATATAACTATAAACAAAATTACAATTTATAATACAAATTATATATACAGGGTTGATAAAATTAAAGTATCCCTATGTAGAGGGCTATGGAGCGAGTTCTAAGGCTCGTACTGAAGAGAAATTTGGATAACAGGTACAATAAAGAATGCGCTCGCCATTCATTGGAAAAAAAAAAAAAAAAAAAAATTGTTACAAAATTTGTCACTGTATAGCGCGTAACCATCTTAGTTACGATTATGCAAATAACTTACGTTATTTGCATAATAGTACCTTATTGTCACTGCACAGCTCTACTGTACTGTATAAAAGCAAAGCAGTCTCTTCAAAATCATACAGTTGATGTTCGCCCGCACTACAGCAGCAATACCAACAACGTTGAAGGAAAAGGCGCTATTAGTGAAGTTGTACTATCAGAACAGCAACAATCATTCTTCTTTTTTGCTTTCTTGGTGACCCCCTTCTATTTCTGATTCTCTCTCTCTCTCTCTCTCAGGGATTTTTTTTTTTTTTTTTTTTTTGGCTGATGCAGCACCATATATGGCTAATAATAATAATAATAATAATGCAGCTGCGGCTATCGAGAATTCCGGCGTCAGGAGCGCATAAGTAGTAGTGGCATGTGATGCAAGAAAGCAAGTGCAGCATCATACAAAAAAAAAAAAAATTACAAAACATAAGATAAGACGTGGACCTATGACTGTTTGTGCTGTCTGAAAAATGATTGCGAAATTTGAAGCGACAGGACATCTTGGTGTTCAACCAGGTAGAGGTCGAAAACGAGTGGACTCCTCTCGTGTTGAAGATGTGGCTGTGGTGTCGTGGATTTATCAAGTCAATCTCCATGTGGTAGCGCAAGTGTGCCAGCTGTTTCTCGTGAAGTGGACATGCCGCTTTCCACTGTAAGGCATGACAAATGCACATGCTACAGCAGCTAAAGCATGGTGATGCAGATATTAGTTTTACATACGCATTTCGGTTTCTGGCGTGAATGACAGTGGATATCATTTGGCCATGGAACATCCTTTGGAGTGATGAAGCCCACTTCTGCTTAAACGGACAAGTGAATACGCACAACTGTCACATTTGGGCAACCGAAAACCCTCGAGTTATCCAAGAGATCCCGTTGCATTCTCCAAAAGTGACAGTGTGATGTGGATTTATGGCCACATTCATGATTGGGCCATATTTTTTTGAACAGGTAGCACCAACTGGACCTCGCACCTGTTCCGTTACCGGACAGCGATATTATGAAATGTTGTCAAATTTCGCAATACCACAGCTGCAACAACGTGAGTGCCTTCAGGATACCATATTCATGCAAGATGGTGCGCCACCCCACATCCACCGTTGTGTCCAAAGATTGCTAAGGCAACACTTTACAAACGAACGGGTCACTAGCCGTTGTTTCCAGACATCTTCGCCACCCCGATCACCGAACCTCACCCCATGCGACTTCTGGTTGTGGGGTTTTTTGAAGAACCAGGCGTATCGGGTAGGATGTCAAACTCTGGCAGATCTGAAGGATAGCATTATAGGTCATGCGTCTAATGCTGGCTATTCCAGTTGACACAGCGCTGTTCATGTGATTTATATTGCCACAGCGCCATATAGTGACAAATTTTGTAACATTACCCCCCCCCCCAACAAATGACGAGCGCATTCTTTATTGTACTTGTCCAAATTTCTCTTCAGTACGAGACTTAGAACTCGCTCCAGAGCCCTCTACACAGGGATACTTTAATTAATTTTAACAACCCTGTATATATATAATAATTTTATTCTTTATATAGAAGTACAGTACTAAATAAACATCAATTTTAGATCACTACAAAATTAAAAAGATACCGCACATCTTTTTATAATGAAAAAAAATTATAAATAAAAAAAAAAAGTTTAAGTAACTTAAACCCAAATTATGTGGCAACCCTGGAATGTCGTTGCGGTACCCTGGGTTAGTACATTGCCAGTACTGTATACGTATACGTATTGTCAGTGTCAGGCATGCTCAGTCAAGTCGGAACTGCCCGTCAGAATACGATTCACGCCAGCTGGCGGTGACTTGCGGCCACATTCATGATTGGGCCATATTTTTTTGAACAGGTAGCACCAACTGGACCTCGCACCTGTTCCGTTACCGGACAGCGATATTATGAAATGTTGTCAAATTTCGCAATACCACAGCTGCAACAACGTGAGTGCCTTCAGGATACCATATTCATGCAAGATGGTGCGCCGCCCCACATCCACCGTTGTGTGGATGTGAGGTGGCGGATTACCGTTTTTTTTTTGTTTTTTTTTACATTTGATTAAATATTTCCTGGTTTTATCAATTATGATCAATTACCTTAAGTATCCTGCTCAGATAGCAAACAAACTGAATGAGTATTTTGCATCTACATTCACACGTGAGGAATTATTACAATTTGAAAATGGAAGAAGGTTATCAAATTGTAGCAGTGTGCTTAATGATTTTGTAATAACTGAGAGCAAAGTGGAGGAGAAATTGTTGAAGTTAAACATAAGAAAGGCACCTGGGGTGGATGGGATCTATCCAGTTATTTTAAAGGAGGCGGCAAAGCAACTAAGCAAACCCTTAGCCATAATTATGAGAGCATCCTTGGACTCAGAGGAGGTTCCCACGGACTGGAGATGTGCAAATGTTTCCCCAATTCACAAAGGTGGATCGAAGGGTGACACGAGTAATTACAGACCAGTTAGTTTAACTTCTGTTCCGGGTAAAATAATGGAGTCGCTGGTTAAAGATGCATTGCAGGATCATCTAGACAAGACTGCAGCAATAATTCAAACACACATGGGTTTGTTAAGGGAAAGTCTTGTCTGACAAATTTGATTGGTTATTATGATGTGGTCACAAAGGAACTGGATGCAAAAAATAATTTTGATATCATATACTTGGATTTCAGGAAATCTTTTGACACTGTTGCGCATGGAAGACTACTGTACAAATTGGAGCAGAATGGTATTAAGGGTAAGTTGCTACAATGGATAAAAGGATGGTTAAGTGGGAGAAGACAGAGGGTGGTAATCAATGGGTGCTGCTCTTCGTGGACTAATATTATTAGTGGAGTCCCACAGGGTTCGGTGTTGGGTCCACTGTTGTTTTGTGTATTTATCAATGATATTGATGAAGGTATATCAGGCTTAATGTCGAAGTTTGCAGATGACACAAAGGTTGGCAGGGTTGTTAATGACAGTAATGGCAGTGTGCTACTGCAACAGGATCTAGATAATTTGGGCAGATGGGCTAAGAAGTGGCAACTGAAATTCAACCTTGACAAATGCAAAGTACTGCATATGGGTAGAAGTAACCCCAGAGAAACGTACCAACTGTGTGGTACTACACTTAAGGTGGTAGAAAATGAAAAAGACCTGGGAGTAATTGTGCAGTCAGATATGAAGTTTTCTGAGCAGTGCAGACAGGCTGCTAGGGCGGGTCATGGGGTTTTGTCAATGATATATAGGAATTTTGCTAGCAGGGAAAAGGAGGTGATTGTCCCTCTGTATAAGGCAATGGTCAGGCCACGCCTTGAGTACTGCGTACAGGTCTGGAGGCCTCATTTTAGGAAGGATGTAGATTTGCTTGAGCGTGTACAGAGAAGAGCAACACGATTGGTGAGGGGAATGAAGGGATTCTCTTACCAAGAGAGGCTTAAGTTCTGCAAATTGCAGTGGCTGGAGACTAGGCACCTGCGCGGTGATCTGATTGAGGTCTATAAGGCCTTGAATGGGTTGAGCACGCTGAATTCTGATGGGATCCTTCCACTTGTTCAGATTACCAACCTACGGGGACATAAGTTCAAATTAAGAAAGGACAGATGTAGAATAGATGTGCGGAAATTTGCCTTTAGCCAGCGGGTGGTTAATTGCTGGAACAAACTTCCATCTGTCTTTGTAGAAGTTGATAGGTTAAATAAATTTAAGGAGGAACTGGACAGGCATTTGGAGGGAATGGTGTGATTTTTTTTTTGGCTGATGCTGCATAAGCTCCTACACTTGCTTTCTTGCATCATGTGCCACTACTACTACTACTACTACTACTACTAATTGCACTCCAGATTTATATGAGAAGCACTTCTCGGTAATCCTGAACTTTATAGTGTCGTGAGTCTCGGTCAGCCCGCAAGTTACCGTCAGCTCCAATTTCTCGTGAATCGTATTCTGAGGGACAGTTCCGAAACGTGCGCGATACTCTCCGTATCTGCCGGTCCACATATTATTATGGAACAGTTCCGATTTTACTGAGCATGCGCGGTACTGACTAGAGTAGTAACATATCTTACTTCTCTGTGTGCCCGTCTATGTATTGGGAATTGTCACAGAGCATGCGCGACACTCTATCTGCCGGTCTGTATACATTACAGTACTGGCAATCCACTACGTACTCACAGTAATTTTAATTTTTTCCTTTTCAGTAAGAATAAAAACAATTTCCTGACTACATAAGAATTTGATAATAAAAATAAAAGTAGATAGTTATAAAAACAATAATGGACTGCAGGAGGCTTCCATCCTGCAGTGGGTTGATAATGGCTGAACTTTATTTATATATAGATAGAAAGTTAAAATAATTGGATCCATAGCATTAAGTACTATATGTATTTAATTCACCTTTTCACAAATGTAATACATATTACCCCAGGGGCTCACATCTGGTGAGTATGGGCTTGGCACACCCAGGGTCCTGAGCTGGATATCATCATTCTTCTCTTTCTTGATTTCTTGGTGATTCCCTTCTACTTCTGACTCTCTCCCTCAGGAATTTTTTTTTTTTGGCTGGTGCAGCATAAGCTTCAGGCTTCCTTGCACCATATGGCTAATAATAATAATATAGTCAGTGTCATGCATGCTCAGTCAAGTTGGAACTGCCCATCAGAATAGGATTCACGACAGGTTGGAGCTGGTGGTAACTTGCGGGATGACTCACGACAATAAAGTGCAGAATTACCCTAAAGAAATACTTCTTTCTGTCCACGATGTCAGTAGACAACTACACAAATAATTATAATAACAATAAAAGCAATGTAAATCAAACTTGCTACGCTCCATTAACACTAATCAAATCCACATACAGTAACAGCTTTATTAGCATTGGGCATGCGCGTTAGTACTCTCTGGGTTTTGATGGCTGTGTTAGTTCCATGTTCATACAATGATGGTGCTGGGAATAACTGAGCAAGTGTCCATTCTTACTACTCTGTGTACACAGATTAATTAATATGAATAATTTATTGATATTAATTGAAATAATGGTTTATCGAATAGTTAAATAATTTAAATCTAGATATTTCTATATGATAGCTCCCACTTGTTTTAGTCTAGTAAACTGTGCACAAGAAAGTTATAAGCATGTTTCAGTCTTTATCTGTATCAGTATCTTTCTTAAAATTCCAATATCAAAATTATCTGAATTTTGATGCTAGTGTTGTAAGAAAGATACTAAGGCAGAATGTGCTGGTCCCAAAGGAACTAGTAGTTGTTGGTGACTCTATTATCAGGGAAACGGGAAACATGCTTTGTAAAAAGGATAGGTGGAACAGGACAAGGGTATGTCTGCCAGGGGCAAAGGTTGATGACGTTGTAGAGTAGATATCATCTTTTAAGGGCACAAAAGGTGATATAGTTGTACACGTTGGCACTAATGATATTAAGAGCAGGAGACCGGCGGAATTACTTAAAAAGTACAGGTCACTGTTGAAAAAAAGCCGTGAATTAGGGTTGAATTTGAAAGTGTCTGCAATTCTGCCCAGACACGATAGGAGGGAGTATATGATGAGAGCCCTGTCGATCAATCCGGCCCTGGAAAGATTGTGCAAAGCCCAAGGGGTAGAATTTTTTTCAGCCTGGTCTGTACTTGTTAACAGGAGAGACTGTTTCTACAGGGATGGGATACACTTAAATAGAAAGGGTGCAAGAATGTTTGCTGATGCTATCGAGGCAGTGTTAGGTGGGTCGGAAAACTGCTAGATTGGGAGGATACAAGGACTAATAGATTAACAGTAGCCACTGGCAGAGGTGAAAGTGATTCTTGCACTGCTCCTATTGGAATGAGCCGCAGCCTGGAAAATAAGATGCAGGATATTTCAGAGACTGCTGGGAATAATTGGGGTACAAGTAAACACATGGGTTGTGTTAGGGTAGCTAAGAAAAATAACAGGTGCATGTATACTTGCGTGTACACCAATGCTAGGAGTTTAGTAAATAAATTTGATGAATTTGAGGTATTGCTCAAAACATCAAAGGCAGATATTGTGGGGATTTCAGAGACGTGGTGTCACACAGATATAAGGAATGCAGAACTGGAATTTGGGGAGTACAATATCTACAGGAAGGGAGGAGGGGTTATGCTATTAGTTAAGAAATACATAAAATTCAAGGAAGTGAAGCCAGTCAACATCGCTGGACAGTGCAGTGTCGAGTCAGTTTAGTGTGACATAAGCATTGGGAGATCAAAATTGAGAGTAGGAGTGTGCTATAGGCCTAATCACTCTGATGAGTATAATAAGAAACTGTACAGGGAAATAGAGTGGGCCAGTAAATCAGAGAGTCTTATAATGAGGGATTTTAATTTCCCAGATATTGACTGGAATTTGGGGGCTGGTCACTCACACAGTAGCAAGACTTTTGTGGATTTATTGGATGATTGTTTTCTACATCAGCATGTTCGGGAGGCAACTAGAGGGAGTAATACTCTTGATTTGATTATCAGTAGTGATTCTTCATGCATTAAGAATCTGCAGGTAAATGAACCACTAGGTGGCAGTGATCACAGTGTGCTGAAGTGGGATTTACTCAAAGAGGTAACTACTATTAGAGGTAAAGGGAAGGGTTTTTGCTTTCTTAAGGAGATTACGATGGACTGAGACAGTATTTAAATTCTATACAGTGGGACCAACTGATGATGTTACCAACAGCAAATTCAAAATGGGAAGCATTCAAAGATTTGGAAGCTACTAGGCTTTACATACCAACTAAGAAATATTGTTCAAGGTTTAGGCCTAAGTGGATGTCAGATGAACTAATGAGACATATGGCAGAGAAGAAAAATGCATGGGATACATACAAATTAACACGTGACACAGAAGCCTATGATAGATACAAGTTGATCTGTAACCAAGTTACAAAGAAGGTTAGGCAGGCAAAGGCAGATTACGAGAAATCTTTGGCAAGCGTTGCAAAGAAAAACAGCAAAGAGTTCTTTACTTATGTAAACTCTAGAAGGAAGATGATGAATCAGATTGGTCCACTTGATATCGATGGGTCAACGGTTGATGATCCTGCTCAGGTAGCTAACAAACTAAATGAATATTTTGCATTGACATTCACACATGAGGAGTTATTCAGCGAGGGGAATGCCAGAAGTGTATTCAACTCTGGCAGTAAGCTAGAGAATCTTGTAATAACTGAGAGTAAAGTGGAGGAGAAATTGTTGAAGATAAACACAAGAAAGGCACCTAGGGTGGATGGGATCTATCCAGTTATATTAAAGGAGGCAGCAAAGGAATTAAGCAAACCCTAAGCCATAATTATGAGAGTTTCCTTGGTTCAGGGGGAGTACCCATGGACTGGAGATGTGCAAATGTGACCCCATTTCACAAAGGAGGATCAAAGGGCGACACAAGTAATTATAGACCTGTTAGTTTAACTTCTGTTCCAGGAAAATTAATGGAGGCACTGGTTAAAGAAGCACTGCAGGATCATCTAGACAAGACTTCAGTTATAACTCGGACACAGCATGGTTTTGTTAAAGGGAAGTCTTGCCTGACCAATTTGATTGGATACTATGATGCAGTCACAAAAGAACTGGATGCAGGGAATAACTTTGATATTATATACTTGGATCTTAGAAAGGCTTTTGATACTGTTGCACATGGAAGACTGCTGCACAAATTGGAGCAATGTGGCATTGGAGACAAATTGCTGCTATGGATAAAGGGGTGGTTGAGGGGGCGAAGACAGAGAGTGGTAATCAATGGACACTTGCTCATCGTGGACTAATGTTGTTAGTGGAGTCCCTCAGGGTTCAGTATTGGATCCATTATTGTTTTCTGTATTTATAAATGATATTGATGATGGTATATCAAGCTTAATGTCCAAGTTTGCAGACGATACGAAGGTTGGCAGGGTTGTCAAGGACACTACTGACACTATGCTACTGCAACAGGATCTGGAAAGGTTGAGCAGATGGGCTGAGAGGTGGCAAATGAAGTTTAACATTGACAAACGTAAAGTACTACATATGGGAAACAGCAACTCCAGAGCAATATATCAACTCTGTGGTACTACACTGACATTGGTAGAGAATGAAAGGGACCTGGGGGTGGTTGTGCAGGCAGATATGAAGTTTTCTGAGCAGTGCAGACGGGCTGCAAGAGTAGCTCGTGGTGTATTGTCGATGATATATAGGAATTTTTCTAGCAGGGATAAGGAGGTGATTATTCCCTTGTATAAGGCAATGGTCAGACCACACCTAGAGTACTGTATACAGGTCTGGAGGCCTCATTTCA
Source organism: Mastigoproctus giganteus (assembly GCF_048544385.1). NCBI lineage: Eukaryota > Metazoa > Arthropoda > Arachnida > Uropygi > Thelyphonidae > Mastigoproctus > Mastigoproctus giganteus. The sequence goes on from NC_143581.1 coordinate 180,995,510, forward strand.
AGAAGGATGTAGAGATGCTGGAACGAGTACAGAGAAGGGCAACAAGATTAGTGAATGGAACAAATATTAAAGATAAAGATAATGCAAACGCAGTAAATGTAAAAATTAATTTCGATATCACATACATGGATTTTAGAAAAGCTTCTGATACTGTTAGGCATAACATACCATTATACAAATTATAGCAGTGTGTCATTAAGAGCAAGTTACTGCTATGGATAAAGAGATGGCTGACTGAGTGAAGACAGAGAGTTGTTATTAATAGATATAACTATTAATAGAGTCCCCCCAGGATTCAGTGATGCGCCCATTGTTGTTTTCTATATTTATTAATGATATTGATGAAGAGATATCGGGCTTCATGTCCACGTTTGCAGATGATACAAGGTTGGAAGGGCGGTAAATGACAGTAATCAAGGTGCGACGTGCGGAAATTTGCCTTTAGCCAGCGGGTGGTTGGTGGGTGGAACAGACTTCCATCCCTTGTCGTGGAAGTTGATAGCCTAAATAAGTTTAAGGCTCAGCTGGACAGGTATTTCGAACGAACAGAGGGGTGAAGTGGAAGTGGTTATTTTTATTTATTTATGTTACTTTTTTTTTTTTTTTTTTTTTTTTGGCTGATGCTGCATAAGCTTGCTTTCTTGCATCAAATGCCTCTACTAATGCTAATGCTAATGCTAATGCTAATGCAAAGGGGTGCTCTTACGAAGAAAGGCTTAAATTTTGCAAATTACAGTGTCTGGAGACTAGGCACCGGCAAGGTGATCTGATAGAGGTGTATAAAGCCTTGAATGGTTTGAGCATGCTCAACGCTGATGGGATTCTTCCTCTTGCTCAGAGTAATCACCTGGGGGGTCATAAATTCAAATTGAGGAAAGACAGATGTAGGATAGACGTGAGGAAATTTGCCTTTAGTCAGCGGGTGGTTGGTGGAACAGACTTCCATCCCTTGTCGTGGAAGTTGATAGCCTAAATAAGTTTAAGGCTCAGCTGGACAGGTATTTCGAACGAACAGGTGGTTATCTTTTATTTTATTTATTTATTTTTTTTGGCTGATGCTGCATAAGCTTGCTTTCTTGCATCAAATGCCTCTACTAATGCTAATGCTAATTTGTATTAGCAAAGAAAGCAAAGCTTATCTCTCAGTAACAGCATTGGAATATATGTCAAAGCATCTTTACAGTTTATGAAATCAAGGATTGTATTAAAGACTGTGACACACTGCTTTATTATTACTATTATTAATTTATTTAATTTTATGACTTAAATCAACATGCCTTTATATATATAAGTTTGTACAGTATTAATATATTGAATAAAGTATGCATGTGGATGGCTGGAAAACAAGTGTAGTAGATATGTGAAAGAATGTTAATATCCTAAAAGTTATGATGAATTAAGAAAATTATGGGCTGAATTACTAAGCCAATAGAAGGTGGGAGAACCGTAAAGTAAAATTAGTACAACGAAATACCAATAAAACAAAAATAAAAGTAGAAAGTGGTACAGCTGTCATCATGTATCAATATTTGTTTCAGCTGACATCAGATCAAGCACATTTGCCTTACTTATATTCAACCCTTATCTAAATATGTTCCCCCCATATCTTTTTTTTTTTTTTTTTATGAAAACCTCAAACACGAAGGTATCAAAACCTATAGTACTTAGTACCATGCATGGGTTGAAGGAGAAGTAGGGGGGAGGGGGAAGCTGGAAACTTTGCTCTAGAGACTAAACTGATGACAGCTTTACCACTTTTTACTTTTATTTTTGGTTTATTGGTAGTTTGATATACTAATTTTATTTTATAGTTCTTCTACCTTCCATTGGCTTAGTAATTCAGTCCATAATTTTCTTAATTCATCATAACTTTTAGGATATTAACATTGTTTCACATATTCACTATAATTATTTTTCAACTATCCTCACCCTTCTAGTTACTGGCACTTTGTGTAACTTTCACATCCATTTATGCATACTTTATTCAATATATTAATACAACTTATATATACTCTTGCATGCTGTAATGCTGTTTTGCACTTTTAGGTGCATCTGTCATACCTGATTTATTAATCTTTCATCTACCGAAACCATTTCATCAACTGAATATCTTTTTATCCTATGTAACTTTTTAAACATTACCTTTAATAGGTTATATTTAATATTCATGTTTATATATATATATATATATGAAAGAATGCTAACTTACTTTTGTTAAAGATAATAACTAACTCAGTAATAAGGCAGTCAAAATTTAGTCAGATAATTGTGTTCCAAATTCTCCATTGATTCCAGATTCTTTGTAATTTTGTGTAGTATACAAAAAAAAAAAAAAAAAAAAATATATATATATACATATATATATTAGTGGATCTGTTAGCAGCTAAATGATGCAGGGTTCGTTTAATATGATCTCAGGCCCAAAATAATAAATAAATAAAGGAAAAGAATTAAATAAAAATTAAAACTGAAGTCAAAAGGAGTTCAGTTCATTGAAACCTAGAACAGTTTAGTGTAGATTTATGGAATTAAGATCAAATAAGTAATATTTTAAAATGAAATGGCAGACTTGGCTAAATTGCAGCCTAGAAGGAGATTAAGATGATAGTCATGTGTGCCTGTTGCAATAAACATTAATAAATGAAGAATTTTTATATATACTACTGTATATAAAATTGTAGGTAATTATAGCAGGTTTCAGTACAGTGAGACCAGTGCACCTGTCTCACTGTACTGAAACCTTTTATTTTTACATACCTGAACCCAGTAGTGTGTACTTAAAAATTCTGTATTTATTAATGTTTATTGGAACTGGCACATGACTGTCATCTTAATCTCCTAGGCTGCATTTTGGCCAATGTGTGGCCATTGTATTAAAAATATTAAAAAAAAAATTGCTTATTAAATATGTGTGAAAACTTAAGTAAATTACCATATTACACTGAAGAACATAAGGGGAAAAAACTGGATTTGAACTGAGGAAGCAGAAAACCACTGTCCATCACATTCCCACACAGCTCTTATAACTTTTATTTATTTTTTCTCGAAATATTTACTTATGTTTATATTTCATTATTCAGCCGTCTTTCATAGAGTTCTTTTTTTTGTATAGAAATAATAATTAATTATGAATATCTCATACTAATAATCAGTGAATCTATATACATTCCATTATTCCATTATACATTCCATAATCCATTATTGTTTTCTGTATTTATAAATGATATTGATGATGGTATATCAAGCTTAATGTCCAAGTTGGCAGACGATACGAAGGTTTGCAGGGTTGTCAAGGACACTACTGACTCTATGCTACTGCAACAGGATCTGGAAAGGTTGAGCAGATGGGCTGAGAGATGGCAAATGAAGTTTAACATTGACAAACGTAAAGTACTACATATGGGAAACAGCAACTCCAGAGCAATATATCAACTCTGTGGTACTACACTGACATTGGTAGAGAATGAAAGGGACCTGGGGGTGGTTGTGCAGGCAGATATGAAGTTTTCTGAGCAGTGCAGACGGGCTGCAAGAGTAGCTCGTGGTGTATTGTCGATGATATATAGGAATTTTTCTAGCAGGGATAAGGAGGTGATTATTCCCTTGTATAAGGCAATGGTCAGACCACACCTAGAGTACTGTATACAGGTCTGGAGGCCTCATTTCAAGAAGGATGTAGAGATGCTGGAACAAGTACAGAGAAGGGCAACAAGATTAGTGAATGGAACAAAGGGGTGCTCTTACGAAGAAAGGCTTAAGTTTTGCAAATTACAGTGTCTGGAGACTAGGCACCGGCAAGGTGATCTGATAGAGGTGTATAAAGCCTTGAATGGTTTGAGCATGCTCAACGCTGATGGGATTCTTCCTCTTGCTCAGAGTAATCACCTGAGAGGGCATAAATTCAAATTGAGAAAAGACAGATGTAGGATAGACGTGCGGAAATTTGCCTTTAGCCTGCGGGTGGTTGGTTGGTTGGTTGGTGGAACAGACTTCCATCCCTTGTCGTGGAAGTTGATAGCCAAAATAAGTTTAAGGCTCAGCTGGACAGGTATTTCGAACGAACGGAGGGGTGAAGTGAAAGTGGTTATTTTTTATTTATTTATTTGGCTGATGCTGCATAAGCTTGCTTTCTTGCATCAAATGCCTCAACTAATGCTAATGCTAATTACGGAGGCGGATTTAACGGCAGGCGAACCGGGCGCGTGCCCTGGTCCCCGACTTCTGAAGGGCCCACGCCAAACCCCAACAAATTAGTTGAACTAATATGTTCAACTATTAGTTCAAAATTTTGTGATTATTATTATGCTATTATTAATTATATTATACATATATTATATTCAAATTTTATTGGAAATAAAACATTAATAGTACATAATATTTTTTATTTATTTAAAAAATGGTTAACATGTATTTTTATTTTCCCTGTCTCTCTCTTTTTTTTAAGGGGCCCAATATTTTCTTCTGCGACCGAAGCCTCAACCCACCTTAATCCGCTACTGTCTATATAGTATCCATGGAAACTACAAAACTGTAGAAAATTCTCCAGGAACTCTTCGTAATGTTCCGGCCTGTTTCCGTGTTCATACAATGATGGCTACACTTTCTATGCGCTTCCCATGTAAAAGAAATAGATCGTCGATATAGCTTAGCTTAATTTTTCAGCACTCACCTCATAGTAATCCGCTTAGTTGGTTGAAAGTTTTACCACGTACATAGTGGTTATGAGATTCTAATAACTTACGGGGATTATAAATTAAAAAAATAAGTTATGGGCTTTAAAAATTTTTCTAAGAAAGGAAAGTGCACCTTCCATTCTATGGTTGTCTAATTAAAATAAATTAAATGAAGTGAGATAAAAGCTAATGGCCGCGCACGAGCGACTTTCGAAATCGTCTTCAGTTAGCTATAGTGAAGCTATAGCTAACTGAAGACGATTTCGAAAGTCGCTCGTGCGCGGCTATTAACTTTTTTGAGTGCTGAAAAATTAAGCTAAGCTATATCTACGATCTAGTCATTACATCACAGCACATAAGGATTCCTTAAAATATCATCATTTAAAACGAATTAACATTATCGTCTATGAGAGTGTCCACTTTGTATTTACTACTACTGTGTGGTATCGCCACCGTCCTCCCCACACCGGGTGGAAAAGGCCCGGGTCGAATTTCGTCAATAACGCGAGAAATTTTAATTAATGGGCTTCTTTCACTCCATGGCTAAGTTGGTCGGTCTCAGGCGTAGATAGCAAGGAATTTTTCCCCAGAAACGGGTTTTTTCGTCCAACAACACAGCCAAATTGACCAGAGAATACACGCAATTTACAGACACAAATACAGGTTTATGTAATCAATTACGGGTACCGTAATATAATATTTTTTTATTAGGCTTATCTCGTTTCGCCGGCCCTGGCTGCACTAATATGGCCATAATATGAGATTTTTGAAAGTTCACTACCCCGAGTAGACGACTCATAAAAATAACATTTCAGGAAATACAATAGGTGGAGCTTGAAGTAATACTACAGTCACAGAGTCTGTGACTACAGGAACTGACTGCCATGTGGTTGTCTCTTTGTTTTGTGGTTGTTCGTAGGAAATGCTATTTAAAGTTTTTGTTTTCGCGATTAATTTCTCCAAAGTTTGTAGAAGGTGGTTATATGGGATATTGCGTTCCCGTTGGAAACTATAAAGATACGTTATTCTTGCCAAACACAACATTCCCTCATCATGTAAAGAGCAACCAACGAGTTGAGAGGGACTTGGAAATTGAAAAGGTAAAACGAAGAAAATTTTAGTACATATGTTTTAGTGTTGGATCGTACGAGGTACCCAAAAAGTTATCTACCTCTGTAAAAGAACTACATCAGTATTGGAAATGGAGAGGGGAACCTGTGAAGCGAACCAAAATGCAGTGAGAAAAAGAAAGCCATTGTGCAGAGATTATTTTACCACGGTGAGATTAACAGTTATAATAACAGTGACGACATATTTGTGTAATAGGTTACTGTTATTAACAACGCACATCTGAAGTGTTTAAATAATCGGCCTTACACTGCAAATGGTTCCATGTACAACAATCCAGAAAAGAACTTGTTTTCATTAACCCCCAACCTTAATTCTAAGTCTTGTGCTGAGACAAACATTGCGAAATCGACTTCGTACTCATTGTTCCTCAGCTTACTTCAGTTTTCTTTTCTCTTAAAAGAAATTTACACCGACCTTGAAGTGGTTAATCACTCATTACAAAGCTAAAGTCTACTTAATCCATAATGTAGCTGAAATCATTGCCCACTTAAGTGCTCCGGAGACATGGGGCTGGGCACAGTTTTGGGGTCCCTGGATTGGAATAATATAAAAGAAACTATTATAGGGGGAGGACTGTTATACTGGGAGTGAGGGGTGTCACCCTTGAATAGACCTAGGCTAAAATAAAATAAATTATCAAAAAAAAAAAAAAAATAGTAGAAATCAGTACTGTTGTAATTAACAGAACAAAAAGCTATAAAAATGAGAAAGCAGTGTATGTATTATTATATACACATTGTTTAATTTCCTTGAACATAGTGTAAATAAAATAAATTATCAAAAAAAAAATAGTAGAAATCAGTACTATTGTAATTAACAGAACAAAAAGCTATAAAAATGAGAAAGCAGTGTATGTATTATTATATACACATTGTTTAATTTCCTTGAACATAGTGTATGGGCAAATATTTTGTCTGAAAGCCATAAAAGTTCTTACTGTGTTATTCAAACACTTTGAAGTTCCAATTATTTTATAATACAAGTGAGTTTATTAGGTGATCTGTCTGTTGCTGTTCCAGAATAAGACTAACAGTCCATTTATGAATGGCTTTTTTGTATGTTGCACAACAACAATCAAGCCTGTTATTAAGATTAAATTAATTGAATTTATTAATTTTAGTTAATAATATTAAATTAAATTGTGCTAGACACATGGACATTATTGTTTACACATTTTCTTGCTCTAAGGCTCATCTGTTCTTGATATCTTCTGCTCTCAACACTGTAGCCCAATTTGTGTTTTTGCTCACTATATTGCTGGAGTTCAATATATGCCCTCCATTTTGAGAGCAAAGTAGAAATACTTGGAAAATAGAATTATTGGTTCTGATCTCTGAAAAAGTTTTCTTGATATTGTCATAACTTGAATATCAGTACCTACCAAGGGTTTCATCAGATCTCTGAACAGGAAGTAATCACTTGGGTTGGTGGTTTAAATCCCGTAATCTGCAATCTCACAAAGCTGCAACTGCTTGAAGGAATATGTTTATAGGAGCATTGTTACAAACAGGTAAGGCACCTCCTCAATTTCCCTCTTCTCTGTTCTTTTGTGGCCTCTTAAATTTTTGATACAGCAGCACGGACTTCTCACTGATTGTTTTCTTATAAAATTGTGGTCATGAACTTCCCAGCAAGGGTAGAGTCCTAAATCTGTTGGGTGGTGGTGGCGACCCATGGTGTTTACATTTCCAGAAACAGAATGCACAGACTGCATTTGTTTCTGGCTCCTATTGATGGATCTACATTTCATAACAAGATGTAGTTCTTCAAAGAAACTTTTGTAGAGCTGCATCATACATGTGTGAATTTTCTTCACAAATTTGAATTCTGCACTGTTTCTGAAGAGGTATGAGCATTCTTGGCACTCAGTGAAAACTAACATTTGACATGGCCAAGAGTTCAAGGAGGATGATTTGTATTAACCCCTCAGAAATATTACATTCATCGACAGTCATAGATACTTTAATATTTCTGTTCTTCAATCAAAGCAAGGAAATCAGATATTCAATTTTTTGGAAATTTTCTGAAGTTTTCACTTCCATTGGTTGTCCTTTTTTGAAGTCATCATCAGTGAATTCCCAATCCCATTTAAGCTGACCAAAATGTAATCTGGTATTCAAAAGGAGCAGCATCACTATATACAGCTTTCATGCATTCATGAATACCTTTTGATCCATTCTCTTTTGTCAAAAATTTGATGATGGCCCAATGCTTCAATTTTGTGACCCACGTTTTCCTTTGGGTTGGCTACTTCCAATCTCTCTTGTTCGTCCTTAGTTTGCTGTATTGTGTTGGGATTGTGCAAATAAGATAACAGGCAGTTCTTTATGTATTAGGCATATTTATAGTCAAGGTAGATAATTTATTGAATGACCCTCATATAAGATCCTGCTCCCCACTATTAAAGAATTGATAACTTTACATAGCTATTTTCATGTTGGGAAAGGAAATTTAAAACAGAATTACTTCAGAGAGAATCCCTTGTCCTGTGTCTTATAAAAATATGAAGATTTTATGATTTTTATTCATAGGGAAAGTCTGTTCAACATTGCTATATACATATAAGGTGACCAGAAATTCAGAATTAGTAAACTGGATATTCAAACAAACTGGATATTCATTTATTCAAACATAACTTGTTCATACTGTATGTGCTGGATTCTGGCCTAGAAGATGATGCGTTCTCATTTTAGCTTCTAATGCATATTCTTAAGATCTGTACCAGTTGAACCATGTGTATTGGAACGAACGGACGGATGAAATGGGAGTTTTTTTTTTTTTTTTTGGCTGATGCTGCATAAGCTTGCTTTCTTGCATCATATGCCTATGCTAACGTTATTTGTTTCTTATTGTAACATGGCAGTACTGTAAGATGAACAGACATTTCTTCAAATTTTATATTTTAAGGAATTACATTTGTTTTGAAGGCTTTTTTTTTTTAAAAAAAAGCCTTCAAAATTAATGATGGTTACTAACTCAGTTAGTAACCATCATTAATCAGATACTGTACCACCGTTAGTGTTATACAATTTGCACCACCACCACACTTCTGGATTAAAGATAAGGAACAAAATGGGTGGTGTGTCGAATTATTTTTTGTACATACATAATGTGTCAGCAAAAGCTTGAAAAGAACTGACCTACATTATTAACATTATTATTATTAGCCATATGGTGCAAGGAAGCCTGAGGCTTATGCTGCACCAGCCAAAAACAAAATTTTTTTTTGAATTACCCTGAGAGAGAAGTAGAAGGGAATCACCAAGAAAGAGAAGAATGATGATATCCAGCTCAGGACCCTGGGTGTGCAAAATAATAAAAACAGTAAGGGGCCCTTTGCCAAATCCCATGTGCTACCCTATTCATAACAGTGCATAAAGAACAGTGGCTGTTTATAAACTACTCCTGGCTTGCACCGCTTTACCATGCCTTTATTAATGACTTGCCCTCATGCCACATTGTCACAACTTGAACAGTACTTTACATGTTTATTCTCACTTTTCATGAACAGTATCAAAAACTTTACTGAAATCTAAGTAAATGATGTCAAAATTGAAAACACATGAAAGAAAAACACTCATACATGTAGAAATTTTTTATTCTAGCTTGGCAATAAACCTCATTTACGAAAGGATGTGGATCTGCTGAAGCAGGTGCAGAGCAACAAGGTTAGTGAGGGGAACAAAAGGGTGCTTTTACCAGGAAACACTTCAGTTCTGTTAATTTCAGTACCTGGAGACTAGACACCGATGAGGAAATCTGATTGAGGTGTTTAAGGCCCTGATTGGATTGCGTAAGCTCAGTGCTGATATAGCTCTTCCTCTTGCTCAGACTGTGTACATTAGGGGGGGCGAAGCATAAATTCAAATTGAGGCAGGATGGTTGTAGGATTGATGTGTAGAATTGGTCTTCAGCCAGTGGGTAGCTGATTGTCGGGACAAACTTCTGTCTTGTGTTGTATAAGTAGTTAGTTGAATAAACTGAGGAAATAGACAAACTGTTAGAATGGATGGCAGGTGATGTGGAAGTGTTTTTATTTATTTTTTTATGGCTGACACCATATAATCTTATTTTCTTGCATTATTAATATCAGTCCTAATACTAACCTACTGAATTAGAGGAGATAACAGTACTTTGTTATGACCTACTAGTGGCTCGTCTTTTATATTCTTCTTTGAAACTGGTGTCATAGACCATCTCGATGGCCACATTTTCCATCTCAGTATTCAATTCTTGCTCAATCAATTATAGAATTCACACAGAAAACAAGACGTTTTTGTGTAATAAGTTGTTGTCTAAGTAGCAGACCAATAGCTTTAAAATCTCCAAACACTAATTCCAATATGCAGTTTGTACACCTTTAACATTTCAGAATTTTTGCCAGGCTTTATCTTCAGAACATATGGAGATTGTAATTAAGTAAAAACAGTGAGAATCAAAGAAATTTACTTTCTCTTGGCATCAGGTATGTCACATAATAATTCTTAGGAAATTATTTATAGCAAAATAATTTCCCAAGAGTTATGTGAGTTTTATAAGAGTAGAACTCAAGATGTGGTCTAATCATTGCCTTATACAATGGGATAATCATCTCCTTATCCCTGCTAGCAAAATTCTTGTATGTCATTGACAAAACTCCATGAGCTGTTCTAGCACCCTGTCTTTACTGCTCAGACAACTTCATATCTGATTGCACAGTTATCCCCTATGTGGTATCATTTTTATTTTAATGATAATCATTATCGTTATTATCATTTTAATGATAATAATGAAGGCTATAGGGCTTAATGTCTAAGTTTGCAGATGATAAAGGTTGGCATGGTGGTTAATGATAGTAATCAGGGTATGCTACTGCAACAAGATCTAGAAAAACTAGGCTGAGAAGTGGCAACTGAAGTTTAGCATCGACAAATGCAAGGTACTGAACATAGTAGCAGTGATACCAGATTAATATACCACTGCTACTATGTTCAGTACCTTACATTTGTCGATGCTAAACTTCAGTTGCCACTTCTCAGCCTAGTTTTTCAAGATCTTGTTGCAGTAGCATACCCTGATTACTATCATTAACCACCATGCTAACCTTTATCATCTGCAAACTTAGACATCAAGCCCTATAGCCCTCATTATCATTAATGATAATAATTCAACATCATTAATAAATATAGAAAACAACAATGGGCCACCACTGAACTCGGGGGATCATGTTTAGTCTCTAGAGCAAAGTTTCCGGCATCCCCCCCCCCATACTTCTCCTCCAACCCATGCACGGTACTTAGTACTATAGGTTTTGATACCTTTCGTGTTTGGGGTTTTCATAAAAAAAAAAAAAAGAAAAAAAAAGTGACCTAATTCATTAGGCCACTGAAAGTTTTACTTTTTTATGACCAGGTTTTGGCGCATTATAGCCTTAGTTGCTAATGCACCAGGCGCCTCTGTAGCCAGGTGGGAAGGAGCAGCAGTGCGTAGCACACACTTCTTGATTAGACCGGGGTTCGAGCCCGTCACCACCAAATACGGAGGATGCGGAAAGGTCAGGGAATGACCACCGCATATCCCGGAGCAATATGGCCTTAGTTGCTAATGCTCCTAAAAACCAAATAACAAACAAACAAACAAGCTAATGCACCAATAAAACCCAACCAACCAACTAACAGGCCCCTCAATTTAGATCTTTCGAGAGCATCCACCCTGTCCTTCAAACTCTCATATAGGCCCATAACAACGCTGAGTTGTCGCCTGATTTCCTTACACTCCTTACATCGCGCACACACAAAGACATCCCCCATGGCAATATCATGTTCCGTTCCAGAGAGTTCGGCAAACATTTCACAAGCTGCACATTTTTTTAGGCTGTGATGCGTTGGAGAATCGCCCCCCTCAGTTCTCCCCCGAGTCACAGCACTCCTGCCACTTTGTGCCTGTTGCTTTGCTGCTCTAGTCTGGGGCATGGTAGTTTAAATTAATAAAATCAATAAATTAAATATCAATAGTATTTGAATAGAAACTGTTAAATAGAAACAGTGAAGCATATTACTATATAATTATGCGTTAGAGCTACCTAAATTAAAAAATTTGAATTCCCTACCACTATATCCAAAAACAATGGCTACAAAAATGGAACGAAATAACGGTTTTACCTATCGTAAGTAAAATCCACAAAAACTCTATCTAAATTAAAAATAAAAAATAACCAGCGTTACTATGACTATGTATTAAGTACAATATAAAATAACAATCATGTAAATAAAAGGCAAACACTTCAGCGCCAAAATTTATGGAATTGTAAGCCACTTTTAACTGTATGTGCATGTTTGTTTGTTTTACTAGTAGTAGCACCTTTTAAAAATAAAGAAAGGAAAGCTTTTTCAAATATTTAAAGTATATTTAAATCCAAGGTACATTACATTTTTCATAACAGTCCTTTCTTTAATAAATTCCAAAAAAAATTAAATAGGAAAAAAAGAAATAAAACATGGTTCACAATCCACCATGAATTTATAATATAAAGTATAGAAAGAATGAGACGTTTCAGTTTTATTTTTATTCTTTTGCAGAGAGCAAACTTTTCTAGTCTTTATTCTTGGCAATTGGAAAATAACATAAAGAAAAAATTCATTCTGCATGATGGTCCACCTTATGCTAATGGTAAAGTTCATATTGGACATGCTGTAAATAAGGTAATGGAATCTAATATTTTGAGTAGCATATTTGTATGTCAGGCTTTTTAAAATAAAAAAAAAACTTTGTATCAAAATGTGTTTTATTCATATGTTACCTGCCATTGTTTATGTAACATTGTTTGCTTAATGTTAAGCTTGGCCAAGTTATGAAGCTGCTCATTTTTTTTGTAGAAACAGTGAAAAGTTTTAATACATTAAAAACGAACATTTTATTATTCCTTCTTTCCATGTTTGAGAAGAAATTTTGGAAATGTAATTTTCCATGTAATTTTCTTTCTTCATTTTTAGCCAAAAATTATTTTTACAAGTGGTAAAGTAGGCATGTATTTATGAAATAGAATCTTATTTGTATTATGTGCTCATACATACCAAACTTAGTAAAGGTCTGTCTCGCTAGCACAGTGGCTATGATAATTTTTCTCCTACACTGCATGAAAAAAGCCTGGGTTTGAATCCCATCTCACTGAGAGTAACCTTTATGGACTCTTCACACTGCGAGTGGTTGTAGAGCAAAGATCAAATGCCGCCCTCTTGCAGCTACAGGAGTGAGCAAAAATGCGCATGCTCAAAATATCGCCTGATAAAAACCAAACAAATACTTCTGAAAGGCAATTTGGACATAAGAAGACATCCACAAATCAAAATTAACACAACTACTATAAAAATGCTAACAGAACTAAAATATCTCGGAGTGATCTCTGATTCAAAATTAACTTTTTACCCCCGTTTGACCTGACCTACTTGGCAAAGAAAGTGAGAATTTATGTAGGTATGATTGCCAGGATCAGTTGAGCAGACTGGGAGCTCAAAAGAAAGACCCTGGCAATCATATACCGTATGCAATGTTCCTACCTGTTATCACTTATGGAGCCGGTGCTTGGTTCACCCACTCAGCCATAGTAAGAAACATAAATAAATTAGAATCTATACAAAGGACAATGCTTTTCACTATTACCAGAGCATGTCACACAGTTAGCACACCTGCTCTACAGGTGCTGGCCAGAGCTCTCTCACTTTACCTGGAAGTAGCCAGAAGAAGTTTATATTATAGACTTAAAAAGGGCATACCCGCAAATTTTCTGGGGATAACTCTTTACACAGCCAACACCATCAAGGCTGAAAGAAAAAGAATAGCCACAAAGTTCCATGCACTATGGCAAACAAATTGGGAGCAGGAAACCAGAGGTCTGGTTACTAAAAGGTTTCTGCCACGGGTGGCAATGGTTAGTCCAAAGCCACCTAAATGGTATGCCCCTGGACTTGTTACAACATTTATATTGACAGGTCACGGTTTCCTAAAAGCGAAACTAATCTCCTTAGGGCTGACTGATGATCCAAATTGCACCTGTGGTGAGACTGGGCATACATTTTATATGAATGTATAATTTATGACATCCCCAGAACACAGATTGGCCAGGGGAGAAGAACATGTGTTCATCATAGAAGAGGAAAATTATAAAGCCTTTACAACCTTCACATAGAAAGTATTCGAAATGCACAGACCTATCCAAAGAAAGGCAATTCAGCCCCACAGCAATTAAACAATAATCAATAGTTAAAATTGCCCAAGTATCTCACCACACCCATATAATGATTTAAAAAAAACTGTCGAGATAGCAGTATTCTGCACCCCGACATGACAAAACTGGATTGACCTGGGTGCCCGCCCAGGACTTCCCTGCCATTTGTAGGAACCTGGGCCCCCCCACACCAAATAAGTAACCATGTAGGGGGGAGGGAGAGGTACAGGCAGCCAGGGAAGCAGATTAGCTGAAAAATATCAGTAAGCTAGTAGCAAGGGGATGCAATGTAGAATAAAAGAAAGAATGAATGAGAATGAAAGACAGAATGAATGGGCTGGGCACTGAGTGAAAGAGTGAATTAGGAATTATGGTCAAAGGGAATAAATATCAGTTTTGGTGAAAGACAGGGTGACCCAGCATGAGGGAAAGAGAGTGAATGAGTGTTACGGTGAAAGGGAATGCGTGAAAGAGCAAATGTAATTGGCCGAAAGAATATAAAGTTAATAATAACTTACATTACTTTATATATACTAACAAACAGTTACTAACAACACAAACACTATCACTGCATTCTTCCCTGGCCTGCAAAAAACTTGTGGCTAGGCCTGCACTACACCTGAAGAATAATAGTAAGTTGAGGTGCTCAGAGAGTGCAATGCAGGAAGCAAGAGTTGAACAAATGAAATGAAAGCCAGAAGAATGAATGAGAATGACAATGTGAGAGAGAAAGAACACAAACCATAAATGTTACAGTTAAGTACACACTAAGCCTAGTTTTAATCTTTTATATTCTTTCTTATTTAGCTTAATTATTAAAGCATTAGTATTTAAATTTACATTACATACCATTGCATCCCCCCTGGTGTGTGAGAAAAAAGATGAATGAGTGGGGAAAAAAAAAAAAAAAAAAATATATATATATATATATAACCTAACGGGAAAAATAAATAAATTATTATAAAATATAAGAATAAAGTATAAAAATAGAATGCAAGTAGAGTGAGAATGCAGATTATGAATGAAGTAAATGTGTCTCTCTCCCACCACTCCACTGGGTGGGAGAAGAGTTCCTCCCATTTGCCTTGTGGGTTCCCCCACTGCCAGCTAACATATCCCAACCTATGAGCAGGATGGGCAGTTTGATTTTCCTACTGGATTTGATACTTACATGGACCCTGACAATGATTGCTGATGGAGACATACTGCAGCTCTGCTGCCGACATGCCATTTGGCAATCTGAACCAGGTACTCAAACCTGGTTCCCTTTAAATCCCCATTCCCAGGTGGGAAGATGGGCTTCTGTCTCCTCTTCCCCTGCCTCCCCCTCTTTCCTTTGGTGGACCTGTCTAACATTATGAGATAATTAACATTAGTAGAGGCATTTGATGCAAGAAAGCAAGCTTATACAGCATCAGCCAAAAAAAAAAAAAAAAAAAAAACCACTTCCACTTCACACCTCTGTTCGTTCAAAATACCTGTCCAGCTGAGCCTTAAACTTATTTAGGCTATCAACTTCCACAACAAGGGATGGAAGTCTGTTCCACCAACCAACCACCCGCTGGCTAAAGGCAAATTTCCGCACGTCTATCCTACATCTGTCTTTCTTCAATTTGAATTTATGAACTCTCAGGTGATTATTCTGAGCGAGAGGAAGAATCCCATAAGCATTGAGCATGCTCAAACCATTCAAGGCTTTGTAAACCTCTATCAGATCACCTCGCCGGTGCCTAGTCTCCAGACACTGTAATTTGCAAAACTTAAGCCTTTCTTCGTAAGAGTACCCCTTTGTTCCATTCACTAATCTTGTTGCCCTTCTCTGTACTCATTCCAGCAGCTCTACATCCTTCTTGAAATGAGGCCTCCAGGCCTGTATACGGTACTCTAGGTGTGGCCTGACCATTGCCTTATACAAGGGAATAATCACCTCCTTATCCCTGCTAGAAAAATTCCTATATATCATTGACAATACACCATGAGCTACTCTCGCAGCCCGTCTGCACTTCTCAGAGAACTTCATATCTGCCTGCACAACCACCCCCAGGTCCCTTTCATTCTCTACCACTGTCAGTGTAGTACCACAGAGTTGATACGTTGCTCTGGGGTTGCTGTTTCTCATATTTAGTACTTTACATTTGTCAATGTTAAACTTCATTTGCCACCTCTCAGCCCATCTGCTTAACCTTTCCAGATCCTGTTGCAGCAGCATAGTGTCAGTAGTGTCCTTGACAACCCTGCCAGCCTTCTTATTGTCTGCAAAGTTGGACATTAAGCTTGATATACCATCATCAATATCATTTATTAATACAGAAAACAATAAAGGACCCAGTACTGAACCCTGAGGGACTCCACTAATAACATTAGTCCACGATGAGCAGTGTCCATTGATTACCACTCTGTCTTCTCTCCCTCAACCACCCCTTTATCCATAGCAGCAATTTGCCTCCAGTGCCACACTGCTCCAATTTGTGCAGCAGTCTTCCATGTGCAACAGTATCAAAAGCCTTTCTAAGATCCAAGTATATAATATCAAAGTTATTCCCTGCATCCAGTTCTTTTGTGACTGCATCATACTATCCAATCAAATTGGTCAGGCAAGACTTCCCCTTAACAAAACCATGCTGTGTCCGAGCTATAACTGAAGTCTTGTCTAGATGATCCTGCATTGCTTCTTTAACCAGTGCCTCCATTAATTTTCCGGGAAAAGAAGTTAAACTCACAGGTCTATAATGACTTGTGTCAGCCTTTGATCCTCCTTTGTGAATTGGGGTCACATTTGCACATCTCCAATCCATGGGTACCCCCTGAGTCCAAGGAAGCTCTCATAATTATGGCTAAGGGTTTGCTTACTTCCTTTGCTGCCTCCTTTAATATAACTGGATAGATCCCATCCACCCCAGGTGCCTTTCTTGTGTTTATCTTCAACAATTTCTCCTCCACTTTACTCTCAATTATTACAAGATTCTCTAGCTTACTGCCAGAGTTGAATACACCTCCGGCATTCCCCTCGCTGAATAACTCCTCATGTGTGAATGTCGATGCAAAATATTCATTTAGTTTGTTAGAAACCTGAGCAGGATCATTAACAGTTGACCCATCGATATCAAGTGGACCAATCTGATTCATCCCCTTCCTTCTAGAGTTTACATAAGTAAAGAACTGTTTGCTGTTTTTCTTCACATCCCTTGCCAAGGATTTCTCGTAATCTGCCTTTGCCTGCCTACCTCCTTTGTAACTTGGTTACAGATCAACTTGTATCTATCATAGTCTTCTGTGTCACGTGTTAATTTGTATGTATCTCATGCATTTTTCTTCTCTGCCATATACCTCATTAGTTCATCTGACATCCATTTAGGCCTAAACCTTGAACAATATTTCTTAGTTGGTATGTAAAGCCTAGTAGCTTCCAAGATAAGTTCTTTGAATGCTTCCCATTTTGAATTTGCTGTTGGTAATAACATCAGTTGATCCCACTGTATAGAATTTAAATACTGCCTCAGTCCATCGTAGTCGCCTTTACGAAAGCACTACCCGTAATGGTAGTTACCTCTTTGAGTAACTCCCACTTCAGAACACTGTGATCACTGCCACCTAGTGGTTCATTTATTTGCAGATTCTTAATGCATGAAGAATCACTACTGATAATCAAATAAAGAGTATTACTCCCTCTAGTTGTCTCCCGAACATACTGATGTAGAAAACAATCATCCAATAAATCCACAAAAGCCTTGCTAGTGTGTGAGTGACCAGCCCCCAAATTCCAGTCAATATCTGGGAAATTAAAATTCCCCATTATAAGACTCTCTGATTTACTGGCCCACTCTATTTCTCTGTACAGTTTCTTATTATACTCATCAGAGTGATTAGGCCTATAGCACACTCCTACTCTCAATTTTGATCTCCCAATGCTTATGTCACACCAAACTGACTTGACACTGCACTGTCCAGCGATGTTGACTGGCTTCACTTCCTTGGATTTTGTTTCTTAACTAATAGCCCCTCCTCCCTTCCTATTCCGTCTATCCTTTCTGTAGACATTGTACTCCCCAAATTCCAGTTCTGCATTCCTTATATCTGTGTGACACCACGTCTCTGAAATCTCAACAATATCTGCCTTTGATGTTTTGAGCAATACCTCAAATTCATCAAATTTATTTACTAAACTCCTAGCATTGGTGTACTTGCAAGTATACATGCACCTGCTCTTCCTCTTAGCCACCCTAACACAACCCATGTGTTTACTTGTATCCCCATGATTCCCAGCAGTCTCTGAAATATCCTGCATCTTATTTTCCAGGCTGCTGCTCATTCCAATAGAAGCAGTGCAAGAATCACTTTCTCCTCTGCCAGTGGCTACTGTTAATCTATTAGTCCTTGTATCCCCCCAATCTAGCAGTTCTCTGACCCACCTAACACTGCCTCGATAGCATCAGCAAACATTCTTGCACCCTTTCTATTTAAGTGTATCCCATCCCTGTAGAAGCAGTGTCTCCTGTTGACAAGTACAGACCAGGCTGAAAAAAATTCTACCCCTTGAGCCCTGCATAATCTTTCCAGGGCCGAATTGATCGACAGGGCTCTTGTCATATACTCCCTCCTATCGTGTGTGGGCAGAATTGCAGACACTTTCAAATTTAATCCTAATTCACGGCTTTTTTTCATCAATGACCTGTACTTGTTAAGTAATTCCGCCGGTCTCCTACTCTTAATATCATTAGTGCCAACATGTACAACAATGTTGTGTAAAGAGTAAAAAAATAGGAACCACAGCAAAGGCCAATAAGAAGAATGATACCCCCCTTTTTGTAAAGGGAAGATAATGCACCATTAGAAATATTAAATAATTTGGATGAGGGCAATTTCGTAATCCCTCACCATTTCACTGATAGGCAAAACAAAGATTTGGAGAATAAAGAAAGTAATTTGGATCAGGAAGTTAGACTTCATTTGGAATATGAGTGAGACCGGACAAATGACCCACCCAACGATGTTACGGGAAAAGCTGAGTTCACAAACGCAGCCCAACACTGCTATTATAACAAATCGTTTTGTTGTATCTGTCCTGACAGCTGCCAAAATGCCTGCCATAGCTGCTCCATACACGCAGATCTCCGTGATGCAGTGAGTGAACAGACGCATACTTCACATCTCAGCAACCTGAATAGCCTTACCAGTGTAATGGAGGAAACATTTATGCAATTTGTTTACCATGTTGCTATGCAGGCTGAAAAGTATATGCACAATTTAGAGGAGAAATTTCCAAAAACTTATAAATGTTTATCTACTCTACTCAGTATAAACCAAGAACTTTGTGCGCAGAACATGGAAATTAGAAAGGAAATGAGCTTGTTGAAAAATGAGATGATAGAACTGAAGAGCAATGTTATGCTATCGGAGAGGTCCGCATTACGATCATTTCTGCGGGTTCCTCAGACCTCAAAACTAGCTAACTAGATGTTGACACTGTATCTCCTCAATTGGGAAAAGATTGTGTTGAACGAATATCCTTCTTGACGACTAGCTCTGGCGTTGAAGCGGAAAACCGACAAAAAGGCACAGCCGTGAACATGCCGCCCATTACAGTCTATGGACATAATAGAGAAACGAGAGATTGCATTGAACACCCCCTCTGAGAGAGCTAAATTTAAATGTGCTCAAGCTGAACCTGCCCAAGGAAAGTAGTAGTAGTAGTAGTGGCACTTGATGCAAGAAAGCAGTGTAGGAGCTTATGCAGCATCAGCCAAAAAAAAAAAAAAAAAAAAAAAATCACACCATACCCTCCAATTGCCTGTCCAGTTCCTCCTTAAATTTATTTAACCTATCAACTTCCACAACGACAGATGGAAGTTTGTTCCAGCAATTAACCACCCGCTGGCTAAAGGCAAATTTCCGCACATCTATTCTACATCTATCCTTTCTTAATTTGAACTTATGTCCCCGTAGGTTCGTATTCTGAACAAGTGGGAGGATCCCATCAGAATTCAGCGTGCTCAACCCATTCAAGGCCTTATAGACCTCAATCAGATCACCGCGCAGGTGCCTAGTCTCCAGCCACTGCAATTTGCAGAACTTAAGCCTCTCTTGGTAAGAGGATCCCTTCATTCCCCTCACCAATCGTGTTGCTCTTCTCTGTACACGCTCAAGCAAATCTACATCCTTCCTAAAATGAGGCATCCAGACCTGTACGCAGTACTCAAGGCGTGGCCTGACCATTGCCTTATACAGAGGGACAATCACCTCCTTTTCCCTGCTAGCAAAATTCCTATATATCATTGACAAAACCCCATGACCTGCCCTAGCAGCCTGTCTACATTGCTCAGAAAACTTCATATCTGACTGCACAATTACTCCCAGGTCTTTTTCATTTTCTACCACCTTAAGTGTAGTACCACACAGTTGGTACGTTTCTCTGGGGTTACTTCTACCCATATGCAGTACTTTGCATTTGTCAAGGTTAAACTTCAGTTGCCACTTCTTAGCCCATCTGCCCAAATTATCTAGATCCTGTTGCAGTAGCACACTGCCATTACTGTCATTAACAACCCTGCCAACCTTCGTGTCATCTGCAAACTTCGACATTAAGCTTGATATACCTTCATCAATATCATTGATAAATATACAAAACAACAGTGGCCCCAACACCGAACCCTGTGGGACTCCACTAATAACATTAGTCCACGAAGAGCAGCACCCATTGATTACCACCCTCTGTCTTCTCCCACTTAACCATCCTTTTATCCATTGTAGCAACTTATCCTTAATACCATTCTGCTCCAATTTGTACAGTAGTCTTCCATGCGCAACAGTGTCAAAAGCTTTCCTGAAATCCAAGTATATGATATCAAAATTATTTTTTGCATCCAGTTCCTTTGTGACCACATCATAATAACCAATCAAATTTGTCAGACAAGACTTTCCCTTAACAAACCCATGCTGTGTCTGAATTATTGCTGCAGTCTTGTCTAGATGATCCTGCAATGCATCTTTAACCAGTGACTCCATTATTTTACCCGGAACAGAAGTTAAACTAACTGGTCTGTAATTATTCGTGTCACCCTTCGAACCTCCTTTGTGAATTGGGGATACATTTGCACATCTCCAGTCCGTGGGAACCTCCCTTGAATCCAAGGATGCTCTCATAATTATGGCTAAGGGTTTGCTTAGTTGCTTTGCCGCCTCCTTTAATATAACTGGATAGATCCCATCCGCCCCAGGTGCCTTTCTTATGTTTAACTTCAACAATTTCTCCTCCACTTTGCTCTCAGTTATTACAAAATCATTAAGCACACTGCTACAATTTGATAACCTTCTTCCATTTTCAAACTGTAATGATTCCTCACGTGTGAATGTAGATGCAAAATACTCATTCAGTTTGTTTGCTATCTGAGCAGGATCATCAACAGTCGAACCATCGATGTCAAGTGGACCAATCATATTCAGCCCCTTCCTTTTAGAGTTTATATAAGTAAAGAAATCCTTGCTGTTTTTCTTAGCATCTTTTGCCAAAGATTTCTCGTAATCCGCCTTTGCCTGCCGAACCTCCTTTGTGACCTGATTACAGACTAGCTTATATCTGCTACAGGCTTCTGCGTCGCCTGATAATTTATATGCATCCCATGCATTTTTCTTCTCTGTCACGAGTCCCATTAGTTCATTTGATAACCATTTAGGCCTAAACCTTGAACAATATTTCTTCATCGGTGTGAAAAGTCTAGTAGCTTCCACGATTAATTCCTTGAATGCTTCCCACTTAGAATTTACTGTTTGTAACATCGTCAGTTGATCCCACTGTACAGAATTTAAAAACTGTCTGAGACCACTGTACTCCCCTTTACGGAAGCAAAAACCCTTTCCTTTATCCCTGACGGTAGTTACCTCTTTGAGTAAATCCCACTTCAGCACACTGTGATCACTGCCACCTAGTGGTTCCTTTATCTGCAAATTCTTAATACACGAATGATCACTGCTGATAACCAGATCAAGAGTATTACTTTCTCTGGTTGCCTCTCGAACATGCTGCTGTAGAAAACAATCATCCAATAAATCCACAAAAGTCTGACTAGTGTGTGAGTGACCAACCCACAAGTTCCAGTCAATATCTGGGAAGTTAAAATCCCCCATTATAAGACATTCTGATTTACTGGCCCACTCTATTTCTCCGTACAATTGTTCATTGTACTCATTCGAGTCATTAGGCCTATAACACACTCCTACTCTTATTTTTGCTTTTGCAGTGCTTATGTCACACCAAACTGACTCAACAGTGCACTGTCCATCTATATCAACTGGATGCACTTCTTTTGATTTTATGTTTTTCTTAATTAACAGCATAACACCTCCTCCCTTTCTGTCCTGTCTATCCTTTCTGTACACATTGTACTCCCCAAATTCCAGTTCTGCATTCCTTATATCTTTGTGACACCACGTCTCTGGTATCCCAACAATATCCGCCTTTGATGTCTTGACCAACACTTCAAATTCATCAAATTTATTTACTATACTTCTAGCATTGGTATACATGCAAGCATACATGCTCCTATGCCTATTCCTTATTACCCTAACACATCCCATATACCCAACTATTCCAGGATGACTGCCATCCGTCCCTGAAACCCCCAACACCCCTCGCTCCAGGTCGCTTCTTATTCTAATAGAAGTTGTGCAAGAATCACCTTCACCTCTGCCTGCGGTTAATGTTAAACTATTAGTCTTTGTATCCCCCCAAGCTAGCAGTTTTCCGACCCACCTAACACTGCCTCGATAGCATCAGCAAATATTCTTGCACCCTTTCTATTTAAGTGTATCCCATCCCTGTAGAAGCAATCTCTCCTGTTAACAAGTACAGTCCAGGCTGAAAAAAATTCTACCCCTTGAGCCTTGCACAATCTTTCCAGGGCCGAATTGATCGACAAGGCTCTCATCATATACTCCCTCCTATCGTGTCTGGGCAGAATTGCAGACACTTAAATTCAACCCTAATTCTCGGCTTTTTTTCAACAGTGACCTGTACTTGTTGAGTAATTCTGCCGGTCTCCTACTCTTAATATCATTAGTGCCAACGTGTACAACTATATCACCTTTTGTGCCCTTGAAAGATGATATCCGCTCTACAACGTCATCAACCTTTGCCCCTGGCAGACATACCCTGGTCCTGTTCCACCTATCCTTTTTACATAGCATGTTCCCCGTTTCCCTGACAATAGAGTCACCAACAACTAATAGTTCCTGTGGGACCAGCGCATTCTGCCTTGGGGGTTGCCGCTGTGTTGCGTGATGACCAAGTGCAAGCTCTGGCATTGATGTGGGCAGCTGAGAGCTTGATGGGCCCCTCAATTTATTTCCTTCGAGGGCATCCTCCCTGTTCTTCAAACTCTTCATACTCTTCAAACACGCGCACACACAAAGACATCCCCCATGGCAATATCATGTTCCGTTCCAGAGAGTTCGGCAAACATTTCACAAGTTGCACATTTTTTTAGGCTGTGACGCGTTGGAGAATCCCCCCCTCAGTTCTCCCCCGAGTCACAACACTCCTGCCACTTTGTGCCCGTTGCTTTGCTGCTCTAGTTCGGGGCATGGTAGTTTAAATTAATAAAATCAATAAATTAAATGTCAGTAGTATTTGAATAGAAACTATGAAATAGAAACAGTGAAGCGTATTACTATATAATTATGCGTTAGAGCTACCGCAATTAAAAAATTTGAATTCCCTACAAAAACTTTGAATTCCCTATATACAAAAACAATGGCTACAAAAATCGAACAAAAATAACGGTTTTACCTATCGTAAGTAAAATCCACAAAAACTCTTTATCTAAATTAAAATAAAAAATAACCAGCGTAACTATAACTATATGACTACGTATTAAGTACAATATAAAACAACAATCATGTAAATAAAAGGCAAACACTTATCGTTTTTGCGGAGCCTGTAACTGTCAGCTGTAACTTTTAAGTAGCTTTTAAGAAACTTTTAACTTTTAACTTTTAAGTAACTAGTAACTTTTAAGAAACTGTGTTCATGTGCCACCCGACCAAGTAAGCCCTGATCAGTATAGAAACCAAAATTCCACATCATACGCCCTTGAACTGCACCCAGGAATTCACTCATCATTTACCCCTAAACAATCCCGGACCCCTACCAGGCCTGCCACCAACTTGGTGCCAAACCGGAAAATGTCCAGACTACCAAGTGCAAGACAGTCAAAACAGTTCGATTGGGAAGAAAAATACTTGGAGGGGCACCACACTATTTTCAAAGTTTCGGCCTTTCAAACTGGTTGGATCATCATCCTGACTTTCCCCCAGCAGTTTGTTTGTATTGCGTTTGGCTCCAGACAGAGGCAAAACTCATCACTGATGTACTGTTTGAGGAACTCCAGTTGAATTTAAAGATTCAGAGACTGAACACCCGTAGCACATCTTATGCATCTTTTCGCATCTATTATGACAGAAGCCAGTTTGAAAGGATTGGAATGTGTACCAAATGCCCCCTCGGCACCATCATCAGCCCATTTTATGAAACACGAAAGAAGCAGAAAAGAAGCAATACCCTCAAATACCCCTGAGAGGTGTCCAGAACAGTCCAGACTCTGACTAGACGATGTATCTCTATTCCCAACTAACAACCAAACTGCTCTACATGGGGATGGCTGTAGCAAAAAGGTAATTCCATATTTTGCCCTTAACATACCTATGGAAAGGGGGCTCTCAACAGTGATTGAAAATAATAAGATTGAAAACTACTCAAAATCTCTGTCATCTCTATCTCCGAATTTTACGATCCCTGTCATGGTTTCAACATATCGAAAACCAGCGACACATCCAGACAGGTCAGACAGTGTACATCCCTCATCAAGGTCAAGAGCACAGCTTCATTCCAACTCCTATTTCAAAATGTGCGATCTATGAGGAAAAAATTGAATGAAGTTGAGGAGCTCTTGCTTTCCAGTTCAATGGACGTGGTTTGCTTCGCAGAAACATGGCTTGATCCCAGTGAAGAAACACTTTCTCCTGCCTGCAAGATATCAGATGGTGTGCATGTCTAGAGAAAACTGCAGGGGAGGAGGAATTGCAAGTTTGTTCAATGAGCAGGTATTTTCTATCCTCCACTCAGTATCGAGGCAGTTCTAGTCACACTAAAATCTAAAAACAACGACAGCCAGAACATTTCTCTCGATATTGTTGCAGTGTATATCCTACCAGTTCCAGACGCACAAGTAGTTAATGAACTCCTCAATTGGCTGCTTAACCATCTCCATTTGTCACTGAAACATGTCACTTGTGGCGATTTCAATCTCCCAGCCTCAAGAGAAGACTGAGTCCATCTAAACATATTAGGTCTTAAACTGGTGAGCAACACTGCCCACGGGGGGTGAAAGCACATTGTGCTTTCACCCCTCGTGTTCGCGTCAGCAAACTGTGTAGCTAATCAAAACCCGACAAGCAACATACAGTCTGATCATAACCCCATCACTTCTGGCAGGAGGAAAATCACAACCAAAACAATTACAGTGCCCAAATACCTCAATCTTGAAAGGTGTATTTATGCGGCACAAGCAATCCCATGGGCTGTCCTTGAAGAATGTGACCCTGAACTCGGAATTGACCTAATGACAAGATGGATATCCACTATCTCTCTCTATGCTTCAACGAAGAAGCTAACCATTACAGAGGGCCTGGTGGAGTCCAAAAGTCTCCAAAAGCTTCCATATTTACGTCAAACAGAACGTGCACAAGCGGTGGAAAAGCCCCAGCTCCCCCTTGGACTGAACGGCCTTCTCCCAAGCTAGGCCGCTTTTTATTAGGAACAAGAGGGAGGCAATAAAACTTCACCTAGAGGCTACCATAAATAAGGGGAAACCCTTCCACAGCAAATCAGAGGACGGCATCGACTCACTCAATCTGAGCAGTTGGCTTGACCATATAACTAGGTTCGTGGCTCAGCTAGAATCCACTACACCAATGGAATTCCCAATCAATCTGATTTCAACAGCCCTTAAATTCAGTTCAGCTCACCAAATATCAGCTGATTGAAGCAATAAATAGTTTAGCACCTACGGCTGCATCCATCTCCGGTGAGATTCCTCAGTTTATGCTGAAATGCCCGAGTACATTTATTGTTGATCCCATTCTGTCGTTATTCAACAAAATCTTTCATCACCACCACCACTACCAAGATCCTTGAGGCATTTGAGCATGGTTTGGAAATCACCATTACTTATATTGATGGCCAGGCTACTACGTGAGTATTACCTCATTGGTGGAGATGTGTTCTGGTTTATTCAGACAATGCTTGAGAACGGGACTATTATTGTTCGTGATGCCAATCGGCATTACAGCTGGAGTCCCACAAAGTGGGGTCCTCTCTGGTATCTTGTTCTCAGCCGTTCTTCTGCCTTTCATGACTGGCCGAACTGATATTATTGCTGATGATATAAAGTTGTTCACTGCTATCAACCCTGGAGACACTGCTGACTACACAAATGGCTTAATCGTACAGAAAATCCAGAACCTCAAGGTGTTCCTCTCTGGTTTCGGCCTTCACATCAATCCTGAGAAGTCGAAACAGTTGACTTTCTCACTCAAAAGGAACCCAACAATGGTGCAACCCAATATAATAGGATCTGCGATTTCTGCTGTTCAGCAACATACCGATCTGGGCGTTATTTTTGACCAGAATCTCTCCTTTCTACCACACATAGACCACCTGCAAATAAAAGTTCTGTCGACTGCGGTGCATGCTTAACCAACAACTTATGCATGTCCATGACCAGGCCATTGGGTGCAGATATATTAAGACATGTATCTATCCGGTCATACTTTATGGTGCAGAAGTCTGGACCTCAACTGCTGCAACGCATCTAAGACGGAATTTTGCAGGCGAATTTCGGCTATTGAAGTGGGCCATATGGAAATTTCGACTTCTCCCTGCACCAAGGACCACTCAGATGGTGGTAGCTCTAAACATCAGATGTCTTCCTGCCATTATCCATGAGAGAAGACTCTTCTTTGCTGTAAAAATGATGGTTGGCATTATTTTGGAACCAGACTTCTGGGCTAACTGTGGATGGAGAATCTCAGTACCAAGCCTTCGGGCCAATCCAGTCCTTCAGGCTACCCCAAACCGGTTAAAGTTATCCAATCGGTTCTTACCCGTGCAAATGCTGCAGTTCATACACTCCTTGGATGGCAACCTCTACAAGTTTGCATTGGATAAAAAATATAGGCAGAACTTACTCCATCGACTTCCTTCTCAGGATCACGTCACAGGACATTAGAACCTGGTTCCGAGGACCTGTCCATCACTCTCATGGAACCCAGACTACATTGTTCCAACTTTCTGCTCCTGCTCAGATTACTCCACCACTGTAAAAGGACTGCTCCCTGTAGAATATTTTAACTTGATAACATTCTGTTGTGTATATATTTTCATATGTAAATATGCACTTTGTTTTCTCCACTGTTTAATCGTACACTTTTATAATTAGTAATAATATTGTTTTTTTTCTCCTCTCTTATCCTTGATTGTATTAGCCTTTACTGTAAACCCCTGGCTTGTAGCTGTGAAGGGTATTGTGTACGGCGTGCGTCATTTGTATGCAATAAAAAGTTCTTCTATTAGTCCATGTATCCCCCCAAGCTAGCAGTTTTCTGACTCTCCTAACTCTGCCTTGATAGCATCAGCAAATATTCTTGCACCCTTTCTATTTAAGTGTATCCCGTCCCAGTAGAAGCAGTCTCTCTGTTAACAAGCACAGACCGGGCTGAGAAAAATTCTACCCCTTGAGCCTTGCACAATCTCTCCAGGGCCGAATTGATCGACAAGGCTCTCATCATATACTTCCACCTATCGTGTCTGGGCAGAATTGCAGACACTTTCAAATTCAACCCTGACTCAAGGCTGTTTTTCAACATTGACCTGTACTTGTTAAGTAATTCCGCCGGTCTCCTACTCTTAATATCATTAGTGCCAATGTGTACAACAATATCACCTTCTGTGCCCTTAAAAGATATCTGCTCTACAATGTTGTCAACCTTTTCCCCTGGCAGTCATACTCTGATCCTGTTCCATCTATCCTTTTTGCACAATATGTTCCCCGTTTCCCTGACAATAGTCACTTACAACAACTAGTTTTTTTGGGACTAGCGCATTCTGCCTTGGGATTGCCGCTCTGTTGTGTGATGTTCAAGTGCAAGCTCTGGCATTGATGGGCCCTTCAATTTAAATCCTTTGAGGACATCCACCCTGTCCTTCAAGCTCTCATAAGCCCATAACAGTGCTGAGTTGGCACCTGATTTTCTCACACTCCTTACATCGCGTGCACACAAAGACATTCCACTTGGCAATATCATGTCCCATTCCTGATTGCCCCACAAAGATCAAACAAGCAGTGCATTTCAAAAGCTGATTCAGAGGACAACCACCCCCTCCTCAGTTCTCCCCTGCGACTTTGCTTGCAGGGCGCCTCCGTAGCTGGGTGGGCAAGAGCAGCAGTGTGTAGCACATGCTTCTTGATTAGACCGGGGTTCGAGCCTGTGACCACCAAATACGGAGGATGTGGAAAGGTCAGGGAATGACCACTGCATATCCTGCAAGCATAAGTCGCAGCTGCTGCCCAGATTAACACAAGGAAACTATGCCTTTGCAGAGTTCAGTGTTGCTGTACTTCCCTCAGGTGAGTATTGGTTCTTCTGGTTAGTTTAATTTTATCATTCCTTGAATTGTCTAAATTTGCAAACTTCAAGAGCTGTGAAACAGGAAATTGTTGCCAGTGGGAGCAAGGTATGTGTATATGGTAAGAGGATCAAAATTTATCATTCTTAACAGATTTTTTAGGGTACTACTAAGTGGCAGGATGAGATTTAATCAAATTTTGGAACTTTCTTTTTGTTTGGATGCCTTCCTTAAGTGAATCCCATTCAATTTCTATTCACATGTTTATAAATATTGGATACACATAGTATCAGTAATTGTGCAGTCATACATGAATTTCTCTGAGAAGTGCAGATGAGTTTCTAGGATAGCTCATGGGTTTTTTTGTCACTGATATACAGAAATTCTGCCAGCAAAAAGGTAAGGAAGTAATTATTCTGCTATATAAAGCAATGGCAAGGCCACATCTTGAGTACTGCATACAAGTCTGGAAGACTCATTTTTCAAAATGTATGGGTTTGTTGGAATGGGTACAGAGAAGAGCAATGGGATCATTGGAGGAGATGAAAAGGAAAGGGCATTCTTACCAAGAAAGACTTCAGTTCTGCAGATTGTTGGGCATGGACACTAGGCACCTCCAAGGAGATCTGATTGAGGTGTTTAAGGCTTTGAATGGGTTGAATAAGCTAAATGTTGATAGCATCCTTAATCTTGATTGGACAACACACATGAAGGGGCACAGATTTAAATTGAGGAAAGGTGATTGCGGAATAGATGTGTGGAAATTTGCTTTCAGCCAGCAGGTAGTTGATTGTTGGAACAAACTTCCATCTGGTATTGTGAATTTTGAATGAAAATATGTAGTATTGTGGTAGTAACTGTTATTGCCACTTAGCAACATTTTAAACATTAATCATATAAGTTCACAGAAGTAAAAAATGTATCGTATTCGTATATTTTTCCATGTTTAAAAGAAAAAGGAACAAATTAAATTAGCCCAGTTCATATTTTATTCCTACGAACAATACTTTTGTGCTTTGATGCCTTCCGAATTGCTTGCATTAATGGTAGGGGTGCACATTGCATCCACAATTGTAATACATCTTGGAAATATGCATACAACTGTGGGATCTCTATCTGGAAAATAGCTCTACTAAAACAAAGAGAAAACATTAAAGGTAATATCTGTTTTATAATTTTTTTCTCGGTCTCGTAAAAATCAAAGGTTGTTCCTTCTGAATTACTGCTTTCCGAATGCACTTTAATTTTATCAAATGGATATATTTATTCTGAGGTTGATTAAGATCTGTGAGTCAGGAGTAGATGGAGAAGCAGCTTTCAGGTAGAAGCGTTCTTGGCTTCAACTAACTGTAATGAATGAAGGCAAATAAAAATGTTACAAAGAGGTTCACTTGAAAGAATTTTTAGGTGTTCAGTTATGTAAATATAATGGTGGACAAAAAAACTGCATCACTTGTGAATTTTGCAAATAATGTTTTGCGCTGCATTGTGGGTTGCAGAAATGTTCGAAATACATTTGTTAGATGGGATATACATATATCTCTGTGAATGAAATCCAATAAAAAGACTCGCCTGATATACCTAATTGCCATAAATATCTTCCCAAAGGGTAAAATGCGTAATTAATGGAAATGTGAGAAATCACACAAATAGCAATCATGACAACCAAACATACATTTTATTGCATTTACGTGTACAAGTTGAAATGACAAGTTAACGTAATAGTATTATGTACTATAAATCAGCAAAATAAGCCCTCAATATTTTGTTGTTCCTCCTCGAGCTGCAATTACAGCCTTGCAACGATCTGGCTTAGAGTTAATCAACTTCTGGATATATGGTTGCCCAATTTTGTGGTACCACACCCTCACAATACTTTCCTGCAGCTGAATCTTACTTGTTGGCTTCTTCTGAGCAATTTTAGACAACATTATGTACCAGCAATTTTCAGTAGGGTTCAAATCTGGACTGTTGCTGGGCCAGTCCAACACTGTAATGCCAACATTCGAGGTATAACTGCACCTTAAGGGAGAAAAATGAGGGAAAACATTGGTGTAAGAATGTTTTAAGCCTTGCGAGACAAGAAGACAAACTCATCATTAAATCTAAATAGCATAAAACTTACCAATTTTGCTGTGTGGCAAGGTGCTGAGTCCTGTTGAAAAATGCAGTTTAGGACGTCTGTATGGTGATCCCTAATAACGCGTTTCAGGCACTCCTACAAGATAGCAGTGTAGGTTTCTGCATTTACCGTTCTGTTAATAAACTTAATTCGCCCCACCTCTTTGCTTGTTGTGCATCCCCAGACCATTTGACCAGCGGGGAACTTTACAGTTAATGTTATGCAGTCAGGATGGTATGTCTCCAATTTTCGTCTTCTGACATATCGCTTCCATCCAAGCCATGCAGGTTGAATTTCGATTCATCAGAAAAGATGGCGGTGTCCATTGCTCTTTTGTCCATGAAGCATGCATTTTAGCCCACACAAGTCGTTTCTTCCTCATTTGTTGGATCAACAAAGGCCTCTTCTTGGGCCCGATAGGCATGCAGACCACATTCTGAAAGCCATATTTGGATACTTCGTGCACTTGTTTCAACACCAAAGGCCATCTCGAAGTCCAGTTTTAGATCAGGAGCACTACCATGGTGATTACGAAGGCATAGCCGTTTCAAATATTGATCTTGGGAAGATGTAGTCACTCTCTTACAGCCTGATCCAAGTCTTCTCTTCACATCACCAGTTTCACACTTTAATTTCAGCACCTGGGATACTGCTGACTGGTGGCAGCCTATTTTATCAGTGTTGGCACGCACACTGCCCTTCCTGGAACAGGGCAACAGCTACACTTTTTTTTCTTGGTGTCAACTGAACATATGGAGCCATGCTTAACCTCCACAAAACAGGATACTAATGAGTGTGTATACCCTTCCAATGCTGTATTTATAGAAACGGCTGATGCAATAGAAGTGTTATGTAATGCAGTACCTTTGCTTTGGAACCAAAAAAGTGACTGTAATCAAACAATATCTTATACATTTCACTACAAATGTTACTTTTTTAAGGTGATGCAGTTTTTTTGTCTGCCACTGTATATTGATATGATTGGCTTGCTGTTCTGTCAGAACACATTTATACATGCTAAACTTCAAACTTATATATTGGCATAATAAACTAACAAGATATGATTTCATTTTCAGATTTTGAAGGACATTACTCTTCGCTATAAACTTTTAAATGGTTTTCAAGTTCATTATTTGCTAGGTTGGGATTGTCACGGATTGCCAATTGAACTGAAGGCTTTAGGGCAGGATGAACATAGATATCAGACACTCTCAGCACTTGAGATTCGAAAAAGAGGTGAATAAACGCACACACACATATGTATGTATATATATATATATATAAATAGATTAATTTTATTTGTGTATTGGTTACAGTATGAAATTTCACTGTAGCTAAGAAAATCCAAATCTATATAATCCTTTTAAGAAATAGTTATAAAATGTGAATTTTTGATAAAAATATGTGAAATGTTTCTTTATGTATTTCAAATATTACAACCAAAGTGAGCAATATGAAGAAATTTCACAGTATTTGCAGACTGTTTGTGTGCATATAATAGAAGGAAAGTTAGATCAGTAGACTTTTTGAAATTAGTCAAATGTATAATAAAGGAGAAAGGCTCTTTTTCTGTAATGTAATAGATCATGGATATCTCATACATACACTCACCATTTTTAAGTTGCCTTGGTATTCCTTTACTTCAAATAAACAAAGTATTAGAAAAAACGTTTTCTTTTGTAATTGCTTGGTGCATTATTAGTATAATACTAGAAAAGAAAAGAAAGAACTTTTTTTTTTCTGTAGTGAGTGAAGTATGATGTTTATGTGATATCATGTTTTTAGATAGTGCACTTGCCATACTCACAGTTTGCATCAGTATTACATTGAATGGTTCATTGATAATCATCAACAGACTCTCCAGTCATATCATAGTGTGAGCTTGATTAGCATCGACCAAACTCTTAAGTATGATATGACTGCTACTTTGTGAAGCTCCAACAGTTTCCCCAGTAGGCCCTAAGTATAAAATTGCCACAAATCGTGTTATCATGGCTGAGTTTAATGTTGGTGTCTTTTTTTTTTTTTTTTTTTTTTTTTTGAGAAACAAAAAAAAAAAATCCATCTATCAGGAGATATATATGTAAACACTTTCATTTTTATGCAGTTCTTTTGTTTGCATTTCATGTTCCCAGCATGGGTAAGACTAGCTGCAATGTAGACTTCTCTGTTTGTTAATTAATTTAATTATTTTAATTGTTAATCACTGATGAAGGCATACAGAGTCACACTGAAATATATGATTTTATCTCTAATTGTTTTATTTAAATAATTTTTAAAATTGTTTCATTTTATCTTTAACTGGCCAGTTAAAACAGTTAGATTTACTGTCCATTGTTTTCTACACTATCTACACCTTCCCTCTCTTCCATGCGATTCCTTATTTTCATTTATTTCACATGATTGGTCCTTATGTTTTTTGTTATATAATCTGATAACTATTATTCTCTATTCACTTTTCTCTCTCTTCTCTCCCCCATGCGATTCCTTGTTTTCATGTATGCTACCTGATTGATCCTTATCTTTTGGTTAATAATGTTGTTTTACCTGCTTTCACCTATGTTTCAATGAGACATCCATTTACAGCATTCACAATATGACCAAAGGTACTTGGGCACACACAGGTAATTGTAAAAGGGGCTTTTTATTCAGTAATCTAATATATAGTAGAAACACCTTTAGCCTGTGGGAGCTTCACCCCTCCAGAGCATAGTTTCTGCTAATTTCTGGTAGGCATTAGCCATAATTTGCCTCCATTCCTCCTACAAAGCAGCTGCCAGAGTTTGTAAGAAAGAGGGCTGTATTGGCACACAGCCTAATGTGGTACTCTGGTTTGTCTTTCATATGTTCAGAAGAGCTAAGGTCTGGGCTTAGAATCTACAAGCCAACTTTTTGTCCACAAACTAGTCTTATATGACCCTTGTTGTATGATGTGAAGCATTGCCATTCTGATACTAACAGAGTCCATTTACATAGTACTGCCATAGTGTAGGTATCACAATTGTCCAAAACATACAGGTAGGTCATGAATTGTCTATTGGTTGTAGTGTCCTACCCCCAGTGGACCAAGTCCAAGCCAGCTCAAACAGCCCCTATAACATCTGCTCCAACAGGAAGTACTCTCTGTGCAGTCTACAGCCAAACATGACCATTGGGACAAAACATTGTTTAATAAGATTTGTCACTAATATGTAGGTTAGTGCAAATGCATCATTTTAGCATAGCTATCTACCAAAATAGTTTAATTAATTAAATTGGCATCGTTTTGATTATATCTCATATTGTGACTGCCCTCACAACAAGTTGCCATGGTGTTGTACTACCTCGAATAAATAACACTTCACAAGTGCAGAAGACTATTGTTATTTATTCTCAGCAGATACCACCCAGATGGCACCATTTCAAAGCTTGTTGGCTTCTCTTTGGTGGGAAGGCAGGTACCCTGGTGTTGCAATAGTGACAACCCAGTTATGAAGTATAACTTCACAATATGAGAGATGCCTGATAGTGCGCAGCGATATAGACTATAAAGTATTTAAGGGCAAAGGCCTCATGCTATGAGGTGGAATGACTAATATGTAGGTTAGTGAAAATGCATCATTTTAACATAGCTATCTACCATAATAGTTAAATTAATTAATCAATTAAAATCATTGGCATCATTTTGGTTTTTAATTAATTAATTTAACTATTTTGGTAGATAGTTATGTTAAAATGATGCATTTGCACTAACCTACATATTAGTCATTCTACCTCGTAGCATGAGGCCTTTGCCCTTGAATACTTTATAGTCTAAGATTTGTCACTTCATAGCACATTCTGCCACTGTCCTGTAGTCCATGAATGTTGGGAGCAAGACCACTCAAAATGGCGTTTGGCATTAGTGACCATGCTATTGGGCCTATATAACATCCTACAGATGGTTGACATATTGATGGGTGCTCCTTTGTCTTCTTGGATCTTGTGCTGTGATGTATTTCACAAATGATGAGTATGGCGATGAACTACCCTCTTTATGAATTGTTGAACAGGTTTTGTGAGGCTGTCCGGGCCTTTTGTCTTTGATGTATCACCTACAGTCTCATCTTTGAATAACATTCACCGCAATAGATTTTGGAAGGTTCTAAACTGTTATAGTTGTGCATGCAGAAAGGTTACTGATGTGATATCCAGCCAGCATTCCACATCAAAAACCTGATCCGTAACCACACCTAATCCAGTCCACAACTATTACTTCATTCTAACATACCACTGCTGTTCCTTGAAGCAGTATATTAGAATCAAGTATGCAATGATAGTATGTTAAAAGCATTCTTTTCCAGTTACCTATGTAAGCTTGTGTGTCCAAATACTTTTGGTCATATTGTATGAGCTGATATACTCATGTGAGAGCCTTTTGGCATAGTACATAATATTCATATAGGGGTATTTGTATACTTTTTTATATAATATAAATTGTAATAAATTTAATTTAGCTGTATCTGTGTTGTGAATTTCTATATACAGATTATGTAATAATAACCTTAGCTCTGGTAAGGTAAATTTACAGAAGGAGAATTTTAAAAAAATATGCAAATCTAATTTACAGATTAAATCTGGGCTTTTAGTGAATTTAGAAAATGATATTTAGATCGCATTCATTAAAGAGAAAGTGGAATTATATGATTTTTTTAAACCAATGTTTATTAAACTGTTTATTAATTTTTATGATGGGTTCAGTTCTTTGGATCAAATCTTTCAAAACAAGAGAATTCTGATATAATCGTAGCAATCAAAACTTGCAATCATTCATACAGTTTCTCCTTGAAATTAGCCAAGCAGTTTTATTTTTGGGGCTGTCTAGTTGTGTGCTCCTCACGTTCCCCAATAGTTAAACTTACCTCCATCTATTCTGCTTATTTTTATTTAAGGCTTTATACATCTCAGTTATCTGTCTTCTGAGGGGAGGGCAGGAATAGCTGATTAAGGTGTATAAGGTCAGTTTTTCAAGCTTCTAAGCCATTCTTCTTAGAGACAATGCTTAGCACTCCTTGCCATTTTAGTTATCCTTTTTTGAATCCTCGAGAAATCTTTGAGAGGTGATAACCCTCTTCAGACCTGAATACAATATTCTAAGTTTGGTTCCACCATAAGTGTATTTAGTATTAGTGATATGATGCAAGAAGTTCCTAGGCTTTACTGCACGAGCAAAAATAAATAAATAAATATCATATAATTAAATGACTTATTTGTTTTCCTCGTCTTGTAGGTACCTGTTTAGCTGATCTTTGAATTTCTTGAAACAGTCAGCCTCAACTACCAACAGACAACTTATTCCAGCAATTAACAGTTCATTGGCTGAAAGAGAGCATCCTACAATTGAATCTAAACTTCTTCCCAAATAATTTGAATTCATTTACCCTAGTTTTAATATCATTTATAACTGTAAACTTTTCAATTCATTTATTTTACTGTTTACTCTCAGAGCCATTTAGACTCCAATCAGATCCCCTCTAAAGTACCTAGTTACCAGAGCTCTGTAGCCATCATATTCCTTCCTTCCTCATGCAGGCACTCTTTTGCTGATGTAACCAGGTACATTGCCTGTTCTTGAACCCTCTCAAGAAGCTCAATGTCTTTTTTTTGTGTTTAAGCATAGAGATCAAGCATAGTCTCCATACATTTAAGGGCACAAAAGATGATATAGTTGTACACGTTGGCACTAATGATATCAAGAGTAGGAGACCGGCAGAATTGCTTAACAAGTACAGGTCACTGTTGAAAAAAAGCCGTGAAATAGGGTTGAATTTGAAAGTGTCTGCAATTCTGCCCAGACACGATAGGAGGGAGTATATGATGAGAGCCTTGTCGATCAATTCGGCCCTGGAAAGATTGAGCAAGGCTCAAGGAGTAGAATTTTTTTCAGCCTGAACTGTACATGTTAACAGGAGAGATTGCTTCTACAGGGATGGGATACACTTAAATAGAAAGGGTGCAAGAATATTTGCTGATGCTATCGAGGTAGTGTTAGGTGGGTCGGAAAACTGCTAGCTTGGGGGGAGACAAAGAAGAATAGATTAATAGTAGCCACTGGCAGAGGTGAAAGAGATTCTTGCACTGCTTCTATTGGAATGAGCAGAAGCCTGAAAAACAAGATGCAGAATATTTCAGAGACTGCTGGGAGTCATTGCGGTACAAGTAAACACATGGGTTGTGTTAGGGTAGCAAAGAATAGAAATAGGTGCATGTATACTTGCGTGTACACCAATACTAGGAGTTTGGTAAATAAATTTGATGAATTTGAGGTATTGCTCAAAACATCAAAGGCAGATATTGTTGCGATATCAGAGACGTGGTGTCACACAGATATAAGGAATGCAGAACTGGAATTTGGGGAGTACAACGTCTACAGAAAGGATAGACTGGATAGGAAGGGAGGAGGGGTTATGCTATTAGTTAAGAGATACATAAAATCCAAGGAAGCGAAGCCAGTGGACATCGCTGGACAGTGCAGTGTCGAGTCAGTTTGGTGTGACATAAGCATTGGGAGATCAAAATTGAGAGTAGGAGTGTGCTATAGGCCTAATGACTCTGATGAGTATAATAAGAAACTGTTCGGAGAAATAGAGTGGGCCAGTAAATCAGAGAGTCTTATAATGGGAGATTTTAATTTCCCAGATATTGACTGGAATTTGGGGGCTGGTCACTCACACACTAGCAAGGCTTTTGTGGATTTATTGGATGATTGTTTTCTACATCAGCATGTTCGGGAGGCAACTAGAGGGAGTAATACTCTTTATTGATTATCAGCAGTGATTCTTCATGCATTAAGGATCTGCAGATAAATGAACCACTAGGTGGCAGTGATCACAGTGTGCTGAAGTGGGATTTACTCAAAGAGGTAACTACCATAAGGGGTAAAGGGAAGGGTTTTTGTTTTCGTAAAGGCGACTACAATAGACTGCGATAGTATTTAAATTCTGTACAGTGGGACCAACTGATGATGTTACCAACAGCAAATGCAAAATGGGAAGCATTCAAAGAACTTATCTTGGGAGCTACTAGGCTTTACATACCAAATAAGAAATATTGTTCAAGGTTTAGGTCTAAATGGATGTCAGATGAACTACTGAGGCATATGGCAGAGAAGAAACGTGCATGGGATACATACAAATTAACACATGACACAGAAGCCTATGATAGATACAAGTTGATCTGTAACCAAGTTACAAAGGAGGTTAGGCAGGCGAAGGCAGATTACGAGAAATCTTTGGCAAGGGATGCAAAGATAAACAGCAAAGAGTTCTTTACTTATGTAAACTCTAGAAGGAAGGGGATGAATCAGATTGGTCCACTTGATATCGATGAGTCAACTGTTGATGATCCTGCTCAGGTAGCTAACAAACTAAATGAATATTTGCATCGACATTAACACATGAGGAGTTATTTAGCGAGGGGAATGCCAGAGATGTATTCAACTCTAGCAGTAAGCTAAAGAATCTTGTAATAACTGAGAGTAAAGTGGAGGAGAAATCGTTGAAGATAAACACAAGAAAGGCACCCGGGGTGGATGGGATCTATCCAATTATATTAAAGGAGGCAGCAGAGGAAGTAAGCAAACCCTTAGCCATAATTATGAGAGCTTCCTTGGACTCAGGGGAAGTACCCATGGACTGGAGATGTGCAAATGTGACCCCAATTCACAAAGGAGGATCAAAGGGCGACAAGTAATTATAGACCTGTTAGTTTAACTTCTGTTCCTGGAAAATTAATGGAGGCACTGGTTAAAGAAGCACTGCAGGATCATCTAGACTAGCAGGATCAGTTATAACTCAGACACAGCATGGTTTTGTTAAGGGGAAGTCTTGCCTGACCAATTTGATTGGATACTATGATGCAGTCACAAAAGAACTGGATGCAGTGAATAACTTTGATATTATATACTTGGATCTTAGAAAGGCTTTTGATACTGTTGCACATGGAAGACTGCTGCACAAATTGGAGCAGTGTGGCATTGGAGGCAAATTGCTGCTATGGATAAAGGGGTGGTTGAGGGGGAGAAGACAGAGAGTGGTAATCAATGGACACTGCTCATCATGGACTAATGTTATTGGGTCCATGATGAGCTAATGTTAATGTTGGGACTAATGTTATTGGGACCAATTCAGTAATGGGTCCATTATTGTTTTCTGTATTTATAAATGATATTGATGATGGTATATCAAGCTTAATGTCCAAGTTTGCAGACGATACAAAGGTTGGCAGGTTTGTCAAGGAGACTACTGACGCTATGCTACTGCAGCAGGATCTGAAAAGGTTGAGCAGATGGGCTGAGAGGTGGCAAATGAAGTTTAACATTGACAAATGTAAAGTACTACATATGGGAAACAGCAACCTCAGAGCAATGTATCAACTCTGTGGTACTACACTGACAGTTGTAGAGAATGAAAGGGACCTGGGGGTGGTTGTGCAGGCAGATATGAAGTTTTCTGAGCAGTGCAGACGGACTGCAAGAGTAGCTCATGGTGTATTGTCGATGATATATAGGAATTTTTCTAGCAGGGATAAGGAGGTGATTATTCCCTTGTATAAGGCAATGGTCAGGCCACATCTAGAGTACTGTATACAGGTCTGGAGGCCTCATTTCAAGAAGGATGTAGAGATGCTGGAATGAGTACGGAGAAGGGCAACAAGATTAGTGAATGAACAAAGGGGGCTCTTACGAAGAAAGGCTTTAGTTTTGCCAATTACAGTGTCTGGGGACTAGGCACCAGCGAGATGATCTGATAGAGGTGTATAATGCCTTGAATGGTTTGAGCATGCTCAGTGCTGATGAGATTCTTCCTCTTGCTCAGAATAATCACCGCAGAGGACATAAATTCAAATTGAGAAAAGACAGATATAGGATAGACGTGAGGAAATTTGCCTTTAGCCAGCGGGTGGTTGGTTAGTGGAATAGACTTCCATCCCTTGTCGTGGAAGTTGATAGCCTAAATAAGTTTAAGGCTCAGCTGGACCGGTATTTCGAACTAACAGAGGGGTGAAGTGGAAGTGGTTATTTTTTATTAATTAATTTATTATTATTATTATTATTATTATTTTTTTTTTTTTTTTGGCTGATGCTGAGTAAGCGTGCTTTCTTGCATCAAATGTCTCTACTAATGCTAAAGCTATCAACTTCCACAGCGACAGATGGATGCTTGTTCCAACAATTAACCACCCTCTGGCTAAAGGTAAATTTCCGCACATCTGTTCTAAAACTGTCTTTCCTCAATTTGAACTTATGTCATTTAGGTTATAATCTGAGCAAGTGGAAGAATCCCATCAGAATTCAGCATGCTGAACCCCTTCAAGACCTTATATACCTCAATCAGATCACCTCACAGATGCCTAGTCTACAGCCGTTGTAGTTTGCAGAACTGAAGCCACTCTTGGTAAGAGGATCCCTTCATTCCCCTCACCAATCTTGTTGCCCTTCTCTGTACATGCTGAAGCAAATATATATATATATATATATATCCATTCTTCCTAAAATGGGCCCTCCACACCTGTACGCAGTACTCAAGGTGTGACCTGACCATTGCCTTATACAAAGGGATAATCACCTCCTTTTCCCTGATAGCAAAATTCCTGTATATCATTGACAAAACCCCATTACTTGCTCTTGCAGTTTGTCTGCATTGCTCAGAAAACTTCATATTTGACTGCACAATCACTCCCAGGTCTTTTTCATTTTCTACCACACTAAGTGTAGTACCACACAGTAGGTACATTCCTTTAGGGTTACTTCTACCTATACGCCGTACTTCGCATTAAGCCTGACATTAAGTCTGATATACCTTCAATATCATTGATAAATATACAAAACAGCGGTGGGCCCAACACCGAACCCTGTGGGACTCCACTAATAACATTAGTCCATGAAGAGCAGTGTCCATTGATTACACCCCTCTATCTTCTCCCACTCAACCACCCTTTTATCCATTGTAGCAACTTACCCTTAATACCTTTCTGCTCCAATTTGTACAGTAGTCTTCCATGCGCAACAGTGTCAAAAGATTTCCTGAAATCCAAGTATATGATATCAAAATTATTTTTTTGCATCCAGTTCCTTTGTAACCACATCATAGTATCCACTCAAATTTTTCAGACAAGACTTTCCCTTAACAAACCCACGCTGTGTCTGAATTATTGCTGCAGTCTTTTCTAGATGATCCAGCAATGCATCTTTAACCAATGACTCCATTATTTTCCTTGGAACAGAAGTTAAACTAACAGGTCTATAATCATTTGTGTCACCCTTTGAACTCCCTTTGTGAATTGGGGGTACATTTCCCCATCTCCAGTCCATGGGGATCTCCCCTGAGTGTAAGGATGCTCTCATAATTATGGCTAAGGGTGTGCTTACTTCTGTTGCTGCCTCCTTCATTATAACTGGATAGATTCCATCTACCCCAGGTGCCTTTTTTTATGTTTAACTTCAACATTTTCTCTTCCACTTTGCTCTCAGTTATTAAAAAATCACTTATCGCCTGTTGGAGTTTGATAAACTTCTGGCATTCCCCTCCTTCAATAACTCCTAATGTGAATGTAGGTGCAAAATACTCATTCAGTTTATCAGCTACTTGAGCAGGATCATCAATAGTCGAACCATCTATGTTAAGTGAACCAATCTGATTCATGCTCCTTCCTTCTAGAGTTTACATAAGTAAAGAACTCTTTGCTGTTTTTCTTTGTGTCCTTTGCCAAAGATTTCTTGCAATCTGCCTTCGCCTGCCTAACCTTCTTTGTGACTTGATTACAGATTTACTTATATTTGCCATGGGCTTCTGTGTTGCATGATAATTTATATGCATCCCATGCATATTTCTTTTTTGCTACCAGCCTCATTAATTCATCCGACATCCATTTAGACCTGAACCTTGAACAGTATTTCTTAGTTGGTTCGAAAAGCATAGTAGCCTCCAAGATTAAGTCCCTGAAGGTTTCCCATTTAGAATTCACCGTTGGTAACATCAGTTGATCCTGCTGTATTGAATTTAAAAACTGTCTGAGACCACTGTAGTCACCTTTACGAAAACAAAAACCGCTCCCTTTATCCTTGATGGTAGTTACATCTTTAAGTAAATCCCCCATCAGTACATTGTGATCACTGTCACCTAGTGGTTCCTTTATCTGCAAATTCTTAATGCATGAATAATCACTACTGATAATCAGGTCAAGGGTATTTCTCCCTATGGTTGCCCCTTGAACATGTTGCTATAGAAAAAGATCCCCCAGTATATCCACAAAAGCCTTGCTAGTGTGCGAGTGGCCATCCCACAAGTTCCAGTCAATATCTGGAAAGTTAAAATCCCCCATTTGCAAGACATTCTGATTTACTGGCCCATTCTTTTTCTCTGCACAGTTGTTCAATGTACTGATCAAGAGTCATTAGGCCTATAACATACTCCTCTGATTTTTCCCTTCCCAGTGTTTGTCACATCAAACAGACTCAACATTGCACTGTCCACCTGTGTCAACTGGATGCAGTTCCTTAGATTTTGTTTCTTAACTAACAGCATAACCCCTTCTCCCTTCCTACCCTGTTGGTCCTTTCTGTGCACATTGTGCTCTCCAAATTCCCATTCTGCATTGCTTATATCTGTGTGCCGCCATGTCTCTGATATCTCAACAATATCTACCCTTGATGTCTTGATCAGCACTTCAAATTTATTTACTATACTTCTAGCATTAGTGTACATGCAAGTATACATGCACTTGTTCTTACTCTTAGTTACCTTAACACAGTCTATGTATTTACTTGTTTCAATATGACTCCCAGCAGTCCTGGAAATCTTCATTACCTTGCTTTCCAGGCTGCTGCTCCTTCTAATAGAAGCAGTGCAAGAATCACTTTTGCCTCTGCCTGCAGCTACTGTTAATCTTTTAGTCTGTGAATTACCCTAATCTAGCAGTTTTCCGACCCACCTAACACTGCCTTGATAGAATCAGCAAATATTCTTGCACCCTTTCTATTGCACCCTTTCTTA
Organism: Mastigoproctus giganteus; assembly: GCF_048544385.1. Classification (NCBI taxonomy): domain Eukaryota; kingdom Metazoa; phylum Arthropoda; class Arachnida; order Uropygi; family Thelyphonidae; genus Mastigoproctus; species Mastigoproctus giganteus. Next base: position 181,038,327 of record NC_143581.1, read on the forward strand.
AGTGTATCCCATCCCTGTAGAAGCAGTCTCTCCTGTTAGCAAGCACAGACCACACTGAAAAAATTCTAACCCATGAGCCTTGCACAATCCCTTCAGGGCTGAATTAATTGACAAGGCTCTCATCATATACTCCATCCTATCATGTGTGGACAGAATTGCAGACACTTTCAACTTTAACCCAAACTTGCGACTTTTTTACAGCATTGACCTGTGCTTGTTAAATAAATCTGCAGATCTCTTACTCTAAAGGTTATTAGTGCCAATGTGTTCAACAATATTATTTTTTGTGCCCTTAAAAGATGATATCTGCCCTATAATGTCATCAAATTTTTCCCCTGGCAGACATACCCTGGTCCTGTTCCACCTATCCTTTTTGCATAATATATTACCCCATCTCCCTGACAATAGATTCGCCAACAATAACTAATTAATGTGGGACCAGCAAATTCTGCCTTGGAGATTGCCTCTGTGTAGCCTGATGCACAGGAGTGAGTTCTGGTGTTGAGTTGTAGTGTAGTGTAAATGCCCTCTTTGAGGGCATTTACACTACACCTTAAACTCTCATAGACACCCATCAGAACGCTGAGTTGGTGCCTAATTTCTTCACAGTCTCTGCACCTAGCGTGCGCGCGCACACACACGCACACACACGCACACACACGCGCACACACACACACACACACACACACACACACACACACACACACACACACACACACACACACACACACACACACACACACACACACACACACACACACAAAGACATCCTCCTTGACTAGATCATGTCCTGTTCTAGACAGATCTGCAGACATTTCGCATATTGTTTAGACTGTAATGTGTTGGAGAATCTCCCCCTTCCGTTCTCCCATGAACCACAGCACTCTGGCTATTCTGTGATTGCTGCTGTAGTCTGGGTCATGATTCCGTTAAGTGTAATTTGATTAACAATGAACTTTAATAAGATTAAAAAATTTTACTGATTAATTGATAATACTATACTAATCTAACAGACTTCTAATACAGTGCTACGTTTTTCACTATCTAGTTTTACATTAAACCTTATGCTATTCCGTATCGTATAACAATGGCAGAAAGTTACGAATGTAAAATCTACGGACACTAAGTATTAACTTTCAAAATTGTTATCTAAATTCAAAAATAAACTCAGAGTTTGGCTAGAACTATAAAGCTACTTATAGAAAATAATTTAGTGTAACAATTAAGTCAATAAATGACTAAATATAAATGAAAACGTTCGCCGGAACTGCAATAATTTTGGTCAAAGTGGTAATAACCTTGTATTGATTGAGGAATAGATTTGCACAGTTTCTCTCCTCACTACGAAAAAGTTCTTTCATTTGTAAAGATCAACTCATCAGCAACATCAGCTGAGTTATGACTCGTACTACAATTGAATAAGAATAATTTGAATAATATTGAAAAATATATAGTTGAATAAGAAGAAATAATTTGGTCACATATATGACTAAAATTTTATTAAAATAAATAAAAATAAAAATAAAATAGGATAAAATTTGACGTAAAAATAAAATCCACTGACAATTTAATAAAATACGTTGTAGAGTTAAAAAGATAAAAATATAGATAAATTTAAAATATACACAGAAAATTACAAATTTTCTGTGTATATTTTACAAGTCCATATGTTCATGGAGATTGGAAATGGCTAAGGGGCATGCCAGGTGAAACCTTTCATCCTCTCCAAAAATTATAGTCTCAAAGAGAGGAGGGGCATGGATACGGTCTCTCCTATCTCTGTTGATGATTATGTTCCGAAGAACAAATTCGCAAGCTCTTGAGCTATTTGCAGTGCCAATACCTGTGCAAACAATCAACAATGATGGAATCGCATGGAGAAATTTGATGGCATTCCTCCTAGAAGTGATCAGCTACGGCAGATGTCCCATAGTCTGCAGTCTCTATTGCTCTAGTATCCTTTGAATTTATTCAGACCTCAGCCTCAACTACCTGCAAAGGCAACTTGCTGGCCTAAAGAAAACTTCCTACAATCTAGTCTAAACCTCTTCCCCTGTAATTGGGATTTATGGCCCCTAGTTGTGGAATTCTTTATAACAGTGAAAATTTATTTTACTGATACCTCTCGGAGCCTTATAAACCACAATCAGGTCACCTCTGACTTGCGTGGTTGCCAAGCTCTTGTAGCCCACCTGATCAGTCTTTCCTCGCCCTTTTGCCGATCTCACTGTGGAAGTTACTTGTCTTTTGATCCTTTCTAGAAGATCAGTGTCTTTTTTTTTTTTTTTCAGATGAGGTACCCATACATGAACCCAGCATTCCAAATGTGGTCTTACAATTGTCTTATACAGTGGGACTATTACAGGATAATGTTCTGTTCCATATCTTTACAGGATAATGTTTGATAAATCAATAGGACACCATGGGCTTTCCTGGCTACCTGTTTACACTGCTCAGAAAACTTTGTGTCTCCCTGTATCATAACTTCCAGATGCCTTTCTTCCTCTACTGTTTTTAATCCAACCCTACCAAGTGAATAATTTATTTTTGGGGGTTTCTATTCCCCAAGTGTAAGGGGAATCACATTTTGCTATATTGAATTTTACATTTTGCTATATTGATAAAAAAAAATACCTTGCATTTTGCTATATTGAAACATCTGCCATTTTCCTGACAATTCTTGCAGCCTGTTCAAGTCAAACTGAAGGAGCACTGCTTGGTACTGATCATTAACAACTCATGGCATGATGAAATTCAGAAATAACAGTAGTTCAAGAACCAGTCCTTTGGGGACTCCACTTCTGCTGTTGCACCAATCTGAAGAATATTCATAAGTTACAACCCTCTGCCTTCTGCTTTGCTGCCATCCTCCAGTCCATCTTAGAATCTTTCCAGTAATCCCAAAATATGCCGGCTTATACAGAACTCTTATGATGCAACTCAAGAGAGAGGTCTGTAGAGTTCAAACTTTCTCATGAGTTAAACGCCTTGCTAAAATCCAAATAAACTATGTTGAAATTGCCTACATCTACTCAAAAGTAACTTTGTCAAAATAGCTTACCAGGTTAATTAAACATGATTTTCTCTTAACAAAACAATGTTGTATGTCCTGTCATTAATATAGTATGTATATATATTATATTGACAATAGTAATTGATTTAATTCCTGGCAAAAAATATAAATAAACCCTGCTGTGAATAGACCAATGAGCAGTGGGCACATTATGACCAGCGACTCGTTGTGCAAATCGAAGCAACTGCAGGTGAACTACAACACGTGTATGGATTGGGACACAGTATAAAAAACACCTGTTACTCTTGTTCTTCAGATAGGAAATCCAGCAGACTTAAGAGAGTTTGACAAAGGCCAAATTGTAATGGCCAGACGACCGAGTCAGAGCATATCTGAAATGGCACGACTCGTGGGGTGTTCATGGTCAGCCATGGCTAGTACCTACCGAAAGTGGTCCAAGGAGGGAAAACCCATGAACTGCCGCTGAGGTGTTGGACAGCCATGGCTCATTGATGCTTGAGGTGAGTGAAGGCTCTCCGAGATGGTGCGTGGCAACAGAAGGGCGACTTTGGTGCAACTCACTGGTAATTGGAATGCTGGTGATGAGAGTAACGTGTCACAACACACAGTACATCGAACCCTACTGAAAATGGGACTGTGTAGCCGCAGGCTGCTCCGAGTGCCCATGCTAACCACAGTTCAGTGGCGACAGCGCCTGAAATGGGCACGAGAGCATCGAAACTGGATCTTGAGTGATTGGAAGAAGGTCATCTGGTCCAATGAATCACGTTTCCTGTTGCACCATGTGGACGGCCAGGTACGTGTGCGTCGTTTACCTGGGGAAGTGATGCTGCATGGATGCACCGTGGGATGAAAACAAGCTATTGGCGGTGGTGTCATGCTTTGGGCGATGTTCTGCTGGGATGCCCTGGGTCCAGTCATCCATATGCTGGGCACTCTGTTGTCTACCACCTACTTAAACATCATTGCTGACCAGGTACACTCTTTCATGGCAACGATCTTTGCCTCTGGCGGTGCCTTCTTTCAGCAGGATAATACACCATGCCACACTGCCCGGATTGTTCGAGACTGGTTCGCGGAGTATGAGGAAAATTTCCAGCTATTGCCCTGGCCTCCATATTCCCCAGACATCAATCCCATTGAGCATCTGTGGTTGGTGTTGGAACAGCAACTCCGATTTGTGGCATCTCAACCACTGCCCTTATAAGAATTAAAGGATCTGCTGGTTATGTGTGTTGGTACCAGATACCACAAGACACATTTAAAAATCTTTTAGCTTCCATGCCTCACCGTGTATGAGCTGTTTTGGCTGCATATGGAGGACCAATATCATATTAGGTAAGTGGTCATAATGTTTTGGCTCATCGGTGTAAAAGACTGCCGTAAAATATTGGAGCAGAGTGGCATTAAGGTAAGTTATTGCAAGGGTAATGGGTTTGGATAGACAAGTGGGAGAAGACTGAGAATGGTTATCATTAAATACTGCTATTCATGGACTAATGATATTGGTGGAATCCCTCTGGATTCGGGGGAGGGCCCATTATTGTTTTCTATACTAATTAATGATATTTATGAATCTTAAAGTTTGCGGTTGCTACAAAGGTTGGCTGGCTTGCTGCAGTAGAACACTCTGACAGTAATCAGAGTGTTCTACTGCAGCAAGATGTAAAAAAATTAGCATTAGTAGAGGCATATGATGCAAGAAAGCAAGCGTATGCAGCATCGGCAAAAAAAACTCAAAAAACTTCCCATCCATTCGCTCCAAATGTTTGTCTAGTTCTGCCTTCAATTTATTTAAGCTGTCAACTTCTACAACAGATGGAAATTTGTTCCAGCAATCAACTAGACGCTGACTATAGGCAAACTTCCACACATCTTTTCTACAACTGTCTTTCCTCAACTTGAATTTATGTCCCCTCAGGCGATTAATCTGGCAAGAGGCAGAATCCCATCAGCTTGCTCAAATCATTGAAGGCCTTATACACCTCAGTCAGATCACCTCGCAGGTGCCTAGTCACCAGACACTATAATTTGCGAATCTTAAGCCTTTCTTCATATGAGCAACCCTTTGTTCGATTCACTAATCTTGTTGCCCTTCTCTGTACAGTCAGTCAGTCCTCGTATAGCACGATAGTTGTGTTCCTAGAAACCCTCGTTCAATGCAAAATCGTGCAATATAAACAACAGGTCCTATGGGAAAAATAGGGTTAGGTGCCAGCCACCCAAGATTGAATACACATTTGTAACCAAAACATTACCAAACAAAATAAATATTCGTAATAAAATACGTAAGTATTTTATTACGACTATTACGTAATAAAATATTGCTAATGCTTTTGCTTCTATCGTAAGGAAACTTGTTTTTTGTTTGATTTTCTATCCGAACAGATAACAACTATTCCATCTCTTCCAATTCTTTGTGTCTTAATCTAATGGATTTCAATTACACTTTGAGTTGTTTCTGCTATGAAAGTTGTTTTTATTTTCTCTGCATTCTTTGTAATTTTCGGCGTTACCTCATTTACGTCTGTAGCACATGCAATATCACATGGTCTTTCACTTCGTTTAAAGCATTTCACAATTTCATATTTTTTCTCTATCGACAGAGGCAGACTGGCATATAAGCCTTACCAGAGGAAACCCCGGAGGCCGGCGTGATTTTGGCCATAAACCATAGTATGAAGCACTATAAAATTTCCTAGGTAAGAATTTTTGATCCAGTCCGCCTCTGTTTATCGATATTGCTTTTCTTTTTCTCTCTGAATCTGCAGTGTCTTCACCAGGATGCTTCCTTTTCACACCTTTTAAGTATTTTACTCATTTTTAGGGAATAAAGCACAATTACAAAACAAGGAGGCACGCTTGATACACATAAACAAAGCTGTGCTTGTGTAGCAACTGAATAAACAACACCATAAAGGCAGAGATACACTATTAACACTTCACATTTTACTAAAGCACATTTCTAGGGGTTACTACCATAAAACAATAAAAACAATTTCCAGTTGCGTTTTTGCTAGTGGAATCTGTTTTAAACTGGTAGTAAACTCGATCTAATTGCATTTGCGATTATACCGATAGCTGGAATTGTGTTGGTTTTTATGTTATTATAGTAAAATGTGTTCCCCTTCACTGATATAAAAAACATAAATACATTTTCAGAATCTTTTCTTCATTCCTATCGTGTTGAGTTCGGTTGGGGATGATTCTGCGTTCGACTGCCATTTCTTGTAAACACAAAGGCGAATCGTGTATAAGCGAATTCAGTTCGTATTATATAAGATATAGTTCCCCTATATATAAATTGTGTATGATCGAATTCGTGTAGTGTAAACACGTGTTATACGAGGACTGACTGTAATTGTTCCAGCAGCTCTACATCCTTCCTAAAATGAGGCCTCCAGACCTGTATACAGTACTCAAAGTGTGGCCTGACCATTGCTTTATACAAGGAGATGATCACCTCCTTATCCATGCTGTGTTCAAACTATAACCAAAGTGTTGTCTAGATGATCCTGCAGAGCTTCTTTAACCAGTGCCTCCATTAATTTCCCTGGAACAGAAGTTAAACTAACAGGTCTGTAATTACTTGTGTAACCCTTTGATCCTCCTTTGTGAATTGGGGTCACATAGGTACCTCTCCTAGTCCAAGGAAGCTCTCATAACTATGACAAAGGGTTTGCTTACTTCCTTTACCACCTCCTTGAATATAACTGGATAGATGCCATTCACCCAGGTGCCTTTTCGTTGTTTATTCTTTAACAATTTCTCCTCTACTTTGCTCTCAGTTATTAAAAAAATCATTTAACTCACTACCATAGTTTAATTCATCTCTGGTATTCTCCTCCCTGAATAACTCCTCATGTAGAAATGTAGATGTAAAATACTCATTCAGTTTGTTAGCTATCTGAGCAGGTTCATCAACAGATGAACCATCTATATCAAGTGGACCAATCTAATTCACCCTCTTCCTTCTAGAGTTTACATAAGTAAAGAACTCTTTGCTGTTTTTCTTTGTATCCTTTGCCAAAGATTTCATGTAATCTGTCTTTGCCCACCTAACCTCCTTTGTGACTTGATTACAGACCAGTAATCATGTCTTCCATAGGCTTCTGTGTCATTTGTTAATTTATATGTATCCCATGCATTTTTCTTCTCTGCCACATGTCTCATTAGTTCAGCTGACATCCATTTAGGCCTAAACCTTGAACAATATTTCTTGGTTGGTATGAAAAGCCTAGTAGCTGCCAAGATTAATTCTTTGAATGCTTTCCATTTAAAATTTGCTGTTGGTAACATCATCAGTTGGTCCCATTGTATAGACTTTAAAAACTGCCTCAGACCTCCATAGTCATCTTTACAAAAACAAAAACCCTTCCCTTTACCCCTGGTGGTAGTTACCTCTTTGAGTAAATCCCGCTTCAGCATATCTTGATCACTGCCACCTAGTGGTTCCTTTATCTGCAGATTCTTAATGCATGAAGAATCGGTACTGATAATCAAATAAACTCTCTCTGGTTGCCTCCTGAATATGCTGCTGTAGAAAACATTCATCCAATAAATCCACAAAAGCCTTGCTAGTGTGTGAATGACCAACCCACAAGTTCCAGTTAGTATCTAGGAAATTAAAATCCCCCATTATAAGACAATCTGATTTACTGGCATAATATTTCTCTGAACAGCTGTTCAGAGAAATAGTATGCTCATCATCGTCATTTGTCCTATAGCATACCCCCTACTCTCAATTTTGCTTTCCCAGTGCTTATGTCACACCAAACTGACTCAGCACTGCACTGTCTACCCATGTCAATTGGATGCACTTCCTTAGATTTTAAGTGTTTCTTAACTAATAGCATATCCCCTCCTTCCATGCTATTGTACACTGTACACTTTGTACTCCCCAAATTCCAATTCTGCACTGCTTATGTCTGTGTGACACCACGTCTGATATTTCAAAAGTATCTGGCTTTGATGTTTTGGCCAGCATCCCAAATTCATCAAATTTGTATACTACACTCCTAGCATTGGTGTACATTCAAGTATACATGCACCTGTTCTTTTTCTTAGCTTCCCTAACAAAGCCCATGTATTTACTTGTTTCACTATGACTCCCATCAGTCCTGGAAATCCCCAGCATCTTGCTTTCCAGACTACTTCTCATTCTAAAAGAAGCAGTGCAAGAATCACTTTTGCCTCTGCCTGCAGCCACTGTTAATCTTTAATCTGTGTATCCTCCCAAGTTAGCAGTTTTCCAACCCACCTTACACTGCCTTGATAGCATCAGTAAATATTCTTGCACCCTTTTTATTTTAAGTGTATCCCATCCCTGTAGAAGCAGTCTCTCCTGTTAAAAAAAATTTGTCAGATAGTCTAAGAAATGGCAGTTGAAGTTTAACATTGACAAAGACAAGGTACTCAAAATGAGTACTTGTAATCCCAGATTAATGTACCATCTGTGTTGTACTACACTCAGGTAGTGGAAAATGAAAACGATCAGGGGATAATTGTGCAGTGGGATATATAGTTCTCTGACAGTGCATACAGGCTGCAGGTCATCTCACGGAGATTTGTCTATTATATATGGGAATTTTGCTAGTAGTGATAAGCAGGTAATTATCGCATTGTATAGCACAATGATTAGGCTTCATCCTGATTACTGCATACATGTCTGGAGACCTCATTTTATGAAGGATGTTGATCTGCTGGAACAGGTGCATAGAAGGGCAACAAGATTGGTGAGAGGAATGAAAGGGTTCTCTTGCCAAGGAAGGCTTCAGTTCTGCAAATTGCAGTATCTGGAGACTAGGCACCTGTGAGGTGATCTGATTGAGGTGTTTAAGGCTTTGTGTGGATTGAGCATGCTTCATGCTTGTGGTATTTTTCCTCTTGCTCAGTCTACACACATGAGCATGCATAAATTCAAATTGAGGAAGACTGGTTGCAGTATAGATGTGTGGAAGTTTTCCTTCAGTCAGCAAGTTTATTGTCAAAACAAACTTCCATTTGTTGTGGAAGTGGGTAGTTTGAAGAATAAATTCAAGGAAGAACTAGACAAATTATTGGAGTGTATATACAAGTGATGTGTTTTTTTTTGTGTTTTTTTGCTGTTGCTGTTTGAGCTTGCTTTCTTGCAAAGCATGGAGATTTTACTATGCATGTCTAAGTTCTTAATTATAACTTTTCTTTCATTTAATCACTTATATTTTGGTTTTAGCTTGGGACTGTGCTGAAGAAAATTTGAAGGCTCAGCTCTCTTCCTTTAGACGTTGGGGAATTTTAACTGACTGGTCAAATTATTATTCAACTAGCAGTGCTGATTATATATGTCGCCAGCTACATTTATTTTATCAAATTTATAAAAAGGTAAGCTTTGTTTTTTTGTTTTGTAAGGAGCGTTCTTTTTTTTTTTTTTTGCTGTAAATCAAAATTGACACTGATGACTTGCTACAATGTATTTTTTTTATCTTATTTATTGTATAATTTGTTCATTTCATTGTTTTTTTAAAAATAGAATAGTTTTAATTTTTAAACAATATGAGCAAAATATATTAAACACCTGGATCATAGAATGCTTATTAAAACAGATATCTTTAAAAACTTGGGGAATGTTAACCTGAAAGGTGTTCATTAGACTTTCTATTTAGGTACTTAAAAATAAAGATATTTTATTACCTTTTTTCTCTCTGTTCCTGAGATAAATCTTTGTATTTCTGCCATCTCAATGGAAATTGCCTGTACAGTTTATTTTTAATCTCCAGCTTGGCAGTTTCATTTATTCATTCCTTAAATATGGCACATTTTCCTCAGTAATTGATAAACAAAAGTTCAAAGTAAATTAAGGTTTTACTTCTCACTATTCCTAAACTTTGTTATTGTTGCTAAATGACATGAAATGGGAATTGAGACAATTCACAATTGAATAGGGCGCCTCCGTAGCCAGGTGGGCAGGAGCAGCAGTGCATAGCACACGCTTCTTGATTAGACCGGGGTTCGAGCCCGTGCCCACCAAATACGGAGGATGTGGAAAGGTCAGGGAATGACCACCGCATATCCCCGGAGCAATATGGCCTTAGTTGCTAATGCTCCTAAAAATCAAATAACAAACAATTGAATAGACCTGTGTCTCATGAACTCTTTTAATAAACTAACCATTGTAAAGAAATTTAAGCTGAAACTTATATCCTTATGTAATTTATTATTATATATAGCAGTGATGGCCAACAAGTCGATCGTGGCTTTAATTTGGTTCAATCACGACAAATTTTAAACATATATATAAAAAATAGATTAGTCAAAATATAAATGTTATTATTATTATTATACACCCCACTGCATATGCTTATTACAAATCCATTGAACCCTGTGATTACTCTTGTCGCTGCGCAGCAGCTAGGCTTGTGTAGTGAAAACTCATGCAGTTACGTTGTGGAGAGTATAGTGTATGTGTCGAATTCTTATTTAGCTTACTTAATATTAATAACTAGGCAGTACTTATACGATAATTTAATAGGCCTTGATTTAAAATGAATACTACGAAAAAGAGTAAAACGTATCATTTTCATTAAGAGTACATTAACTAGAATACAATTTTTGTAATGATAAAAGAAAAATGTTGTTTGATTTGCAATGCTTCCGTTGCTATACCCAAAAAAGGAAATTTAGAAAGGCACTTCAATGCACTCCATGGTAAATACCAATTGGATTTTCCACCGAATAGTGACCTTAGAAAAAATAAATTAAAAGAACTTAAATCCAGATTATTTGCACAACAAAATTTCTTTGTGACACTTAATTTACAATCTAAAGCAGTAACTCATTTAAAATGAGTCTTGCAAAAAAATGCAAACCATTTTCTGATGGACAATTCATCAAAGACACATGTTTCGAAATAACAGATTCTCTTTTTGAAAATTTCAAGAACAAAAATTAAATTAGAAGTGCTCAAGATCTGCAATTATCTTGAAATACTGTGATGCAATGCATCAAAAAAAGAGTAAAAACGTGAGCGAATAATTGCGTGCTGATATTGCTAATTGTGTGTCCTTTTCTTTACAACTGGATGAATCTACAGACGTCAGTGATACAGCTCAATTGCGCGTTTTTATTTGTATGGTTTTCGATGATTCTGCCACGAAAGAAGAACTGCTGGGTATAGTTTCGTTAAAGAAAAGAACTAGAGTTCTTGACATATTTAACGCATTCAAAAATTTTATTGAAAAAATTAAATTACCACTATTTAAGCTCGTATCAATAACAACAGATGGAGCCAAAGCAATGACAGGGCATCTTAATGGACTCATCGCATTATGCCAAAAGAATGATGAATTTCCAGATTTTTTGATTTACCTCTGTATCATCCACCAACAAGTGTTAGCCAGCAAAAGATTATATACTAAAAGTGTTATGGACATAGCTTTCAAAATCGTGAATTCCATCACAGGACAATCTCCTCAGAGGAGACTTTTTAAAATGCAACTCACTGAAAATGAACCAGACAGATCTGATATTACACACAGATGTGAGGTGGCTGAGTCGGAGTAAGTTTCTACAGAGATTTCGAAATTTGCTAAATGAAATTAAAAAAATTGTTGATCAAAGGGGAGATGATTATCAGCAGCTACAAGATATGGAGTGGTTGCGTGATCTGACTTTTTTGGCAGATTTTACCAGTATATTAAGTGATCTGAATTTGGAATTACAAGGAAAAAATAAAAATGTGGGTGACATGATTATTAGTATTTCTGCATATAAATATAAATTTTTGGCAATGGCTAAGGATCCCAAAGCAAAAATATTTGATTATTTTGCAAATATGCAAGGTTATTTGCAAAAATATCCTGTTTTTGAATTTAATAGTGAGAAATATGTTTCTAAAATTGAGAAAGTTGTGGATGATTTTGAAACAACTGAACACATTGTTCAATATATTTCTTGTCCATTTGATATCGACTTAGATACGAAACAAATCACAGAAAAAATCAGAGATTTTTCATCTGGAGAAAATATTACTTGAAAATTAAATTATTACATTATTAGCATTAGCATTATGATGCAAAAAAGCAAGCTTATGCAGCATCAGCCAAAAAAAAAAAAAAAATAAATAAATAAAAACACTTCCACTTCACCCCTCCATTCGTTCGAAATATCTGTCCAGCCGAGCCTTAAATTTATTTTGGCTATCAACTTCCACAACAAGGGATGGAAGTCTGTTCCAACAACCAACTACCTGCTGGCTAAAGGCAAATTTCCGCACATCTATCCTACATCTGTCTTTCCTCAATTTGAATTTATGCCCTCTCAGGTGATTATTCTGAGCAAGAGGAAGAATCCCATCGGCATTGAGCATGTTCAAACCATTCAAGGCTTTATACACCTCTATCAGGTCACCTCACTGGTGCCTAGTCTCCAGACACTGTCATTTGCAGAACTTAAGCCTTTCTTCGTAAGAGTAACCCTTTGTTCCATTCACTAATCTTGTTGCCCTTCTCTGTATTCATTCCAGCAGCTCTACATCCTTCTTGAAATGAGGCCTCCAGACCTGTATACAGTACTCAAGGTGTGGCCTGACCATTGCCTTATACAAGGGAATAATCACCTCCTGATCCGGCCCCGAGTGCCAAGCGATAGTTCCCAAGCGATCTTTATAGTGCGTTTTCTAGCGTTTTTCCTAGAGTGAGTACTAGTGTTTTCATAAACCCTCCACCGCTCGCAACGTCACTGCTGACCGCTCGCAACGTTACTGCTTCCCTCGCTGAGCAACGTCACTGCTTCAACGCTAGCAACGTTACTGCTAACCCCGCTTGCATCGTTACTGCTATCGCTAGCAACGTACTGCTCTCCTATTCTTCTGATCGCTTGGCCACTAGTTGGCACCGCTCCTGCCTCCACGTGGCGGGGTCGGAAACCTGGGAGAAGGAAGCTCCTCTCCCGGGGCGAAAAGGAGCAACAATGGATTGCGATGACTATCCACCACTAGAGCCAACAGGCTCTCAACATGTTGACACCCGTAGAAGGGAACATGATCCAAGTCTCTCAAAAAGAATGAGAACAGATTCTAGCAAACCAGAACCACCAGCTTTTCTGATAATGCATTCACTATCGAATCAACCAGTAAGCAAATTGTCTCCCTTTGTCATTCAAAGATGTCTTGAAAACTCAGCAGGAACACCAAAAATGGTAAAAAGACTCCAGTCAGGAGATCTATTAATTGAAACCACGCAGGCAAGACACTCTGAACTGTTATTGAAACTTTCAACTATAAGCGGAATCCCAATTAAAGTCACCCCGCATAATACACTGAACTCCTCCAAAGGTGTTATAAGTGAGTGGGATTTACTAAACGTCACCGAAGAGGAAATAGTTACGGAATTACAAGAACAAAAAGTAACACAAGCAAGGCGAATCATGATCAGGAAGGACGACAAACTAGTTCCAACACGAAATATCATATTGACCTTTAGTACACCAAATTTACCAAACTCAGTGAAAGCAGGCTACCTCCACTGCCGAGTTCGGGCATACATTCCAAATCCCTTAAGGTGTTTCAAATGCCAAAAATTTGGACATTCTCAAACAACGTGCAGAGGAGAAATTACATGTCCTAATTGTGGTTCGAAAAATCATTCTCAAACAGATTGTACTGCAAAATCTCCAGAGTGCCCAAACTGTAAGAATGATCACCCAGCTTATTCAAAATCATGTGATCTGTGGAAAATGGAAAAAAAGATACAGAAGTTTAAGATTGAAAACAAAGTATCATATCAAGAAGCAAGAAGACAAGTCAAGGTAACAATGCCAAAACGCAGCTATGCTACTGCTACCCAAAACTGTCAAGCTGTTGCTATCCAAACAGAAGTGTCAATCCCTCCTAACACTTCCATTGCAGAATGGGCACGATCTGTACTTTTGACAAATCAGCCCGCTAACAAACCTGTTTCAATCGACGAAATAAACAATACTCCACTCTCAGTTCCATCTAAAATTACGTCAATTGATAAAGTACAAAGGAAACCACAAAGACAACGCTCCACTGAATTGCAACAACCTAATTCAAGCAGCATGGACAGCGAAGCTGTAAATGCACAAGAGGAAACAATCCTTGATCTTCATGCAGAAGATGACATGGAAACTGGATGTTCATCTACTGGTACCGATGAGGTAGAAGGGAGTACAGAATACGGACGCCCTTTTTTTCCAAGAAAGGATAAGATAAAACATGATCGTCAAAAGCAAAATGCTCCATCTTACAAGAAACAGACAGAATCATCTTCCCTCTCTAAAACCAAATAATGATGTACATCGCACAATGGAATTGCAGAGGTTTACGCAGCAATACCGATGATATATATGATTTGATCTCGCAATATAATCCGGTAGCCTTTTGCTTGCAAGAGACTTACTTAAATCCAAAGGTAACTTATTCAATTAAACATTTTACAGTCTATAGAAAAGATAGAATTAGTTCCAGCCATGCACATGGTGGAGTTGCAATTTTAGTGAATTGTAAATTTCCAGCAAGAAACATTCCTCTTCAGACCCACTTAGAAGCCGTTGCAGTTCGTGTAGCAATGGGAAAAACAATAACTCTTGTCTCCCTGTACCTTCCACCTAACAATATTTACACGTTTCAAGAATTAGAAGATCTTATAAAACAAATACCATCTCCTTTTTGTCTTCTTGGTGACCTAAATGCACATCATCCGCTATGGGGATCTGCTCACATGGATAATAGAGGGCACTTGCTAGAAAAGCTCATAGACCAAGTGAACCTAACTTTGCTAAACACTGGTCAAAACACCTACACTCATCTCTCCACGGGATGTATGTCAGCAATTGACTTGTCTATTTGTTCCCCTGAGTTACTTCCCATTATTGATTGGACGGTTTTAAATGATCTGCACAACAGTGATCACTTCCCAATAATATGCAGAATCCAAACAACGCAGACACCTTGCCCTGATCATCGGGTATTATGGAAATTTTCTAAAGCAGATTGGGAAAAGTTCTCTGTCTCCATCTCCTTTGATAGCCAATTGATACAACTAGGGTCCATTGATGATGTCACCGAGCACATTACCAAACAAATAATAGCAGCAGCTTCCAAAGCAATACCAACGTTTTCTGCTTCCAAACATAGAAACCTGAAACACTGGTGGAATGATGCTTGTACCATAGCGAAAAAAGAAAAAAAATAAAGCCTGGAATCTGTTCCGTAAGTTTCCAACCACCGACAACTTGATTCAGTTTAAAAGGCTTAAGGCAAAAGCACGGCAAATTAGAAGACAAGCCAAAAAAGAATCATGGATACAGTTTGCATCTTCTATCACAAAAGACACTAGCAGTAAAATTATTTGGAAAAAAATTCGACAACTAAATGGCAAATTTTTACCGGTTTCTGCTCCAATTTTAACCAAGAACGGACAAGAAATATCTTCACCACAAGAAATAGCCAACGCGCTTGCAGAGACTTTCTCTGAAACTTCAGCCACTACAGCTTATGATATTTCCTTCCTACAAACTAAAGCCATTGCAGAAAAATATAAGATAAATTTCCAAACTACCCAGTCTCTAGCCTATAATCAACCTTTTCGTGTTTTTGAACTCCAAACAGCACTAAACAGATCGCCAAATAGCGCTGCCGGAGCTGATGGAATCTATTATGTAATGATGAAACATCTAAACAATATAGCTCTGAATTTGCTAATAACATTCTTTAATCGCATCTTCCTTGAAGGTGTATATCCCTCTACCTGGCATCACTCCGTTATTCTAGCCTTTCCCAAACCAGGAAAAGATCAATCACTCACACAAAATTATCGACCAATCTCCCTCACCAGTTGTCTAGGTAAAACTCTAGAAAAGATGATACACAGGCGACTTACCTGGGTTCTTGAAACTGAAAAGCTGCTAAACAACAATCAATTTGGTTTCCGACAAAACAGGTCCACTTTAGATCTCATGGTGAAAGCAGAGACTAACATTCGTAATGCTTATGTGAAAAACGAACACCTTGTAATGGTAAGTTTGGACATTGAAAAGGCTTTTGACACAACCTGGAGGTATGGCATATTGCGAGAACTTTATTCCCTAGGATTGCGGGGACATTTACCGAAATTTATTCAAAACTTTCTCCAAAACAGAACATTTCAGGTTCGTTATCAAACAGTGCTTTCTCGTATTTATACCCAAGAAGAAGGTGTCCCACAAGGGTCAATACTTAGCGCTACTCTTTTTTCACTCAAGCTGAACTCTATAACCCACAACATTCCCAATACTGTCGAATTATACATGTACGCTGATGATCTCACTCTATCTTGCAGTTCAAAAAATATTCATACTATTGAAAGACAGCTGCAACTCTCCATAAATAAGCTAGAAACATGGACACAGAAGAACGGATATCGTATGTCAGAACAAAAAACTGTTGCAATTCACTTCTGCAAAAAACGTAAGCTGCATCCGGAACCGGAGCTTCGGCTACAGAACCACCTGATACCACTCACCAGTAACCTTCGATTCCTAGGTTTAATGTTGGACACCAAACTTAACTTTGATTCTCACATAACATATCTCCGAACTGTATGTTTAAAGAAATTAAATATTCTTCGGTCCATTTCTGCCATGAAATGGGGTGCCGACAGATACTCTCTGCTACATCTGTATCGTGCTCTTATCAGGTCACGATTAGATTATGGAGCTGTTGTCTATGACTCTGCTAGGAAAAGTGCACTAAGCAGACTGAACACCATCCAACATAGTGCCCTTCGTACTTCGCTAGGAGCCTTTAGAACATCCCCTGTCCAGAGTCTGTATGTAGAGGCGTACGAACCTCCACTTCACCTTAGAAGGAAAATGCTACTCCTTAATTATGGAGCCAAAATTCAAAGCCTTCCAGCCCATCCTGTTCGACCATTGCTTCTCAACCCTGATTGGATCACGTTCTACAACAGCAAAGTTACAGAAAATAGACCCACTGGTATTCGATTAAAAGAATTGATACATGCCTGGGACATAAACTTTGACAATATGCTTCAAGAGAATGATGTACCTAATCCACCCTGGTCTGTAACTCTCCCTCACTGTGATAAATATTTTCAGCAATGGGGAAAGAAATCCCTGCCAGATGAAAGTATTAAACAGCTCCATAAAGGACATGCCCTCAATAATGCTCAACGCTGTATAATATATACAGATGGTTCGAAAACAGACTCTTCTGTTGGTGCTGCAGCTGTTTTTCCCTCTTTTACAATTTCTATATCACTACCAGTTGAGTGTAGCAGTTACACTGCAGAATTATATGCAATAAAATTAGCCCTAGAAAACATAAACACTTCCTATAATACTAGCAGTATAATATACACAGACTCCAGGAGTGCAGTGTCTGCTTTCGACAATAATCTTTCAATATCGCATCCCATCGTAAAACAAATTCTTTCCTGCTTAAACCACCTACGAAGTAAGAATCATAAAGTGTTATTTTGCTGGATTCCAGGGCACTCTGGTATCACAGGTAACGAGAGAGCAGATCAGGCAGCCAAACAACCAATCAGTGCAATACCATCACATTACCAAGTACCATACATAGATTATTTGCAGCGCATTAAAAAAATCTATACAATCCAGTGGTCTGAAATCTGGAGGTCACAAACGAACAACAAATTGCTTGAAATCAAAGAGGAACCAGCACTATGGAAATCTAGCTTAAGGAAAAACAGACAAGAAGAGGTTGTGCTAGCAAGATTACGCATAGGGCATACGCATCCAACCCATGTATATCTACTGAAGCAGGATGTCCCACCTCAATGCACTCATTGTGCTTTACCACTTACTGTGAAGCATATACTCATAGATTGTAAGCAGTATTCCTACTTCCGAAGGACTAGTTTTCTTTCACTCTCACAAATGAAAGAGCCTCTATCACTTGCTCATATTATTGGAAACAATGCGAATTTAAATGAACTTTTTACTTTTCTTAAGCAGATACAAATATATGATTTTCTATGATTAAAAACTGGAATGAAATATTATATGAAAACATGTTATAGGAACAGGCACATTTTGGCCTTAGTTGCCCTTGTGCCCAAAATACCAATACCAATACCAATACCTCCTGATCCCTGCTAGAAAAATTCCTGTATATCATTGACAAGACACCATGAGCTACTCTTGCAGCTGATCTGCACTGCTCAGAGAACTTCATATCTGCCTGCACAATTACCCCCAGGTCCTTTTCATTCTCTACCACTAGCAGTGTAGTACCACAGAGTTGATACGTTGCCCTGGGGTTGCTGTTTCCCCTATGTAGTAATTTACATTTGTCAATGTTAAACTTCATTTGCCATCTCTCAGCCCATAAATAATCTTTCTCTGCTCAATCTTTCTAGATCCTGTTGCAGCAGCATAGCGTTAGTAGTGTCCTTAACAACCCTGCCAACCTTTGTATCATCTGTAAACTTAGACATTAAGCTTGATATACCATCATCAATATTATTTATAAATACATATGAAACGATATCTTCCTAAAAGCCAGATCATCAGAAAAAGACTTTTGGAAATATGTTTGCCGAGAAAAGTACCCAAATGAAAAAAATGCAGTGAAATTTTAAGTGCAGTGAAAACTCTTACAGACTTGCATACAGAAGATTCTTTACGGTTGGCCTTATCACAGTATATTCCCGATTTTAAAAGCTTAGCAGATGAGATGAAGACAAACTTCGCATAAATTAAAAATTTAAATATGTATGAATTTAAAATAAGAATTCTGAATTGTATTTAAATTTCAAAACAACATTTTTCAATAGGTGTTGATTAACTTTTTTAACCATGTGCAATGAAATTCTTGAATGGTAGATCGCGACACATTTTCAGGTATACGCTTATATCCACCTACTGTGGATATAAGCGTATACCTGCTGACCCCATATATAATGTGATTTTCTTGTACATATATATGTATAATAAAGTTTAATTGATAAATTAAATATACAGTAAGACGTTACCAACATTAAATACAGTAATAATAAAGTACAACAGACTCTCGATTTACCGGGATTGGATTAACCGAGCCACTTCGAGACTCCAAATCAAAAACAAAAAAAAAAAAAAAAAAATGAAATCAACCAGAAATCATAACATTCAAATAATACTAGAATAGGTATAAACAGATATTTTGCAAGTCGTAAATAAGTGACCAGAGCCAGTGTTATAAGTTGTCATTGGGAGATTAGTGTACCTATTATCTTGCATCCCTGCTGTCTTCACACCTATCGCTCTAAACAAAAATAACAAGACCAAATGTTTAGTTTGATTTAGTGCGTCGTGTTGATCGTTGTGTTCTGTCGCACTGCAGAAGGACAAATTTTGTTTTGTTATTTATGTAAGGGATGTTGGAATTTTTAAAAAAAATTTTTTTATAGTAACTGTTTCTTTTTTCTTTTTTTTTTTTTAAATCGCGAAAATGATAGGCAAACGCAAGAGTTGTGCTTTCAAATTAAACAAAAACTTGAAAGTATTCAAAAGTTTGAAAACAGTACATCCGTTAAATCTCTAATGAACCATTATGTTGGTGACCAAACCATACATGACATATTAAAAAATAAAGGGAAACTACTAGATTTAAAATCAACATCATAAAAAATAATGGGAAGCATTGTATTGGACACGCGAGTAGTACATGGTAAGTTTATTCTTTTTTTTTTTTTTTTTTTTTGTGGTTAACCGTGGGTAACTGAATCAGTAGATACGGGAGCACAACTGTATTATTATATTTTAGCATATTATAGTATATTAGTATCCTTCCTAGTTTTCTAGTTCATTCTTTGTTATCATGTACACAGTGAGTATTACTGTTATTTTTGGGATCTGTAGCTCCATAAATTTCCATATCCTGTCATTCTGAATTATATTTCCTTTTTGTGTTATTACATACTGTTTTTTATTCCATTAATCCTAATACATTCATTTCAGCCTGTCAGCTAATGTTAGGTCCAAAGTAACCCAGTTATTAATAAATAAAGAAAAAATATATCAATATGCAATCATATTAGAACACTTACTTTAACATCTGCTGCTGATTTTTCTGATGACAGTTTCAACCTGAGATTGAAAACCAGATGATCGAGTCACTCCGGATTGTTAAAGGACTAAAAAATTTTTGGACTTTCTTTTCGCTATGACTGAATTAATCAGGCTCTGGGAAAGGTAGCTTGACAAAAACATTCAGTTTTTCTTATGTCAAATTGGATGTAAAAGTTCTAAAAAAAGTTGGGTGGTTTCCCCTCCTAGTGGATTTAAATCTGATTTGCATTCAGGAAGTAGCGAACGTGTTAATTAGAGGATGCATAACACTTTTTCTCCAATTAATTGAAGGACAGAGTGTTATTTGATAGAAATTTGAGACTTAAAACTAAAAAATTTATGGCATACTTTTTATTTGTGTTTCGTATTTTTATCATATTTTTATATACTTTTGAAATAACTCTCATGATACACATTAACACAACAGAAATATTCCACTTTGCCATACTAGTGAAAATTTTAGTAACTGTAAAATTGCTGAAATTTCTAATGAAAAAAGATTGTTTAGAAAATAATATATCTTCTTAACCTTCCATCATATGCATCCCCTAAATGGAACACAAGTGATTGTGTTGTCTGACAAACTCTTTGCTTTTTTTAATAAAAATTAAATTTTTAGATTTTTGTTAAAGTGCAAAGGGTGTTTTTTTTTTAATTAGGATTTGCATCATTTATCCTACCTTTCTTCGTCTGAAATTTATTTGAGCTGTATGCATTTTTCACTCATTTTCTGTTATCTCTCAATTTATTACTTTTCATCAGGAAAAACACTTCTAGAGAAATTAATAATTTTGGAAAAAAATTGGTAAAAAGAGCTAAATTATAATATTCCTTTTGGCCGAATGAATTAGTAGCTACCCCTGAGATAGCTGCATAGCATCTGTCAAATGCCTCTTGTAACTAGGAGTCTGAGCGCCTCTGTAGCGAGGTGGGCAGGAGCAGCAGTGCATAGCACCCGCTTCTTGATTAGACCGGGGTTCGAGCCCGTGACCACTAAATACGGAGGATGCGGAAAGGTCAGGAAATGACCACCATATATCCCCCAAGCAATATGGCCTTTGTTGCTAATGCTCCTAAAAACCAAATAACAAACAAACAAACATAACAAACTAGGAGTCTGGGAATGAAATTATAGGTGTGAAGACATAGACTTCTTGAGCTCTTGCAAACGATTAGTTTTATTTGCACATTTTATCATATTTTTGATTAAATAACATTAATTTGTGTTTTAAAAATAGATTAAATAGGTTTAGTTGCATTTGTTAGCTTATTTTCTTAAATTTAGCTAGTGATTTTGTAAGTTACGACTCACTACTTATACTGCTATTGTATTGGAGTATTTGGTGCAAATATCTTAGCACGTAACCAGTAGCACAGAAGACTAGTAGGGTTTTAATTGTAATAAATAAGTAGTTTGAAAGTTTTAATCACTTTTTGGGCATATGTCTTTTGTATTTAGCTAGAGATATAACTAATTTAACATTGAGAACGTTACGCAATAATGTAACTATATACCATATATCTCGAACTTGACAGCATAAGGTATAACATAAAACTAGATAGTGTAATACGTAATCACTGTATTGGCTTAGTATAGTATTGTATAGTCAAGTGTTTGTTAATCAGTTAAATTTATTAACCTTATTAATTTTCATTGTTAATTAATTAAATCTTATTTAAATGGAAATCATGCCCCAGATAAGAACAGCAAAGCAACTTGCACAAAGTACCGGGAGTGCTGTGGCTCGGAGGAAAACCGAAGAGAGTGATTCTTCCAAAGAGTCACAGCCTAAAAAAATCTGCAACTTGTGAAATGTTTGCAGAACTCTCTGGAACTGGACATGATCTAGCCAAATTTATGGCAAAATTTGTGTTTCCTAGGTGCAGAGAGTGTCAAGAAATTAGGTGCCAACTCAGTATTCCGATGGCATCTATGAGAGTTTGCAGATTAGGATAGATGCCCCTGAAGGAATTAAAATGGGGGACCCATCAAGCTCTCAGCTGCCCAACTCAACACCAGAGCTCACTCTGGTGCATCAGGCAACACAGCAGCAATCTTCAGGGCAGAATGTGCCTGTCCCACAGGAGCTAGTTATTGTCGGTGACTCTATTGTCAGGGAGATGGGAAATATATTGTGCAAAAAGGATAGGTGGAACAGGACCAGGGTATGTCTGCCAGGGGAAAAAGTACATGATATTGTGAGGCACCTCCGTAGCCAGGTGGGCAGGAGTGGCAGTGCGTAGCACACGCTTCTTGATTAGACCGGGGTTCGAGCCCATGATCACCAAATACGGAGGATGCAGGAAGGTCAGGGAATGACCACCGCATATCCCCAATGCAATATGGCCTTAGTTGCTAATGCTCCTAAACAAAAAAAAAAAAAAAAAAAAAAACGAAATATAACATGTTGTACAAGTTGGCATAAATGATATCAAGAGTAGGAGATCTGCAGACTTACTTGACAAGTACAGGTCAATGTTGAAAAAAGTTGTGAGTTAGGATTAAATTTGAAAGTGTCTGCAATTCTGCCCAGACACAATAGGAGGGAATATATAATGAGAGCCTTGTCAGTCGATTCAGCCCTAGAGAGATTGTGCAAGGCTCATGGGATATTATTTTTCTCAGAATGGTTTGTGCTTGTTAACGAGAAAGATTGTTTCTACGGGGATGGGATACACTTAAATAGAAAGGGTGCAAGAATATTTGCCGATGCTATCGAAGTAGTGTTAGGTGGGTCGGAAAGCTGCTAGCTTGGGAGGGGATTCATAGCTAATAGATTAGCAGTAGCCGCAGGCAGAGGAGAGAGTGGTTCTTGCCCTGCTTCTATTGGAATGAGCAGCAGCCTGGAAAGTAAGGTGCTGGGGACCAACTGATGATGTTACCAACAGAAAATTCTAAATGGGAAGCTTTCAAGGAAGTAATCTTGGAAGTTACTAGGCTTTTTTCCCAACTGAGAAATACTGTTCAAGGTTTAGGCCTAAATGTATGGCAGATGAACTGATGACTCTTCGCAGAGAAAAAAAAATGCATGGGATGTATATAAATTATCAGGTGACACAGAAGAATATGGTAGATATAAACTAGTCTTTAATCAAGTCACAAAGGAGGTTAGGCAAGTGAAGGCAGATTATGAGAAATCTTTGGAAGAGTGTTGATAAGATTATGAGAAATCTTATGAATACTCTAGAAGGGAGCTAAATGATTTTTTAATAACCAAAAGCAAAGTGGAGGAGAAATTGTTGAAACTGAATATAAAGAAAACACCTGAGGTGGACGGGATCTATCCAGTTATATTAAAGGAGGCAGCAAAGGATCAAACCCTTAACCATAATTATGAAAGCTTTCTTGGACTCAGGGCAGGTCTCCATGAACTGGAGATGTGCAGATGTCCCCAGTTCACATAGGGGGGTAATCAAAGTGACACAAGTAATTTCAGACCTGTTAGTTTAACTTCTGTTCTGGGGAAAATAATGGAGTCACTGGTTAAAGCAGTACTGCAGGATCATCTAGATAAGACTGCAGTTATAGTTAAGACACAGCATGGTTTTGATAAGGGGAAGTCTTGTCTGATCAATTTGATTGGATAGTATGATGTGGTCAAAAAGGAATTGGATGCAAAAAATAATTTTGACATCATATACTTGGATTTTAGGAAAGCTTTTGATACTGTTGCATGTGGAAGACTACTGTACAAATTGGAACAGTATGGCATTAAGGGCAAGTTGCTACAATGGATAAAAGGATGGTTGAGTGGGAGCAGACAGTGAGTGGTAATCAATGGACACTGCTCTTCGTGGACTAATGTTATTACTGGAGTCCCCTGAGAACTGTGTTGGGTCCGGTACTCAATGGACACTGCTCTTCGTGGACTAATGTTATTACTGGAGTCCCCTAAGAACTGTGTTGGGTCCATTGTTGTTTTCCGTATTTATTAATGATATTGGTGAAGGTATATAAGGCTTAATGTCTAAGTTTGCAGATGTATACGAAGGTCGCATATGGAAGACTAGATAAGAATGTCTAGTCTTCCATGTGCAACCTTCTGACATTGATGACAGTACGCTGCTGCAAAGTTGAGCCCTCTGCTCAACTTTTCTAGATCGCAGAAAGGTTGGCTCAGAGGTGTCAACTGAAGTTTAACATTGACAAATGTAAAGTACCGTATGGGTAGCAGTAATCCCAGAGTAACGTACCAACTGTGTGGTACTACACTCATGGTAGTAGAGAATGAAAAGAACCTGGGGGTAATTGTGCAGTCAGATATGAATTTTTTTGAGCAGTGAAGACAGGCTACAAGAGTAGTTCATGGTGCCTTGTCAATGATATACAGAAATATTGCTAGTAGGGATAAGGATATGATTGTCCCCTTGTATAAGGCAATAGTCAGGCCACACTTTGAGTCCTTCATACAGGTCTGGAGGCCTCATTTTAGGAAGGATGTAGAGCTGCTGGAACAAGTACAGAGAAGGGCAACGAGATTGGCGAGCGGAACAAAGGGTGGTTGTTTCCAAGAAAGGCTTAAGTTCTGCAAATTGCAGCATGTGGAGACTGCGAGGTGATCTGCGAGGAGACCTGCGAGGTAATCTAATTGAGGTGTATAAGGATGGGAT
Organism: Mastigoproctus giganteus; assembly: GCF_048544385.1. Taxonomy (NCBI): domain Eukaryota; kingdom Metazoa; phylum Arthropoda; class Arachnida; order Uropygi; family Thelyphonidae; genus Mastigoproctus; species Mastigoproctus giganteus. The sequence continues at coordinate 181,063,048 of NC_143581.1, forward strand.
ATCTCCCACTAAACGATATTCCATCTGTCAGAGGGGAAGCATGGAAGAGTGATCTGCATGCAAGATGACCAAAAGCCATATTTAGTCTAGAGTGATTCTTAATATTTCCTTATAGGGACAGAGAGGATACTTCATGAATCAGACCATAAACATCAGGGAAAGATACTACTAAAGAGGAAATCATTTGATGCTCTTGAAGTGTATAGTGTATGATATGTAAATAAAGATGATATATGAAGTGTGTCAATGAAATTCCTAGACTGATGTACTAAAGAGGAAATCATTTGATGCTCTTGAAGTGTATAGTGTATGATATGTAAATAAAGATGATATATGAAGTGTGTCAATGAAATTCCTAGACTGATGTACTAAAAAGGACACAAAGTGAAGGATCTCAAAAATGGAGTTTTTATTCAAAGTAACTACTACTTGATTGAAAGCACTTATGCCGTTCTAAAAATTTTTGAAAAGGGTCAGCAAAGGCATCCAAATAGATGATGTTTAGTTCAGCAGTTATGTTTTCACCTTGGGAAAGAGGAAGAAGTCTGCCCGTGCTACGACAAGAGAGTATGGTAGATGGTTGATCTGTACAATGCCATGTTTTGTATGAAATTTCTTCACAAGTGCTGAATGGGTAGGGGCATTGTTGTGAAACATGAACCAATTGCCTTTCTCTCAAAATTGCAGACTCGCCTAGGAAATGTGCTTCAATAGTCTTTAAAGAATCTGCATATAGAATGTAGCATCAGCTTTCTCCCTTCAGGTACAAATTCCTTTTGAATCACACTTATCTTGGAAAGCATGATCAGAATTGTTTTGATCCCAGATCTCTGTAAATAAAACATTTTGGGCCTTCGTGATGATTTTGAAGTCCGTTGCATGCCCTGATGCTTTGTTTTTTTGAGTTATACTAAACACCCAGCTCTCATCTCCAGTGACAATACAGTTGAGGAAATTAGGATTGTCTTGACGAGTTTGGATGGAGTCTTTGCATGATGATACTCCTTGCTGCTTCTGCTCATCCATGAGGCTGTGTGGCACAAATTTTGCAGACTTTTCCTTAAATCTTCATGCAGAATTTGACGAATCATCTTATTATTCATATCCAACTCATTAACGATTATTCTGAGGGTCAAACGATGACCTCTTCCCACAATTTCCTGGCCTTTTGCAGCTGTTCTCATTTTAAGATGTTGATGGACATTCACTTCTTGGGTCATTGCAAACATCAAATGTCCATCTCTAAACTGTTTATTCCATTCAAACCATTGGTACAACTTAATGTTTCATCATCATAAACAGTTTTTAACATTTCAACGTTTCTGTTGCATGTTTTCTCAGTTTGAAGCCTGAATTCATGTAGGCATGGATTGAACAAGATGCTGAAAACATTGTGCAGGAATGGAGTACCATGCAGACATGAGTGTGTCGTGCAGTTCCTTGAGATTTGACGGAGGTGTAGGCCTGCAGCGAACAGCCCTTTCCAGCTCCTCCCAAAGATGTTCAATAGGATTGAGATCCACGGACTGAGTGGGCCACTGGAGCAAAGAAAAGTCATTTTCATGTTCCTGGAACCATTCCATAGTGATTTGGGCTTTGTGCATCGGCGCGTCATCTTGCTGGAAATAACCATCTGACTGAGAATAAACTGTCAACATGAACGGATGCACTTGGTCAGCAATGATGTTAGTTATGATGTGGCATTCAGATGTGAATCTATGGGTATCAATGGACTCAACATGTGCCAAGAAAACATTCCCCACACCATAACACCACCCCCACCACCTTGCACGGTAGTCCAGACATGACGGATTCATAGATTCATGTTGTTTTCCCAAATTCTGAGCCTTCCATCAACATGATGCAACAGGAACTTCGACTCGTCAGACCAAGCAACTGTTTTCCAATCATCGATTGTCCTGTGTTGGTGTTGCTTTGCCCACAGGAGCATGCTCTCTTGTTCTTCTTTGATAACAAAGGTACACGATGTGGCCGTCGGCTGTTGTAGCTCATTCGCGACAAAGTGTGACTAGTGGTCCGTTGCGATATTTTGTTCTGCACACCAAGGTTGTATTCTGACATGATGTGCGACATTGTGGCCCATCTGTTTCTTGCACAATTATAGCCATCCTCCTCTGACCTCTTTCATCAACAAGCGATTGCTTCCACAGGAGGGCCATTGAGAGGATGTTTTCTGCTCGTTCACCAATGTTGCACCATTCTCAATACACCCTTGAAACTGTGGTGCATGAGAAGTTCAGGGGAACTGCCGTTTTAGAGTTACTTTGTCCAGCACATCTTGCACCTACTACCATGCCACATTCGAAGTCCGTTAGATCACTCCTTTTCCCCATTCTTGCTATAGTTTGTATGCTTAACTGATACTAGAAAGATTTTTCTGCTGCATTTATATCCACAGCTGTGGTCGTGTGATTTGCAACGTTGTGGAACAAACCATTTGTGTGCACAGCAGGGGTGTGCCTAATAAAGTGGCAGCACAGTGTATGTTGCTCTATTGCAAAATTATCACATGGAACATTAATGCTACTAATGAAACTGGTTGTTACTTGCAACCAAGAGATTGCCCAGTCTACTGGGCAATCTCTGCACCACCATCTGTGGGAGGAAGTTCGAACTACAAATTACCACTTTCGTTTATTTCCAAACTCATCGAACATGACCACAACAGCATTAGTCTGTCTGGCAACTTTATTGCCACACCGTGTATATACAGAAAAGAGCTACACATCTTTGAGAGGCACCTCCGTAGCCAGGTGGGCAGGAGCAGCAGTGCATAGCACATACTTCTTGATTAGACCGGGGTTTGAGCCCGTGACCACTCTAAATATGGAGGATGCAGAAAGGTTAGGGAATGACCATCGCACATCTCCAGAGCAATATGGCCTTAGTTGCTAATGCTCCTAAAAACCAAATAACAACAACATCTTTGAGAGAAGAACTGTGACTACTGTGTGGTATAGGGATGAAATTCTTGAACCCCTTGTCACACTTTTTTTGGGATGTATTAATCCCTCTTCTGTCTAATGAACAAAATGCTCTTTTCCATGGAGTGCAGCTGGCTGAGGACTTCCTTCTTAGAATGAGAATATTTCTGAAGTGGCCTATGAGGTCTTCAGACCTGAATAGCATTGAGCAAGAGCATATTAAAAGGAAAAAAAAATTTGAGCTGGTGATTACACCCCCCCCCCACAAACACTGCTAAATACTCATTTTAAAGTATGCATGCATGATCTAATTTGCATATTTCAGAAATAATGGGCTTTACCTATAAGTTACGGCACTATTTGCATCAAATATTTTGCAAACTTTTGTCAATCAGTATATTACACTGCACTTTGTCAAATAATATTTTTCTTATAAAAAAAGGTTATTGAATGTTGTGGCACCACCATGGCTATATACCACAGGCATCTACCCATACATACACTGCCTGACCGTTTTATTAGGACCATGAACTAATAGTATGTTACATTGCTGTTGGCCAGAATAGCTGCTTTTTGTTGAAAATTTTGAGTTGAGAAATATTTAGTCATTCATGTAGCAAAGCTTGTTCTCAATTCCTGGAGTGATGTGCGCAGAGAATTGTGCTGTCAAATATGCCTTTCTAGTTCATTCCACAGATGCTCGATGGGACTGAAATCTGTTGATTGGACTGGCCATGACAGATGCTTTAAGTAGGGTGACCAGGTAAAAAATTTGACCTCATGGTTATGTTTGGGGTATTCATTCCTCATTTTGGGATACTCTGATTATATAGGTTAGCATACAACCCCGTCTGGCATTTCTAATAACTACTTACTAAAAAAAAAAAAAAAAACTGCGATCATTTTATCTTTATTTTATTTTATTTAGGTCCTAGCCACCGAAATCTCAGGAAAATAGGTGGCAGGACCTGCCAGAGTAATATATTGACAACGGGTATACCTGGCTAGCCTCCCCGCGGCCAAGTACGGAAACACTGGGTCCCACTGGGGGTCCGGTCCGGCAGCTAATAAGTCAGATGAACAGTGGGCACAGCATACTACACAACACATGATCCACATACCTTTAAATCTCTGGCTTTGACAGCATACTGTCTGTCCTCGATACAATGAACATACGCGGAGATGGGAGAAGTCCCTTGTGCCGTTAGACCTGAAAATACTTCATACTCTAATTATATCTTAAAAAAATAAACAATTTTAATAATAAATATTTTATTTCTATATTTTGTTGATTTTTACAAGTTCATGGAATGCAAAATTAGTCAAATTTTAATAAAATTAACCGAATTATAGCCTGTGCTTTAATTCGGAAAATTTTATTGCAAGATATAAATACTAAAGGAAATGTTTATAAATATTAACATCAAATGTTTTACATAATTATTTACAATACATGTTCAATAAACCTGATTTATTTTATCAAAAATAAAATATTTACCTAGCAATATTTTTCATTTGAGCAAATTTTCTTTAGTAGTTTTTCATTTCGTCTCTCTTGCATGTGTGTCGGGAAAGGTTGGTTTATATAATTGGAGATTTCATCATGGTTATTTCAATTCACGTAAAGTTGGAAATTAATTGTTGTTGTAAGAATTTAATTAATACTGCTCTTCTGGTTATTAACAATACAAAAAATTTTATAAATATTACATAGCCCTTTTTTTTTTTTTTTTTTTTTACAAAATGTCTTTTTTTTACAATGAAATAAAAAAGAAGTCAAATAGAATGTAAAAGATTTCAACATAAGCATAATATAAATATTCTATAACCCTCTTTGTAAATAGGATAGAATGTCATTTTTTGAGTCTTTATGGGTGAATTTCAATAGCAACTTTATCATCAATTAATTCTTATTTCCTAAATAATCATCTAAACAGGGTGTTTTATGATTTCTGCTTTTTTCAAATATCCCATTTTAAATAAAAAAAAAAGGGGGGGGGGTATCCTGGAAATAATTCCAAAAGGGATATTATACTCTGAAATGGGTTATGTCTAGCAACCCTAGCTTTAAGTCGTTCTTCTTTTCTTCAAACCATTCTTTCGGACATTGGCATGATAGATGGTTGCTGTCATCTTGAAAGCCCTCTCATGTCAAGCTTACCGTTTGTAGATGATAAAAAGGTTGACAGGGTGGCTAATGATAAGGATCAAGGCATACTGCAACAAGAAAAAAATTAGGTTACTGAGCTGAGATGTGGTAGTTGCAGTTTAACATTAATAAAATCAAGGTACTGTATATGGCCAGCAGTAATCCCAGAATAACGTAACAACTGAGTGGTACCACACTCAAAATAGTGAAAAATGAAAGAGACATACGGTGACTGTACAGTCACCCTAAGTCTCTTATGCTGTAACATGAAGTTCTCTGAGCATGTAGACAAGCTTCCAGGCTGACTGGGCTAGCCAGATGGGTAAAGTGCTTGCCTGGCAACCCAAAGGTTGTGGGTTCGAATCTCGCCTTGGGCTTGGATCAAAGTGGGAGGTGCACTATGGCCACAGAAGCTGATGCGCCAACAACTACCAAAAAAAAAAAAAAAAAAAACAAGCTGCCAGGGGAAGCTCATGGGGTTCATTCGCATTAGTTGAGGCATATGATGCAAGAAAGCAAGCTTATACAGCATCAGCCAAAAAAAAAAAAAAAAAAAACCCCTTTTCCATTTGACCAATCCTGTCAATTCAAATGTTTGTCTAGTTCAGCCTTAAATTTATTTAAGCTATCAACTTTCATAACAATGGATGGAAGTCTCTTCCTGCAATCAACTACCATTTGGCTAAAGGCAAACTTCCGCACATCTATTCTACAACTACCTTTCCTCAATTTCAATCTATTCCTCCTCAGGTTCTTAATCCGTGCAAGTGGAAGAATCCCATCAGCATTGAGCCTGCTCAAATCATTCCAGGCCTTATACACCTCAATCAGATCACCTCGCAGGTACCTACTCTCCAGGCACTGCAATTTGCAGGACTTAAGCCTTTCTTCATAAGTGCACCACTTTGTTTCTCTCACCAACCTTGTTGCCCTTCTCTGTACTCATTCTAGCAACTCTACATCCTTCCTAAGATAAGGCCTCTAGACCTGTATTCAGTACTCAAGATGTGGCCTAACTATTGCCTTATACAAGTAGATAATCACCTCCCTGCTCATATCCCTGCTAGCAAAATTCCTATATATCATTGAGAAGACTCCATGACCTGCTCTGGCAGCCCATCTGCACTGCTCAGAGAACTTAATGTCCGACTGCACTATTATTCCCAGGTCTTATTCATTCTCCACTTCCCTGAATGTAGTACCACACAGTACGGTTCTCTTGGATTACTGCTACCCATATGCAGTACTTTTCATTGATCAATGTTAAACTTTGGTTGCCGCTTCGCAGCCCATCTACCTTACTATTCTAGATCCTGTTGCAGTAGCATAATGTCTTTACTGTCATTAACAACCCTGCCAATCTTTGTATCATATGCAAACTTGGACATTAAGCCTGATATATCTTCATCGATATCATTGATAAATACACAAAACAAAAATGGGCCCAGCAACGAACTCTGGGGAACTCCACTAACAACATTAATCCACATACAGCAGTGTCCATTTATTACCACTATCTGCTCTGTGTCCCACTCAACCATCCCTTTATACATTTAAGCAGTTTGCCCTTAATGCCATACCACTCCAATTTGTATAGCAGTTTTCCACGTGCAACAGCAACGAGACCTCTCCTTAACAAACCCATGCTGTGTCTGAGCTACAATTGAAGTCTTGTATAGATGGTCCTGCAGAACCAGTGACTCCATTATTTCCCCCTGAATAGAAGTTAAACTAACAGGTCTATAATTATTTGTCACCCTTTGTGAACCCCCTTTGTGAATTGGGGATACATTTGCACATCTCCAGTACTTGGGGACCTCCTCTGAATCTAAGGATGCTCTCATAATTATGGCTAAGGGTTTGCTTATTTCCCTTGCTGCCTCCTTCAATGTAACTGGATAGGTTCCATCCATCACAGGTGCCTTTTTTATGTTTAACTTTAACAATTTCTCCACTTTGCTCTCCATTATTACAAAATCATTTAGCTCCATATTAGAGTTTAGTATACTTCTGTCCTCTCCTTTCTTTACACAATTCCTCATGTGTGAATGTAGATGCAAATTACTCATTTAGTTTGTCAGCTGTCTGATCAGGATCATCAACAATCGAATCATCAATATCAAGTGGACCAATCCGATTCATTCCCTTCCTTCTAGAGTTTATACAGGGTGTCTCAAAAATATTGTTACAAACGTTTAAGGGAGGTAAGTAACATCTAAAGGAATGTGAATAACATAGGAACCGATAACTGGAAACATCACGGAAAAGTAGTAACAAAGGCACAAGAAGCAGAAATGACATAAGACAGTAATTAGTGGCAAACATTTATTTGACATAATATTAACAATGGAGTATGAGATGGATGCATTTCATGATGTTACAATTCGAAGGTTCCACCACAAGACGCGATGCATGTGTGACACCGACGCAGCATGGATTGGCAGACACGGTCGAACACACCTGGAGTTTCTTTGACAGTAGCAGCAGCACAGACGAGTCTCGCCACGAGATCCGTTTCTGTCTCCTCAGGCGATTCATACACGATAGATTTGAGGGTCCCCCGCAGAAAGAAATCAAGGCTCGATAAATCAGGTGAGCGTTGGGGCCAGGCAACGGGTCCACCATGGCCAATCCATCTACGCCCAAAACGCCTGTTCAAATGGTCACGAACACACTTTCCATAATGGACAGGTGCCCGGTCATGTTGAAACCAAATGTTGCATCTCACATTTGCTTCAACATCGTCAAGTAACCCTGGAAAGATCTGATATTTAGCGGAGTTCGTGCGCGGTGGTAACAGGTACGGGCCGACTAAGCAGTCACCAACCATACCTGCCCACACATTTATTGCGAAGCAATGTTGTGCTATATGGGGGTGCACACTGTGTGGGTTGTCGTGAGCCCATAAATGAGCATTGTGCTGATTGAATAAGCCTTCCCGAGTGAAATAAGCCTCATCCTTCAACAAAACATAGGCTGGAAAATTCAAGTCTTGAACACTTTCTTTAAGAAACCACTGTGCAAAAGCCACACGTGCAGGATGATGATCTTGGGGGAGCAGTAACTGAACCCTTTGGAGATGAAAGGAGTGTAAGGAATCGTCGTGCCAGACACGCTGTACACTGCAACGAGACACTCCTAAGGCAGAGGCAATGGCATGTGTGCTGGTAGTAGGATTATTCTGGACGGCATTCAACACACTTTCTTCCATGGCGGGAATTCGCATCGAATGTGGTCTGCCCGCACTACTCCTGTTACCTCTAAATGACCCATAATCATCCAAATTTTGATGCACATGCGCAAACAAACGGTGGTCCGGTTCATGTCTGTCTGGGAAGCGTTCTCCATTAATTCATTGAGCGGCTTGTCCATTGCCCTCTGCTAATCCATACACTAGGTGTATGTCTGCAAGCTCACAGTTTGTATATTGATGCAAGCTCTTCGTGCGCAGATTACCGTGCCGTCTACCGACTTACGGTGACATTTCCGCTTATGGGTTCCTATGCGGTTCACATTCCTTTAGATGTTACCTACCTCCCCTAAACATTGTACCAATATTTTTGTGACACCCTTTATAATTAAAGAAGTCCTTGCTGTTTTGCTTAGCATCCTTTGCCAAATAATTCTAGTAATCTGTCTTCGCTTGCCTAACCTCCTATGTGACGTGATTTTTTTTTTTTTTTTATGAAAACCCCAAACACCTATAGTACTCGGTACCGTTCTTGGGTTGGAAGTTGAGAAGACGAAAGGAGATATTTGTTGACATTAAACTTGAACTTCTGTAGATTGTAATTTTCAGGAAAAACGTACGAAGGAAGGTTGTTCCAGAAAATGGCAGTTGAATGAATAAATGAGGAAGATGAAAAGTTAGTTCTGTGAGTTTGAAGTTGGACAGTAAATGGATGTTGGCTGGTGGCGGCACGTGTTCGGACTGCTTTGAAAGAGAGAGCAGGAATAATAGAAGCCAATTCAGAACAGTGCCCATGGAATTATCTGTAGAAAAGGCATGCAGCAGAAACAGTATGTTTTTATGAGACAGTGAGTGGAGAGACTCTGTTAGAGAGGAGTCATTAATTAACCTAACTGCCCTCTTCTGAATGGAATATAGAAGCCAGATAGAGGTTTTGTGGGCATCGCCCGAGACTAGCATATATCTATGGTAGACTTCTGTGTCGCCTGATAATTTATATGCATCCCATGCAATTTTCTTCTCTGCCACGAGTCTCATTAGTTCATCTGACATATTTAGGCCTAAACCTTGAACAGTATTTCTTAATTGGTATGACAAGCCCAGTAGGTTCCACGATTAATTCCTTGAATGCTTAATATTTAAAATTTTCTGTTTATAACATCATCAGTTGGTCCCACTATATAGAATTTAAAATAGACTGAGACCACTATCATCACTTTTACGAAAGCAAAAAACCCTTCCCTTTACTCCTTTAAATATGTAACTCTGATGGTAGTTACATCTTTAAGACAATCCCACATCTGTACACTGTGATCACTGCCATCTAGTGATTCCTTTATCTGTAAAATCTTAATGCATGAATAATTATTTCTGATAATGAGATCAAGAGCATTACTCCCTCTGCTTGCCTCTCAAACATGCTGCTAGAAAACAATCATCCAATAAATCTACGAAAGTGTTGCTAGTGTCCGAGTGACCAACCCACAAGTTCCAGTCAATATCTGGGAAGTTAAAATACTCCATTATAAGACATTCTGATTTACTGGCCCACTCTGTTTCTCTGTACAATTGTTCATTGTACTCAGGTGAGTCATTAGGCCTATAACACATTCCTACTCTCATTTTTGCTTTCTCAATGCTTATGTCACACCAAACTGACTCAACATTGCACTGTCCATCTATGTCAACTGGATGCAGTTCCTTAGATTTCGTGTTTCTTAACTAACAGCATAACCACTCCTCCCTTCCTATCCTGTCTATCCTTTCTGTACACATTGTTCTCCCAAAATTCCAATTCTGCACTGCTTATATCTCTGTGATACCACGTCTCTGATAGCCCAACAATATCTGCCTTTGATATCTTGACCACACTTCAACTTCATCTAATTTATTTACTATACTCCTGGCTTTGGTGTACATGCAAGTATACATGCACCTATTCTTACTCTTAGTTGTCCTAACACATGCCATGTATTTATTTGTTCCATTATGACTGCCACCAGTCCCTGAAACCCCTAGCACCCTGCCTTCCAGGCCGCTGCCCATTCTAATAACAGCAGTGCAAGAATCGCTTTCACTTCTGCCTGCAGATTAGTCTGTGAATCCTCCCAAGCTAGCAGTTTTCTGACCCACCTAACACTGCCTGGAGAGCATCAGGAAATATTCTTTCACCCTTTCTATTAGCATTAGCATTTTAGCATTAGTAGAGGCATTTGATGCAAGAAAGCAAGCTTATGCAGCATCAGCCAAAAAAAAAAAAAAAAAAAAAAAGTAACATAAATAAATAAAAATAACCACTTCCACTTCACCCCTCTGTTCGTTCGAAATACCTGTCCAGCTGAGCCTTAAACTTATTTAGGCTATCAACTTCCACGACAAGGGATGGAAGTCTGTTCCACCCACCAACCACCCGCTGGCTAAAGGCAAATTTCCGCACATCTATCCTACATCTGTCTTTCCTCAATTTGAATTTATGCCCTCTCAGGTGATTTTTCTGAGCTAGAGGAAGAATCCCATCAGCATTGAGCATGCTCAAACCATTCAAGGCTTTGTACACCTCTATCAGATCACCCCGCTGGTGCCTAGTTTCCAGACACTGTAATTTGCAAAACTTAAGCCTTTCTTCGTAAGAGAACCCCTTTGTCCCATTCACCAATCTAGTTGCCCTTCTCTGTACTCGTTCCAGCAGCTCTACATCCTTCCTGAAATGAGGCCTCCAGGCCTGTATACAGTACTCTAGGTGTGGCCTGACCATTGCCTTATACAAGGGAATAATCACCTCCTTATCCCTGCTAGAAAAATTCCTATATATCATTGACAATACACCATGAGCTACTCTTGCAGCTCGTCTGCACTGCTCAGAGAACTTCATATCTGCCTGCACCACCACCCCCAGGTCCCTTTCATTCTCTACCACTGTCAGTGTAGTACCACAGAGTTGATACGTTGCTCTGGGGTTGCTGTTTCCCATATGTAGTACTTTACATTTGTCAATGTTAAACTTCATTTGCCACCTCGAAGCCCATCTGCTCAACCTTTCCAAATCCTGTTGCAGCAGCATAGTGTCAGTAGTGTCCTTGACAACCCTGCCAACCTTCGTATCGTCTGCAAACTTGGACATTAAGCCTGATATACCATCATCAATATCATTTATAAATACAGAAAACAATAAAGGCCCCAATACTGAACCCTGAGGGACTCCACTAATAACATTAGTCCACGATGAGCAGTGTCCATTGATTACCACTCTCTGTCTTCTCCCCCTCAACCACCCCTTTATCCATAGCAGCAACTTGCCTCCAATGCCACACTGCTCCAATTTGTGCAGCAGTCTTCCATGTGCAACAGTATCAAAAGCCTTTCTAAGATCCAAGTATATAATATCAAAGTTATTCCCTGCATCCAGTTCTTTTGTGACTGCATCATAGTATCCAATCAAATTGGTCAGGCAAGACTTCCCCTTAACAAAACCATGCTGTGTCCTAGCTATAACTGAAGTCTTGTCTAGATGATCCTGCAGTGCTTCTTTCACCAGTGCCTCCATTAATTTTCCGGGAACAGAAGTTAAACTCACAGGTCTATAATTACTTGTGTCAGCCTTTGATCCCCCTTTGTGAATTGGGGTCACATTTGCACATCTCCAGTCAATGGGTACCTCCCCTGAGTCCAAGGAAGCTCTCATAATTATGGCTAAGGGTTTGCTTACCTCCTTTGCTGCCTCCTTTAATATAACTGGATAGATCCCATCCACCCCAGGTGCCTTTCTTGTGTTTATCTTCAACAATTTCTCCTCCACTTTGCTCTCAGTTATTACAAGATTCTCTAGCTTACTGCTAGAGTTGAATACACCTCTGGCATTCCCCTCGCTGAATAACTCCTCATGTGTGAATGTCGATGCAAAATATTCATTTAGTTTGTTAGCTACCCGAGCAGGGTCATCAACAGTTGACCCATCGATCTCAAGTGGACCAATCTGATTCATCCCCTTCCTTCTAGAGTTTACATAAGTAAAGAACTCTTTGCTGTTTTTCTTCGCATCCCTTGCCAAGGATCTCTCGTAATCTGCCTTCGCCTGCCTAACCTCCTTTGTAACTTGGTTACAGATCAACTTGTATCTATCATAGGCGTCCGTGTCACGTGTTAATTTGTATGTATCCCATGCATTTTTCTTCTCTGCCATATGCCTCATTAGTTCATCTGACAACCATTTAAGTGTCTCCCATCCTTGTAAAGCAGTATCTCCTGTTAGCATGTACAGGCCATGCTGAAAAAATTCTACATCATGAGCCTTGCACAGTCTCTCTGGAGCTGAATTGATTGTCAAAGCTCTCATTATATACTCCCTTTATTGTGTCTGGGCAGAATTGCAGACACTTTCAAATTTCACCCTAACTCTCAACTTTTTTTCAACATTGACCTGTACTTGTTAAGTAAACCTGTAGATCTCTTACTCTTAAGGTCATTAGTGCCACCTTTTACAACAGGTATCACCTTTTGTGCCCTTAAAAGATATTTGCCTTACGTCATCAACTTTTGCCCCTGGCAGACATACCCTGATCCTATTCCAGCTATCCTTTTTGCATAATATATTCCCGTCTGTCTGACAATAGAGTTACAGACAATAACTAGCTGCTGTGGGACCAGCACATTCTGCCTTGGACATTGCCACTGTTTTGCCTGATGCACAGAAGTGATCTCTGGCGTTGATTTGGACAACTGAGAGCTTGATGGGTGCATCATATTAATTTCTTCGAGGGCATCTGCCTTACACCTGAAACTCTCATGGACACTCATCAGAATGCTGAGTTGATGCCTAATTTCTTCATACTCTCTGCACCTAGCACATACAAAGACATCCTCCTTGGCTAGATCATGTCCTGTTCCAGATAGGTCTGCAAACATTTTACATTTCATGCATATTTTTAGACTGGGATGCATTGGAGAATCGGCCCCTTCAGTTCTCCTTAGAGCCACAGCACTCCTTCTACTTTGTGCCTATTGCTTTGCTGCTTTAGTCTGGGTCATGATTCCATTAAGTACAATTTAATTAACAATGAATTTTAATTAGATTAAAAAAATTTTACTGATTAATTGATAATATAGCAGACTCTCGATTTACAGGGATCGGATTAAACGGGAGACTTCAAAACTGCAAATTAAAAAAAAAATAATAAAAAATTAACCAAAAATCATAAAATTCAAGTAATAACTAGAATAGGTATAAACAGATGTTTTGCAAGTCATAAATAAAAACATGAATTTGAAAGTGTCTGCAATTCTGCCCAGACACGATAGGAGGGAGTATATGATGAGAGCCTTGTCGATCAATTCGGCCCTGGAAAGAATGTGCAAGGCTCAAGGGGTAGAATTTTTTTCAGCCTGGACTGTACTTGTTAACAGGAGAGATTGCTTCTACAGGGATGGGATACACTTAAATAGAAAGGGTGCAAGAATATTTGCTGATGCTATCGAGGCAGTGTTAGGTGGGTCGGAAAACTGCTAGCTTGGGGGAGACAAAGACCAATAGATTGACAGTAGCCACTGGCAGAGGTGAAAGAGATTCTTGCACTGCTTCTATTAGAATGAGCAGAAGCCTGAAAAACAAGATGCATGGTATTTCAGAGACTGCTGGGAGCAATTGCGGTACAAGTAAACACATGGGTTGTGTTAGGGTAGCTAAGAATAGAAACAGGTGCAGGTATACTTGCGTGTACACCAATGCTAGGAGTTTAGTAAATAAATTTGATGAATTTGAGGTATTGCTCAAAACATCAAAGGCAGATATTGTTGGGATATCAGAGACGTGGTGTCACACAGATATAAGGGATGCAGAACTGCAATTTGGGGAGTACAACGTCTACAGAAAGGATAGACAGGATAGGAAGGGGGGGAGGGGTTATGCTATTAGTTAAGAAACACATAAAAACCAAGGAAGTTAAGCCAGTCGACATCGCTGGACAGTGCAGTGTTGAGTCAGTTTGGTGTGACATAAGCATTGGGAGATCAAAATTGAGAGTAGGAGTGTGCTATAGGCCTAATGACTCTGATGAGTATAATAAGGAACTGTACAGAGAAATAGAGTGGGCCAGTAAATCAGAGAGTCTTATAATGGGAGATTTTAATTTCCCAGATATTGACTGGAATTTGGGGGCTGGTTACTCACACACTAGCAGGGATTTTGTGGATTTATTGGATGATTGTTTTCTACATCATCATGTTCGGGAGGCAACTAGAGGGAGTAATACTCTTGATTTGATTATCAGTAGTGATTCTTCATGCATTAAGAATCTGCAGATAAATGAACCACTAGGTGGCAGTGATCACAGTGTGCTGAAGTGGGATTTACTCAAAGAAGTAACTACCATTAGGGGGTAAAGGGAAGGGTTATTGCTTCCGTAAAGGCGATTACGATGGACTGAGACACTATTTAAATTCTATACAGTGGGACCAACTGATGATGTTACCAACAGCAAATTCAAAATGGGAAACATTCAAAGAACTTACCTTGGAAGCTACTAGGCTTTACATACCAACTAAGAAATATTGTTCAAGGTTTAGGCCAAAATGGATGTCAGATGAACTAATGAGGCATATGGCAGAGAAGAAAAAATGCATGGGATACTTACAAATTAACACAACACAGAAGCCGACCGGGGTAGCCGAGTGGGTAAAGTACCTGCCCGGCAACCCAAAGGTCGTGGGTTCGATTCCCGCCTCGGGCTTGGATCAAAGTACTGCAAAAACCTTGTGAGGTGCAATATGGCCACAGAAGCTGATGCGCCAACAACTACCAAATCAAAAAAAAAAAAAAAAAAAAAACAACACAGAAGCCTATGATAGATACAAGTTGATATGCAACCAAGTTACAAAGGAGGTTAGGCAGGCGAACGCAGATTACGAGAAATCCTTGGCAAGGGATGCAAAGAAAAACAGCAAAGAGTTCTTTACTTATGTAAACTCTAGAAGGAAGGGGATGAATCAGATTGGTCCACTTGATATTGATGGGTCACCTGTTGATGATCCTGCTCAGGTAGCTAACAAACTAAATGAATATTTTGCATCGACATTCACACATGAGGAGTTATTCAGCAAGGGGAATGCCAGAGGTGTATTCAACTCTAGCAGTAAGCTACAGAATCTTGAAATAACTGGGAGGAAAGTGGAGGAGAAACTGTTGAAGATAAACACAAGAAAGGCACCCGGGGCGGATGGGATCTATCCAGTTATATTAAAGGAGGCAGCAAAGGAAGTAAGCAAACCCTTAGCCATAATTATGAGAGCTTCCTTGGACTCAGGGGAGGCACCCATAAACTGGAAATGTGCAAATGTGACCCCAATTCACAAAGGAGGATCAAAGGCTGACACAAGTAATTATAGACCTGTGAGCTTAACATCTGTTCCAGGAAAATTAATGGAGGCACTGGTTAAAGAAGCACTGCAGGATCATTTAGACAAGACTTCAGTTATAGCTCAGACACAGCATGGTTTTGTTAAGGGGAAGTCTTGCCTGACCAACTTGATTGGATACTATGATGCAGTCACAAAAGAACTGGATGCAGGGAATAACTTTGATATTATATACTTGGATCTTAGAAAGGCTTTTGATACTGTTGCACATGGAAGACTGCTACACAAATTGGAGCAGTGTGACAGTGGAGGCAAATTGCTGCTATGGATAAAGGGGTGGTTGAGGGGGAGAAGACAGAGAGTGGTAATCAATGGACACTGCTCATCGGGGATTAATGTTATTAGTGGAGTCCCTCAGGGCTGGGTCCATTATTGTTTTCTGTATTTATAAATGATATTGATGATGGTATATCAAGCGTAATGTCCAAGTTTGCAGACGATACAAAGGTTGGCATGGTTGTCAAGGACACTACTGACACTATGATATTAAGAGTAGGATACCGGCGGAATTACTTGACAAGTACAGGTCACTGATGAAAAAAAACCGTGAATTAGGGTTGAAATTGAAAGTGTCTGCAATTCTGCCCAGACACGATAGGAGGGAATATATGATGAGAGCCCTGTCAATCAATTCGGCCCTGGAAAGATTGTGCAGGGCTCAAGGGGTAGAATTTTTTTCAGCCTGGTCTGTACTTGTTAACAGGAGAGACTGCTTCTACAGGGATGGGATACACTTAAATAGAAAGGGTGCAAGAATGTTTGCTGATGCTATCGAGGCAGTGTTAGGTGGGGCGGAAAACTGCTAGATTGGGGGGGATACAAGGACTAATAGATTAACAGTAGCCACTGGCAGAGGTGAAAGTGATTCTTGCACTGCTTCTATTGGAATGAGCCGCAGCCTGGAAAATAAGATGCAGGATATTTCAGAGACTGCTGGGAATCATTGTGGTACAAGTAAACACATGGGTTGTGTTAGGGTAGCTAAGAAAAAGAACAGGTGCATGTATACTTGTGTGTACACCAATGCTAGGAGTTTAGTAAATAAATTTGATGAATTTGAGGTATTGCTCAAAACATCAAAGGCAGATATTGTGGGGATTTCAGAGACGTGGTGTCACACAGATATAAGGAATGCAGAACTGGAATTTGCGGAGTACAATGTCTACAGAAAGGATAGACAGGATAGGAAGGGGGGAGGGGTTATGCTATTAGTTAAAAAACACATAAAATCCAAGGAAGTGAAGCCAGTCAATCTCTGGACAGTGCAGTGTCGAGTCAGTTTGGTGTGACATAAGCATTGGGAGATCAAAATTGAGAGTAGGAGTGTGCTATAGGCCTAATGACTCTGATGAGTATAATAAGAAACTGTTCGGAGAAATAGAGTGGGGCAGTAAATCAGAGAGTCTTATAATGGGGGATTTTAATTTCCCAGATATTGACTGGAATTTGGGGGCTGGTCACTCACACAGTAGCAAGGCTTTTGTGGATTTATTGGATGATTGTTTTCTACATCAGCATGTTCGGGAGGCAACTAGAGGGAGTAATACTCTTGATTTGATTATCAGTAGTGATTCTTCATGCATTAAGAATCTGCAGATAAATGAACCACTTGGTGGCAGTGACCACAGTGTGCTGAAGTGGGAGTTACTCAAAGAGGTAACTACCATTAGGGGTAAAGGGAAGGGGTATTGCTTTCGTAAAGGCGACTACAATGGACTGAGACAGTATTTAAATTCTATACAGTGGGATCAACTGATGATATTGCCAACAGCAAATTCAAAATGGGAAGCATTCAAAGAACTTATCTTGGAAGCTACTAGGCTTTACATACCAACTAAGAAATATTGTTCAAGGTTTCGGCCTAAATGGATGTCAGATGAACTGATGAGGCATATGGCAGAAAAGAAAAATGCATGGGATACATACAAATTAACACGTGACACAGACGCCTATGATAGATACAAGTTGATCTGTAACCAAGTTACAAAGGAGGTTAGGCAGGCGAAGGCAGATTACGAGAGATCCTTGGCAAGGGATGCGAAGAAAAACAGCAAAGAGTTCTTTACTTATGTAAACTCTAGAAGGAAGGGGATGAATCAGATTGGTCCACTTGAGATCGATGGGTCAACTGTTGATGACCCTGCTCAGGTAGCTAACAAACTAATTGAATGTTTTGCATCGACATTCACACATGAGGAGTTATTCAGCGAGGGGAATGCCAGAGGTGTATTCAACTCTAGCAGTAAGCTAGAGAATCTTGTAATAACTGAGAGCAAAGTGGAGGAGAAATTGTTGAAGATAAACACAAGAAAGGCACCTGGGGTGGATGGGATCTATCCAGTTATATTAAAGGAGGCAGCAAAGGAAGTAAGCAAACCCTTAGCCATAATTATGAGAGCTTCCTAGGACTCAGGGGAGGTACCCATGGACTGGAGATGTGCAAATGTGACCCCAATTCACAAAGGGGGATCAAAGGCTGACACAAGTAATTATAGACCTGTGAGTTTAACTTCTGTTCCTGGAAAATTAATGGAGGCACTGGTTAAAGAAGCACTGCAGGATCATCTAGACAAGACTTCAGTTATAGCTAGGACACAGCATGGTTTTGTTAAGGGTAAGTCTTGCCTGACCAATTTGATTGGATACTATGATGCAGTCACAAAAGAACTGGATGCAGGGAATAAATTTGATATTATATACTTGGATCTTAGAAAGGCTTTTGATACTGTTGCACATGGAAGACTGCTGCACAAATTGGAGCAGCGTGGCATTGGAGGCAAACTGCTGCTATGGATAAAGGGGTGGTTGAGGGGGAGAAGACAGAGAGTGGTAATCAATGGACACTGCTCATCGTGGACTAATGTTATTAGTGGAGTCCCTCAGGGTTCAGTATTGGGTCCTTTATTGTTTTCTGTATTTATAAATGATATTGATGATGGTATATCAGGCTTAATGTCCAAGTTTGCAGACGATACGAAGGTTGGCAGGGTTGTCAAGGACACTACTGACACTATGCTGCTGCAACAGGATTTGGAAAGGTTGAGCAGATGGGCTTCGAGGTGGCAAATGAAGTTTAACATTGACAAATGTAAAGTACTACATATGGGAAACAGCAACCCCAGAGCAACGTATCAACTCTGTGGTACTACACTGACAGTGGTAGAGAATGAAAGGGACCTGGGGGTGGTTGTGCAGGCAGATATGAAGTTCTCTGAGCAGTGCAGACGGGCTGCAAGAGTAGCTCATGGTGTATTGTCAATGATATATAGGAATTTTTCTAGCAGGGATAAGGAGGTGATTATTCCCTTGTATAAGGCAATGGTCAGGCCACACCTAGAGTACTGTATACAGGCCTGGAGGCCTCATTTCAAGAAGGATGTAGAGCTGCTGGAACGAGTACAGAGAAGGGCAGCTAGATTGGTGAATGGGACAAAGGGGTGCTCTTACGAAGAAAGGCTTAAGTTTTGCGAATTACAGTGTCTGGAAACCAGGCACCAGCGAGGTGATCTGATAGAGGTGTACAAAGCCTTGAATGGTTTGAGCATGCTCAATGCTGATTGGATTCTTCCTCTTGCTCAGAATAATCACCTGAGAGGGCATAAATTCAAATTGAGGAAAGACAGATGTAGGATAGATGTGCGGAAATTTGCCTTTAGCCAGCGGGTGGTTGGTAGGTGGAACAGACTTCCATCCCTTGTCGTGGAAGTTGATAGCCTAAATAAGTTTAAGGCTCAGCTGGACAGGTATTTTGAACGAACAGAGGGGTGAAGTGGAAGTGGGTTTTTTTTTTTTTTCTTTGGCTGATGCTGCATAAGCTTGCTTTCTTGCATCAAATGCCTCTACTAATGCTAATGCTAATAAGCGACACGAAGCGGCATTATAAGTTGTCATTGTGAGATTAATATACGTATTATCTTGGAACCCCTACTTCACACCCACCACTCAAAAAAAAAAAAAAAACCCCCAAATGTGTTCAGTTGCACTGCAAAAAGACATTTTGTTTCGTTATTTATGTCAGGGATGTCAAATTTTTTTATAGTAAATAATTTTTTTTTTTTTTTTTTTTGTTTTGAAATCGTGAAGGTGATGAGTAAATGCAAAGAGTGGCACCTTCAGTTAAACAAAAACTTGAAATGATTCAAAAGTTTGAAAATGGTGCATCGTTAAATGTTTAATGATGAACCATTATAATGTTGGTGACCAAACCATATGTAACATCGTAAAAAATAAAGGAATGCTATTAGATTTAATATCGACATCGCAAAAAATAAAAGGAAGCATCGTATTGGACACGCGAGTAGTACATGGTAAGTTTTTTCGTTTTCCGTTTTTTTTTTCTGTCGGCATATTTTTTACATATGTTGCTGAACATTTTTCAATAAAGTTAGGTCCCGACTTACGCAACTTCGGACTTACGTAAATATTTTTTTCACTCAAATTTTTTTTTGTAGGATTGTAAAATTTAAAAAAAAAAAAAAAAAAAAAAAAAAAAAAAGTAAAATAAGCAATCAATAACGACGATCACGGCACGCACAAATTGCACAAGTGAGATACGGAGTAACAAGCAATAAAATAGGAAAGAAGAGAAGATTCTTAAGATTTATTTATGGGTTTTTTTTTTTTTATGGCTAAAGATTTCTGTGAAGGGGACACACATTTCACCATAATAACATAAAACTCCACCGAATTGCAGTTATCGGTATTTTCACAAATGCGATAAGACGAGTTTACTACCGTTTATAATTAGATGCACGAACAGAAAAGCCCAATAACACGGAAAGTGCAAATTGTTTTTATTGTTTTTTGGTAGTGACCTCCAGAAATGTGCTTTAGTAAAATGTGAGCTCGCGCAGGGTGATAATAATGAGTTTTCACCTTAACCCTGTGAAGTTCTTTACAGAAAATTCATTTTGACTGTTATCATGGTGCTGACTAAGAGAATAAGTGACAGTGGTACTAGTAAATCTACCAAGAAAAGGAAAGCGATTGATTTGGATCAGAAAATTAAACTAATAATCAAGTACCGCGCTGAATTCAGATTTGTCAATAATAATATAGTAGCAATATGTTATTAGTCATTCCCAAGTTACTTAAAACTCGACAAAGTAAGAAGTCCTGGAACGTATCTCTTATGTATGTCGGGGACTTCTGTATTTTTGGATTAACCGGGAAATCGATTATCCGGGATTTGTTTTTTACCATCTATCCCAGAAAATCGAGAGTCTACTGTACTTCTATTGCTAATAGATTTCTAAGACAGAGCTACATATTATGCTATCTAGTTTTACGTTAAACCTTATGCTATGAAGTTCGGGATTCATGTCAATGATGTACAGAAATTTTATGTGCAGTGGCTAGGAGGTAATTATCTCACTCTCTAAAGAAATAGTTTGGCCTCATTTTGATATTGGATACAGGTCTGGAACCTCATTTGAAGAAGGTTCAGTTTTTCAGCCTTATTACATCATTCCACCTTAAATTAGGTCTTCCTGATGTGGAATTGTTGAAACAGGTGCAGAGAAAGCAACAAGGTTAGTGAATGACACAAAAGGATATTCATACTGTGAAAGCCTTTGGTACCACAAATTGTAGTACTTGGAAACCTGTGAAGAGACATGATTGAAGGCTTTGAATGGACTGAATAAATTAAATACTGATGGCATCCTTACTCTTTGTCAAACACACACATATGGGGACATAAACTTTAATTAGTTGCAGGATATGTGCTAAAATATGCTTTCACTCAAATTTTAGGAAGAATCAGACACATTGCTTGTGGGTTTTTTGGCTGGTGCTATGTAGCTTGTTTCCTTGTATCATTTGCCAACAATATGCAGTTTTTAGATTGGTCAGGGTCACTCATTAGGCTTTCCTCTTCTCAATTCCATAGCATGAGTATGGAGTGAGTAGGCAATAGAGAATGACATTGTACCACTTATTTATTGTTTTTCTCCTTAGCGTAATGGAAAATGACATCTCTGGAAAAAACAAAATCAGACCTTCTATTATGTATCTTAATTTACTTTATAAAATGTCTGTGCATTCCTCTTTAATTTTTCTAGCTAAATCTGTCATTGGATTCCTTAACTATCATTTATCCATATGTCTGCAGTATTGAGCTTCTGTTTTATTTTTACCTTTTTTTACTCGGAATGTCATCATCCAGTTTGATCGAACTCATTTTTAAAATGGCCGTACTACAAATTCCAGAGTAATGAAATATTTAATAAAACTAAATCATTTCCTGTCTCTTGCCAATTTGCTATGTATATTTATGTAAAAATGTTTCATTTTAACAAATATCATTGTAACAAAAATATTAGTTTAGTGCAATAAAAATATTCCAGTATGAAAAAATATAATCATAAGGAAATTGGTAAAAAGAAAATGCTTAAACATTAAGATGTACACTTTTCAATCTTTGGTGTTTAGCATCTGGCAGGACTGCAATGATTTACTAACTGGGCAGTTAATTGCTTCTTTAAGATTAATGGTCTTTGATGTGTTCACCTTTCTGAAGTCTTCTCTTCTTTTTTCTTTCTGCATTAAGTTTATAGCATCCATTCATTCAGTTTTCTAACCTGATTCCATCCTTCCACCTTAATTTAGGTCTTCCTGAGCCTTTCTTTCCTTTTTATGTCAAGTCTCGTATTTATTATTATTTTTTTTACTAATCTTGCATTTTCCCTTCGGGTTTACTAGTCAGTGTTACTAGAAAATGCCACACTGGGCCAGTGGTTTTTCTCATGTGGGTGATTTGGACTCCAATTTCAACCCTACACAATCTCCAGGGAAGCTTCCAACGATCATACTTTCCTACTGTTAACTTCTTTGAATAAAAACTATAGTGCATTATGCACTGAACATCAGAAGATGCACATTACCTAGCCAGTATCTATTAATGATTTCTACTTTTGGTTTCTGGAACAACTCTCCCCTGTGTATATCTACTAAATACACTTTGCAGAAGTGATAGTAAAGTGTGAATAAGGCTCTCTTGTATCCCAATTTTTAACCTGTCCATGGCACTTTTTAATAGGGTCTCCTAAATAATAGTAGAAAGTGCATTAAAAAACAAAGATTGATAGTACACTCCATTAAAAATATAAAATGTCAATTATTGTGATCACCAAATTGACCATTTACAACATGGAGTGGTAAAAGTAGTAATAGTATTCACCATATAGTGCTTTTGCTCTGCCGGCAAAAAAAAAAAACCGACCAGTAAGAAAACACAAATTACATATATGTATGCTTCCCTTTTCACACATGTAACTATCCAATAGACCTTTGAATTTATTCAGACTGTCAGCCTGCAAGGACAACTTTTTCCAGCCATCAATGACTCGCTGGCTAAAAGAAAACTTCGTGTAATCTAATCTAAACCTCAAGCCATGTAATTTGAATTTATGACCCCTAGTTCTAGAATTGTTTAGAACAGTGAGAATTCTACCTTCATTCATTTTACTAATCTCTCTCAGAGTCCTATAAACCTCAGTCACCTCTGAGGTGCCTGTTTGTTTGCCAAGCTCTGTAGCCTATATAATCAGTCTTTCCTCATACAGTTGTCCTTTTGTTGATCTCACCATTCGAGTTGCCCGTCTTTGGATCCTTTCAAGAAGCTCTATCTTTTTTCAGATAAGCTCTCCATACTTGAACACGGTATTCCAAATGTGGTTTTAAAATTGCCTTATACAGTGAGATTATGATCACCCAATCAATGATTTATCGAATACTATCCTGTAGAGCAGGGGTGGGCAACAGCCGGCCCGTGACGATGTTGAATCCGGCCCCCTTGGTAAATGCATAAATATAGAAAATCCATACCTGACTACACTTGCTGTAAACGTTCGGCTTAATTCGGTTCAATCGGGAATCGCGGCCAGTACAACAGTAACCAAGTGATTCTACACAGCGTCAAAGAGTTATTTCCTAATTATTATTGTAGCATTGATCGAACGAAGTTCCTTTGGGTTTGACTTCTTATTGAAAAAAATAATATTGGTGTTGAGATATTTTATGTTTTATGCCTTTTCTAATTATTACAATTTTAATTTAATATAATTTATAGCCCATAAAATGAGCCAATTAAAAAAAAGAGAAAAATTGATGCCGAATGCCGCATTTTCAATGATAATTGGGCATTCAGATATATTTTTTTTAAAAATACATTAATAATTTGGTAATTCAAGTAATATAACATTTTTTAGGTTCTGATTTTTTTTATTAAATCGTTCAATCTATTCCGGTCAGCATCATGATGCGAAAATTTCATTCGGCCCGCATCATGATACGAAAATTTCATTCGACCCGCTGAACGAAAAAAGTTGCCCACCCCTGCTGTAGAGGATAGTATTCAATAAATCATTGATAGTACACCGTGGACTTTCCTGGCTGCCTGTTTACACTGTTCAGAAAACTTATCTGCCCATATTGTAACTCCCAGATCTCTCTCCTCCTCCACTGTTTTTAATTCAACCCCACCAAGTGTATAATTTATTTGTGGGTTGCTATTCCCCACGTGTAAGACCTTACATTTAGTACCATTAAAACATAGCTGCCACTTCTCTGACCATCTTTGAAGTCTGTTCAAGTCATCCTGAAGTCATCCATTTCCTTTATGCTTTGCTATACACTGAATTCTCCCAAAGAATTCACTCTATTGTACTCACCAAATTGTTGCAGCCACCAATTGTCTTTCACCAAACTGTCACATACTGTGAAATGTCATTCACAGAAATGTCTTGTTCGGTGTACAGCAAATTGTTGTGTATGCCGAACTGTCATGCACAAATTGTTGCATACAGTGAATTGCCATGCGCTGAACTGTTGTACAATGAACTGCCTTTCAACAAATTGAAACGATCCCAGAAAAAACTGTTTACTGTTATATATTTTATAAAATTAAGTACAAAAAAAAAGAGCAGAGCAAAAAAAGGCAAGCCTTCAAACTTCAAAATTGGAACCTTTTAGCATAGGTATTTATTATTTTCCTTCCTCATTAGTAATTATGCCAGCACTATAATGTAGCATTAGCATTAGCAAAGACACATGATGCAAGAAAGCAAGCTTATATAGCATCAGCCAAAAAAAACCAAAAAAAAACCTCCTTATTTCACCCATCCACTCGCCCCAAATGTTTGTCAAGTTCTGCCTTGAATCTATTTAAGCTATCAACTTCTACAACGACAGATGGAAGTTTGTTCCAGCAGTCAACCGTCCGCTGGCTAAAGACAAACTTCCGCACATCTATCCTACAACCGTCTTTCCTCAATTTGAATTTATGCTCTCTCAGGCGATTATTCTGAGCAATAATATAAATGGGTTGCGCATTTATTTGTGGCAGCATATAGATTTGATCATACACATGCATACCAACGTCCACGTAAAATGAGCCTGGAATGAGTCTGTGTGAGATATGAACCTGCATGACTCACCTGGGAGAAATAATGCTTATCAAGTTATTTTAACTATGTTACAGTGGAATTGGGTTGGCAGTCACCTTTCATTAGACAATGTCATTAAGGTTTCTTTGCCATTTTTATATTCCACTATATATTACCTTGTAAATTGAATCTCAAATAAATCCTTATAAATCCAAAAAAAATGTTTTACTGTATTATTTATGTGTGTTTGCATGTTATCCATGTTTCATTCACATAATACAATAAAGATTAACATATAAATTATTTAATGCTCTGGTTACTCTTGAGCAAATGCATATCCATTCACAATTTATTACTATATAAACACATGGCAAATACCTTCGATAATAGATAAAATAACTTTCTATAAGGCAGTACTGCACTCTTTCCTGTGGAATAGGTGTGTTATTTATACAGTAATTGCAATTACAGATCTGAAGCAAAAATGAGATTTTTTTCTTTCTTTGAATTATTCCCATAATTCATGTAAAAAATTAAAATTTATAAAAAACAGTTTAGACCTGATACTTCCGAAATATTTTTCTTTCGATAAAGTTCAATACACGAAATTCAATGTTTTGCGACTTGTTGAAGATACTGTTATGCTAACTCGGGCACTAAAGATGCAACTGTTCTTCCTAAGTTTACTAACATTAACTATAAATTCTGCAATCAGTAAATACATATAATTTATGAGTTATTTTACCTTTATACGTAATTCTTTTTCTCTCTTTGCCGATGAGTGTCTTTTTACAGAAGTCGGCATAAATGTTGTGGAAAAGGTTATACAGAGTAAAACTTGTAAAAAGTCATAACCACTTTTTATCCATGCAGGTGCTAATATTTTAAAAACTACTACCAGAAGGCAACTTGGAAATACTTTTATTACATACTAAATTTAGAAGTTTATGTAGCACAGTAACTAATGTATATTTTAACTCAAAGTTTTTTTATTTGGCGAGGTTGATATTGAAAATATACAGGGTTGTTAAAATTAAAGTATCTCTATGTAGAGGGCTCTGGAGCGAATTCTAAGGCTCGTACTGAAGAGAAATTAGAACAGGTACAATAAAGAATGCACTCGCCACTTATTGAAAAAAAAAATTAGTTACAAAATTTGTCACTATATGGTTCTGTGGCAATATAAATCACATGAACAGCACTACAATTGTTCAATGTGTACTCCATTTTTGGTCAACAACAGTTTCCATTCGAAGAACAGTTCAATGTGTCCTCCATTTTGGTCAACAACAGTTTCCATTTGAAGAACAGCATTTTCTACAGCAGAACATAACATGTCAACTGGAATAGCCAGCACATGATGTCTCATGCTGTCCTTCAGATCTGCCAGAGTTTGACATTCTTCCCGATACACCTGGTTCTTCAAAAAACCCCACAACCAGAAATCGCATAGGGCGAGGTCCGGTGATCGGGGTGTCCAAGATGTTCGGAAACAACGGCCGATGACCGGTTGGTCTGTAAAGTGTTGCCTTAGCAATCTTTGGACACAACAGTGGATGTGGGGTGGTGCACCATCTTGCATGAATATGGTATCCTGAAGGCACCCACGTTGTTGCAGCTCTGGTACAGGTGCGGGGTCCAGTCAGTGTTACCTGTTCAAAAAAATATTTCCCAATCATGAATGTGGCCATAAATCCACACCACACCACACTTTTGGAGAATGCAACGGGACCTCTTGGTTAACTCAAGGGTTTTCTGTTGTCCAAATGCGACAGTTGTGCGTATTCACTTGTCCGTTTAAGCAGAAGTGGGCTTCATCACTCCATAGGATGTTCCATGGCCAAGTGATATCCATTGTCATTCATGCCAGAAACCGAAATGCATATGTAAAACCAATATCTGCATCACCATCCTTTAGCTGCTGTAGCATGTGCAACTTGTAAGGATAGTACTGCAACACCTGACACATTACTAGACTTACAGTGGAATACGGCATCTCCACTTCACGAGAAACAGCTGGCACACTTGCACTACCACATGGAGATTGACTTGATAAATCCCTGACAGCCATAGCCATATCTATAACACTAGAGGCGCCGGCGAAATCCACCATAATGGCTAGGGTATACTTGTGCTGCGTTTCATTGGCTTGGGAGATGGGCTTATGGACGGCGTCCTCAGAGCTGAGACCCGTCTGGGGTTCTGGTGAGTATGGGCTTGGCACACCCAGGGTCCTGAGCTGGATATCATCATTCTCCTCTTTCTTGGTGGTTCCCTTCTACTCTCTCTCTCTCTCTGTCTGTCTCTCTCGGGGTAATTCAGAATTTTTGGCTGGTGCAGCATAAGCCTCAGGCTTCCTTGCACCATACGGCTGATAATAATAATAATAAAAAAAATAGAGTAGTCGACTTGTTTTTCGACTCTGCCTGGTTGAACACCAAGATGTCCTGTCAATTCAAATTTTGCAATTATTTTGCGGAAAGCACAAACAGTCATAGATCCACACCTTATGCGCTTCTGATGCTGGAATTCTCTGTTTAGCTGCAACTGCATTGTTGTTGTTCTGATAGTACAGCTTCAATAATAGCGCCTTTTTTTGCAACGTTGTTGACATTGCTGCTGTAGTGCAGGCAAACATCTACTGTAGGATTTTGAAGAGACTGCTTTGCTTTTATACAGTATAGTAGAGCTGAGTAGTAGTGCTGTGGCAGTAACTTGCGATTATGCAAATAACGTAAGTTATTTGCATAATCGTAACTAAGATCGTTAAGCGCCATACAGTGACAAATTTTGTAATTAATTTTTTTTTTTTTTTTAATGGTTAGCGCATTCTTTATTGTACCTGTTGCCCAAATTTCTCTTCAGTAGGGCTTACAATACCAGGATCCAGGGATCTCGAATACCGGGATACTGGTAATTTTTTCTGGTAATGAAATACCGGTTTTTCGGTACTAATTATAAAAAAAAAAAAAAAAAAAATTTATAATTTAATCACATAAAGGTTATAAAATCACCTTTATGTGATTATGACATCGTTATCTCTACTAGCAAATGTTCGATAAATCACCGATAGGACATCATGCAACACTGCAACCTGTCCACAATTCTTGGACAACATCACGTCTGACCGTAACATAACTCCCAAGTCCCGTTCTTCTATTACTGTCTTTAGTTCAACTCTACGAAGTGTATAAGTTATTTTGGGGTTGCTGTTCCCCAGGTGTAAGACCTTGCATTTTGCTGAATTAAAGCATAGCTGCCACTTTTCTGACCATTCCAGAAGTCTATCTAGGTCACTCTGAAGAAGCTCTGCTTGGCCGCGATCATTAACTACTCTACTGATCTTTACATCATCTTCTGCAAGTTTAGACCTCACGCCCTCCACTCCTTCATAGATGTCATTTAAGATAATCAAAGACAACAGTGGTCCCAATACTGATCCTTGGGGAACCCCACTACTTACATTAACCCAATCTGAGGAATAACCATTTATCACAACCCTCTGCCTGGTGCCCTCAAGCCATCGTTCTATCCATCTAAGGATTTTCCCTATAATTCCAGCCTGCTCCAACTTATAAAGTAACCACTCATGTGGGACTGAGTCAAATGCTTTGCTGAAATCCAAATAAACAATGTTGAAATTATTCCCTAAAGTCCAGCTCTTGAGTGACCCTGTCAAAATAGCTAACCAGATGTGTTAAACATGATTTTCCCTTTACAAAACTATGCTGTGTATCCTACAGGATTCCATTTCTGTCTAAATGATCCTGAATTCCACCCTTGATCATTGCCTCCACGATTTTCCCTACTACTGAAGTTTGATTGGCCGGTCGGTAATTTCCCGTTACACTCCTAGAACCACCTTTATGTTCCAATTTACACCAATCTAACGGAATCTCTCCCGAGTCCAGTGATGCTCTCATAACTAGCCGTAATGGTTCATTGTACTCACTTGCCACCTGCTTTAAGATTATAGGGTATATGCCATCAACCACAGAGCCTCACTTGCCTGTAGGCGCAAAAGTTCTCATTAAATAATCATTTGAAATTTCAACATCATTAATTACATTTTTTCAACGTCACTTCCAGAATTTCTCATTGACGTGAAGGGTTTTCTTCTGTAAATATAGATGCAAAGTAACTGTGTAGTTCATCTGCAACATCAGTTGAGGTATCTAATACTATCCCACGCAATTACATATGCATCTGATCTGATTTGTCTTTCCCTTCTTTGCATTTATATATGTGAAGAATTCCTTAACTGCACTCTTTGCTCTCCTCATTCCTTATCCCCACTCTTTGCTCTCTGCTAGACTTAGTAAAGATACTATAGTGAAAATTATACTTCACTGAATAAAACGTCTTTCTCCTTCAGAAAATGATGAACATAATTCAACCATGGAAGACCAACATGGAACAGAACATCAGTGTGCTGCAAATTCTTTCCAAAATAAGAAATTGCCTGACTCGAATGAGATTTTAAAAGATGAACTTGAGTCGGAAATTAATGAATACTTTTAACTACTTTTGCTAAAAAAGTTCAAAACCTATAAAATATGGACTGAGATCATCTGAGATTATCTCAGTACTAGAATAGAATCCGAAAGGGCGTTTTCTGCCGCTAATCAAATATTGTATGTACCAAAATTAGATCCATTTTAAACGATCATACTATTGATTGCTTATGTTCTAAAGACCTTACTTTATTCGGACAGGTGATGTGGATGCTTAAACATAACTAAACTTTACAGTAAGAATATGTATTTTTTTGTTTTTAGAATAACTGTATTTTAATGATTTTTTTCAGAATATTTATTATTGCAATAAAAGTTTATTTAAAACATGAATTCAAGTAATTACAGTACTTGTTTTTTTTATTTACTTTATTGCCCCTAATTGTCATCAAAATTTATTGAGAAAAACATTTGTTTTTGGAATACCAGTATCCTGGTTTCATAAATTAAAAATACCGAAATACTGGCATTAAGATTTTGACCGGTATTGTAAGCCCTAAGTACGAGCCTTAGAACTTGCTCCAGAGCCCTCTACATAGGGATACTTTAATTTTAACAACCCTGTACATTGTAATTATATTTTTTCAAAAAGTAATTCATTAGGTAAGTGATCTGATTAAGTTAAATTTGTAAAGTTATTTGTAACTAAAGGGTCAGTTGACTCCAAATATTATATTCCTATACACTGGCATTTATGAATATTTCATGTTAAACCTGTCTCCTTGTCTGGTAAGTAAACTATTGGACTGATTTTCACACCAAAAATATAGATACATATACTGTGACTGTCAGTGGAGGTTTTTGAAGTTATTTTTACGTAGTACAATAAACTGAACAATGATATTGTAATGAAACGATTTTCTATAATATCATATTGTTAAGTTGATGATTATGCTGTAATATGGTGGATTAGTAAATTCAGAGATATATGGCCTGAGGCATTCATGAATATTTATTCTGCGATTTTTTTTCCTTCCGATCAATAATTATATAAATAAGGTATTGCCAAAATGTAAAATGGAAATTTGTATTTTCCATGGTCATTTCACGTGTGATTCAGATAAAGCATTCATTAAATATACAAATTGTTTTGAAATATATCAGTACATGCTGTTATCTCTTATTTCTGTTTCCAATAGGAGACAAGGTTTCGTAGTAGTAGTAGTAGTAGTAGTGGCATGTGATGCAAGAAAGCAAATGTATGAGCTTATGCAGCATTAGCCGACAAAAAAAAAAAAAAAAAAAAATCACACCATTCTCTCCAAATGCCTGTCCAGTTCCTCCTTAAATTTATTCAACCTATCAACTTCCACAACGACAGATGGAAGTTTGTTCCAGCAATTAACCACCCGCTGGCTAAAGGCAAATTTCCGCACATCAATTCTACATCTGTCTTTTCTTAATCTGAACAAGTGGAAGGATCCCATCAGAATTCAGCGTGCTCAACCCATTCAAGGCCTTATATACCTCAGTCAGATCACTGTGCAGGTGCCTAGTCTCCAGCCACTGCAATTTGCAGAACTTAAGCTTCTCTTGGTAAGAGGATCCCTTCATTCCCCTCACCAACCTTGTTGCCCTTCTCTGTACATGCTCAAGTAAATCTACATCCTTCCTAAAATGAGGCCTCCAGACCTGTACGCAGTACTCAAGACGTGGCCTGACCATTGCCTTATACAGAGGGATAATCACCTCCTTTTTCCCTGCTAGCAAAATTGCTATATATCATTGACAAAACCCCATGACCTGCCCTGGCAGCCTGTCTGTATTGCTCAGAAAACTTCATATCTGCCTGAACAATTACTCCCAGGTTTTTTTCATTTTCTACCACCTTAAGTGTAGTACCACACAGTTGGTACGTTTCTCTGGGGTTACTTCTACCCATATGCAGTACTTTGCATTTGTCAAGGTTAAACTTCAGTTGCCACTTCTTAGCCCATCTGCCCAAATTATCTAGATCCTGTTGCAGTAGCACACTGCCATTACTGTCATTAACAACCCTGCCAACCTTTGTATCATCTGCAAACTTCAATATTAAGCCTGATATACCTTCATCAATATCATTGATAAATATACAAAACAACAGTGGACCTAACACCGAACCCTGTGGGACACCACTAATAACATTAGTCCAAGAAGAGCAGCACCCATTGATTACCAATAGAGATATATGGTTAAGTGGGAGAAGACAGAGGTCTTCTCCCACTTAACCATCCTTTTATCTATTGTAGCAACTTACCCTTAATACCATTCTGCTCCAATTTGTACAATAGTCTTCAATGCTCAACAGTGTCAAAAGCTTTCCTGAAATCCAAATATATGATATCAAAATTATTTTTTGCATCCAGTTCCTTTGTAACCACATCATAATATCCTATCAAATTTGTCAGACAAGACTTTCCCTTAACAAACCCATGCTGTGTCTGAATTATTGCTGCAGTCTTGTCTAGATGATGGTTTGACTATTGATAATCCTGCTCAGATAGCAAACAAACTGTAGATGGCAATATGAAAATCGCTTTGAAAAATCAAAGGATATCATGTCTGTTGGCCATTGTTTTCCCAGTTTTGATTAAAAATGTTGAAATTCTCAGAATTTCTTTCGAAAAATTGATAAAATTGAATAATAAATAAATAGATAAAGAGGATATTACTGCATCAGAAATAATAATAAATTACAGTTTGTTTTTTTAACAAATTTAATTTATTATTTTACAATATTTTAAAACTGTTTTAAAATATTTTAAAAAATTTAAACTGTTTATAAAAAAATTCTGATTTCATTTTTGGCAATAATTTCTCTCTAATTTTTGTTTACTCCATTAGTGCCTCCCTTAATATAATTGGACAGATCCCATCCACCCTAGGTGCCTATTTTATGTTTAACATTTCAACAATTTCTCTTCCACATTCCTCTCAGTTATGACAAAATCATTTAGCTCTCTGTTAGAGTTTGATAAACTTCTGGCATCCCCTTCCAGAAAGAATTCTTCCTATGTAAAGAGATGCAAAATACCTATTCATTTGGTCAGCAAAATGAGTAGGATCATCAGTAGCTAGACCATCAACATCAAGTGGATCAACGCAATCCAACCCTTTCTTCTACTGTTAATATAAGCAAAGAAGTTTTTGCTGCTTTTCTTTACATTCGTTGACAGAGACTTCTTGTACATTGCCTTAGCTTTTCTAATTTTTCTGTTCTGTCATAAGTCTCATCCGTTCATCTGACATCCATTTAGGGCTAAGCTTTGAATAGTATTTCTTAATTGGTATGAAAAGTCTAGTAGCTTCTATGATTACTTCCCTAAGTGCTTCCCATTTAGAATTTTCCATTGGTAATGTTATCCCACTTTGGTCCCACTGCATGGAATTTAAAACCTGTCTGGGACCACTTTTGTCATCCTTACAAAATCATAATTCCTTCCCTTTACCCTTGACAGTATTTTTGTCTTTTAAGTAAATCCCACATCAGTATACTCTTATCACTGCCACCCAGTGGGTCTTTTAACTGCAAATTCTTAATGCATGATGAATTGCTGCTGATAATCAGATCAAGAATATTGCTTTCTTTTGTTTCCTTTCTAATATGTTGTAGAAAACAGTCATCAAATAAATCCACAGAGGTTTTGCTTGTATGTGTGCGTGCATCTGTGTGTGTGTGTGTGTGTGTGAGTGATCAACCCACAAGTTCCAGTCAATATCTGGAAAGTTAAAATTTTCCATTTATAAGACATCCTGATTTACTGTTCCCTCTTTCTCTTTATAGCTGTTATACTCATCACCATATTAGGCCTATAACATACTACTAGTCTCATTTTTGTTTCCCATTTTTTCTCAAATCAGCACTCCTGACCTTGTTCCTGTTCTGTGTCGGCATCTCCGTAGCCAGGTGGGCAGGAGCAGCAGTGCTGTAGCACATGCTTCTTGATTAGACTGGGGTTCGAACCCATGACCATCAAATACGGAGGATGCAGAAAGGTCAGGGAATGACCACCGCATATCCCGGGAGCAATATGGCCTTAGTTGCTAATGTTCAAATAACAACAACAGCTTCCTGTTCTGTGTCACCTTTTTACACTTTCTTATTCTACTGGTGTTTTTTCTTGTGCTTGGAAATTTGGTCATATCTAGCCAGTTCCTAAAAAGTTGACAAATATCTTCCATCCAGTTATCATCCCATTGCAGTTACCTCTGCCCTTTCAAAAGGAATGGAGAAATCTATTAACTGCCAGCTTCTAACCAATCACAAAACCTTCCATCTGATCAATGATTACCAGTATGGATTCTATCAGCGTTGTTCAATTGGTAAAATATCAGCTTGTTACCCATCTGTGGAGAAAATCAGTGGAAAAATTTGGTGAAACTTGCTCTTGACATTTCCAAGGCTTTTGATTGTGTTTTACACAAGGATCTTCTAAATAACTTTCATCCTATGGATTGCCAACTGTTTCTTGGGTATTCAGTGTTGTCTTTGACCAATCAATTCTAATAATGACAGATAGCCTTCTAATTTCTCAATTAATGCTGGTGTTCCCCAAGGTTCAGCTTTTTCTGTCACTGTTTTCCTCTTGTATATTAATGACCTTTCAGTGTCTGCAAATCATAGCCATAGTTTTGCTGATGATAGCACACTACATTTCACCTTCCAATTTGAGAAACCCTGTCCTACACAAGCATCTTCAACTTCTCAAATATCCAACACCAATTATTTATTTCTTGCAAAAAAAATCTATTGCTCCTCTACTCATCTTGGATGACAATCAGATTTCTAGACAAGATCACATACCTCTACATCTAATCTCTCTTGACATAAATACATTAAAAATATTGCTCACTTCTACATACAAAAACTGGGTTTTCCCTTTTGCTTTTTTCACTACTCTTCTAAACACTCCACTATACAAATCCCAAATCTGCCCTATCATGGAATATT
The DNA here is from genome assembly GCF_048544385.1 of Mastigoproctus giganteus. Lineage (NCBI taxonomy): Eukaryota > Metazoa > Arthropoda > Arachnida > Uropygi > Thelyphonidae > Mastigoproctus > Mastigoproctus giganteus. Next base: position 181,097,569 of record NC_143581.1, read on the forward strand.
ATTCTGATATCTGGGAAGTTTTCTTCCCGCATCATCTCAAAACTTCTCTCAGTTTTCTAGATTTTATTAAAAAGAGGGCAGTCAGATTAATTAATGGCTCATCTCTTACAAAGTCTATCTTCTCTTTGTCTCATAGACATTCAGCTGTATGCATTTTCTATAAATACTTCCATAAGCACTGAAGTACTGTTCTTATGAACTGTATCTGCAATTACTCCACTCTCTTCCAAACATGTGCCACACCCAATCAACATCTATTCACTGCTCAACTCCAAGCTCGGAGAACCAACTTTTCCTTATTTATCCCTTATATTTCTGTTTTCTGAAACAACCATCCTTCAAATGTAGTTCCAAAAAATTTTGATGTACAAAATTTCAAGTCTAATATCAACCACATGACATTTGACTTCTGTTTTCTAAATGACATGGTATTAAGTAATATAGGTTCTAATATTTTTCGTGTTTGGGATTTCATAAAAAAAACTTGCCTTGTGTCTTCTCAGATGGCATATGATGTCACTCAGCAGTGACATTCATAAACATCTGAGCAACCCTTACCCATTAATGGGAGCTATAATCTAATTCTTGAAAACTTCAGTTGAGTTTATTTATAACATGTTGACATTTCCAGTGGAATAACCAGTTTCTTTATTAGTTCTTTAAGAATTTCTGCTAAATAAATTCATTCATTGTGAATAAGTTTCTTCTGTTTTCTAAACCATCACTTGTGCATCAGGCAACACAGTGGCTATCTTCAAAACAATGCACTGGTCCTACAGGAGGTGGTTATTGTCGGTGACTATTATCAGAGAAGTGGGAAACACCTGAAAGAAAGATAGGTGGAATAGGACCAGGGTATGTCTGCCAGTGGGTAAAAGTAGATGACATTATAGAGCAGATCATCTTTTAAGGGCACAAAAGGTGATATTATGCTATGGTACTTGTTGGCATTAATAATATTAAGTGTAGAAGATCTGCAGACTTACTTAACAAGTACAGGTCATTGTTGAAAAAAAGACGCAAGTTAGGGTTAAATTTGAAAGTGTCTGCAATTCTGCCCAGACATAATATGAGGGAGTATATGATGACAGCCGTGTCAATCAGGTTGGCTCTGGAGAGAATATGCAAGGCTTGTGGGATAGAATTTTTCTCAGGGTGATCTATTCTTATTAACAGGAGAGACTGTTTTTGCACAGATACACAAATTAATGGAGACATAAGAATATTTGCTGATGCTAACGAGGTAGTGATAGGTGGATTGGAAAACTGTTAGCTTGTGTGGGGGTGGATTTAATAGATATTAACTAAACAAACAACTTAATAGAACTTAATATTAATAAATAACTAGAGCCACAGACAAAGGCAGAGGCGATTCTTTCTATGTTTCTATTGGAAAATACAGCAGCCTGGAAAGTAATTTGTCGGGGATTTCAGGCCCTTCTATGGGTTATCAGGGAAGAAGTAAATACATACCTCTACGTGTTGTGTAAGGATACCTAAGAGTACGAGCATTTGCATATATACTAATGCTAGGAGCGTTGTAAATAAATTTAATGAAGTTGAAGTACTGATTAAGACATCAAATGCAGACGTAGGGATAGCAGAGACATGGTGTTACTCAGACATAAACGATGCCGAATTTGAATATGGGGAGTACAAATAAAGGACAAACAAGTTGGAAGGGTTATGGTCTGAGTTAAGAAGCATATCAAATCCAAGGCAGTGCATCTGGTCACTGACCAGTGCAATGATGAGTCAGTTAAGTGTCATATAATCACTGGGAAGACAAAATTGAGAAAAGTCTGTTATAGGCTTAACGCCTGTGATGAGTATGCCAAACAGCTATACGGAGAAATAGTGGTCCAGTAAATCAGAATGTCTTATAATGGGGAATTTTAACTTTCCAGATGTTGATTGGAATTTGTCAAACACTATCACGACTATTGTAGATCTCTTAAATAACTGTTTTCTACAGCAACATGTTAGAGAGGCAACAAGAGGAAGAAGTACTATTGATCTGGTTATCAGCAGTGATTCTACATGCATTAAGGATCTGCAAATAAAAGACCCACTGGGTGTCAGCAATCACAGTGTACTAATATGGAATTCAATTAAAGATATAACTACTGTCAAGGGTAAAAGGAAATGCTCTTACTTTTGTAAGGATTACTACAATGGTTTTTAAACAGTTTTTAAATTCTATGCAGTGTGACCAACTCTGATGTTACCAACAGCAAATTCTAAATGGGAAGTAATCATGGAAGCTACTAGGAATTTCATACCAACAAAGAAATGCTGTTCAAGACTTAGACTTAAATGGATGTCAAATGAACTACTGGGACAGACATGTTGCTGAGAAGAAGCATGCATGGAATGCATATAACTTATCAGGTGATACAGAAGCCTATGGTAGATATAAATTAGTCTATAATTAAGTCACAAAGGAGGTTAGGCAAACTAAGGCAGATTATCAGAAATCTTTGACAAAGAATGCAAAGAAAAGACTTCTGTGCTTACATTATCAGTAAAAGGAAGGGTTAAATCACATTGGGTTAACTTTGATGACCCTGCTCTGGTTGCTGACAGATTGAATAGGTAATTTGCTTCTACATTCACACATGAGGAATTCTTTAGGGGAGTAGCTCTCAGAAGTTTATCAAAATCTAATGGTGAGCTATATGACTTTGTGATAACTGAAAAGAAAGTGGAAGAGAGATTGTTGAAGCTAAACACAAAAAGGCACCTGAGGTGAATGGAATCTATCCAATCATATTAAGGGAGGCAGCAAAGGAGGTAAGCAAACTATTAGCCATAATTATGAGCATCCTTGAATTTGGGGAGTGGGGTGTCCTGTGGACTGGAGATGTGCAAATATATCCCCAATTCATAAAGGGGGATCAAAAGCTGACATGAGTAATTGAAAAATTACAGACCTGTTAGTTTAATATCTTTTCCAGGGAAAATAATGGAGTCACTGGTTAAAGAAGTAATGCAGGACCATCTGCACAGGAATGGAATTATACTGCAGTCACAGTATGGATTTGTTAAGGGCTGTCTTGTCTAACTAATCTGATAAAATTGGTTACTGTGATGCAGTTACAAAGGAACTGGATGCAAAAAATAATTTTGATATCATTTACTTTGATTTCGGGAAGGCTTTTGATGCTGTTGCCTATAAAAGACTGCTGTATAAACTGGAGCAGTGTGGCATTAAGAGCAAGCTACTGCTATAGATAAAAGGATGGTCAAAGGAAAGAAGACAGAGAGTGGTTATCAATTGCCAGTGCCTTTTGTGGACTTACGTTATTAGTGGAGTCCCCAGGATTCATTGCTTGTCCCATTGTTGTTTTAAATATTTATTTAATGATATTGATGAAAGTATATCAGGCTTAATGTCTAAGCTTGCAGTAATAAAAAAGGTTGGCACATGACAATAATCAGGGTAAGCTACAGCAACATAAGATCTAGGAAAATTGGATAAATGGTCTGAGAAATGGCATTTGAAGTGTAACATTGACAAATGCAAAGTACTGCATGTAGGTAGCAGTAACCCCAAAGTAACTTATCAACCACGTGGTACTACATTCAGGGTAGTGGAAAATGAGAAAGACCTGGGAGTAATTGTGCAGTCAGATATGAAATTCTCTGAGCAATTCAGGCATGCTGCCAGGACAGCTCATGGGGTTTTGTTAATGATATACTGAAACTTTGCTGGCAGAGATAAGGAGGTGATTGGGTACGGGATTTGGGTACGGGACTTGATACTGTCAAGGGGGATGTCTTTGTGTGTGCGCGATGCAAGGAGTGTAACGATATCAGGCAACAACTCGGCGTTCTTTTGGGCCTATATGAGAGCTTGAAAGACAGGGTGGATGCCCTCGAAGAAACTAAATTGAGGGGCCCATCAAGCTCTCAGCTGCCCACATCAACGCCAGAGCTTGCACTTTGGCATCGCGTGACACAGAGACAACCCCCAAGGCAGAATGCGCTGGTCCCGAAGGAACTAGTAGTTGTTGGTGACTCTATTGTCAGGGAAACGGGGAACATGCTTTGTAAAAAAGATAGGTGGAACAGGACCAGGGTATGTCTGCCAGGGGCAAAGGTTGATGACGTTGTAGAGCGAATATCATCTTTTAAGGGCACAAAAGGTGATATAGTTGTACACGTTGGCACTAATAATATTAAGAGTAGGAGACCGGCAGAATTACTTAACAAGTACAGGTCACTGTTGAACAAAAGCCGAGAATTAGGGTTAAATTTGAAAGTGTCTGCAATTCTGCCCAGACACGATAGGAGGGAGTATATGATGAGAGCCTTGTCGATCAATTCGGCCCTGGAAAGATTGTGCAAGGCTCAAGGGGTAGAATTTTTTTCAGCCTGGACTGTACTTGTTAACAGGAGAGATTGCTTCTACAGGGATGGGATACACTTAAATAGAAAGGGTGCAAGAATATTTGCTGATGCTATCGAGGCAGTGTTAGGTGGGTCGGAAAACTGCTAGCTTGGGGGGAGACAAAGACCAACAGATTGACAGTAGCCACTGGCAGAGGTGAAAGAGATTCTTGCACTGCTTCTATTAGAATGAGCAGAAGCCTGAAAAACAAGATGCATGGTATTTCAGAGACTGCTGGGAGCCATTGTGGTACAAGTAAACACATGGGTTGTGTTAGGGTAGCTAAGAATAGAAACAGGTGCAGGTATACTTGCGTGTACACCAATGCTAGGAGTTTAGTAAATAAATTTGATGAATTTGAGGTATTGCTCAAAACATCGAAGGCAGATATTGTTGGGATATCAGAGACGTGGTGTCACACAGATATAAGGGATGCGGAACTGCAATTTGGGGAGTACAACGTCTACAGAAAGGATAGACAGGATAGGAAGGGGGGAGGTGTTATGCTATTAGTTAAGAAACACATAAAAACCAAGGAAGTGAAGCCAGTCGACATCGCTGGACAGTGCAGTGTGGAGTCAGTTTGGTGTGACATAAGCATTGGGAGATCAAAATTGAGAGTAGGAGTGTGCTATAGGCCTAATGACTCTGATGAGTATAATAAGGAACTGTACAGGGAAATAGAGTGGGCCAGTAAATCAGAGTGTCTTATAATGGGAGATTTTAATTTCCCAGATATTGACTGGAATTTGGGGGCTGGATACTCACACACTAGCAGGGCTTTTGTGGATTTATTGGATGATTGTTTTCTACATCAGCATGTTCGGGAGGCAACTAGAGGGAGTAATACTCTTGATTTGATTATCAGCAGTGATTCTTCATGCATTAAGAATCTGCAGATAAACGAACCACTAGGTGGCAGTGATCACAGTGTGCTGAAGTGGGATTTACTCAAAGAGGTAACTACCATTAGGGGTAAAGGGAAGGGTTATTGCTTCCGTAAAGGCGACTACGTTGGACTGAGACAGTATTTAAATTCTATACAGTGGGACCAACTGATGATGTTACCAACAGCAAATTCAAAATGGGAAGCATTCAAAGAACTTATCTTGGAAGCTACTAGGCTTTACATACCAACTAAGAAATACTGTTCAAGGTTTAGGCCAAAATGGATGTCAGATGAACTAATGAGGCATATGGCAGAGAAGAAAAATGCATGGGATACTTACAAATTAACACATGACACAGAAGCCTATGATAGATACAAGTTGATATGCAACCAAGTTACAAAGGAGGTTAGGCAGGCGAAGGCAGATTACGAGAAATCCTTGGCAAGGGATGCAAAGAAAAACAGCAAAGAGTTCTTTACTTATGTAAACTCTAGAAGGAAAGGGATGAATCAGATTGGTCCACTTGATATTGATGGGTCAAGTGTTGATGATCCTGCTCAGGTGGCTAACAAACTAAATGAATATTTTGCATCGACATTCACACATGAGGAGTTATTCAGCGAGGGGAATGCCAGAGGTGTATTCAACTCTAGCAGTAAGTTACAGAATCTTGAAATAACTGGGAGTAAAGTGGAGGAGAAATTGTTGAAGATAAACACAAGAAAGGCACCCGGGGTGGATGGGATCTATCCAGTTATATTAAAGGAGGCAGCAAAGGAAGTAAGCAAACCCTTAGCCATAATTATGAGAGCTTCCTTGGACTCAGGGGAGGTACCCATAGACTGGAAATGTGCAAATGTGACCCCAATTCACAAAGGAGGATCAAAGGCTGACACAAGTAATTATAGACCTGTGAGCTTGACTTCTGTTCCAGGAAAATTAATGGAGGCACTGGTTAAAGACGCACTGCAGGATCATTTAGACAAGACTTCAGTTATAGCTCAGACACAGCATGGTTTTGTTAAGGGGAAGTCTTGCCTGACCAACTTGATTGGATACTATGATGCAGTCACAAAAGAACTGGATGCAGGGAATAACTTTGATATTATATACTTGGATCTTAGAAAAGCTTTTGATACTGTTGCACATGGAAGACTGCTACACAAATTGGAGCACTGTGACATTGGAGGCAAATTGCTGCTATGGATAAAGGGGTGGTTGAGGGGGAGAAGACAGAGAGTGGTAATCAATGGACACTGCTCATCGTGGACTGATGTTATTAGTGGAGTCCCTCAGGGCTCAGTGTTGGGTCCATTATTGTTTTCTGTATTTATAAATGATATTGATGATGGTATATCGGGATTAATGTCCAAGTTTGCAGACGATACAAAGGTTGGCAGGGTTGTCAAGGACACTACTGACACTATGCTGCTGCAACAGGATCTGGAAAGGTTGACCAGATGGGCTGAGAGGTGGCAAATGAAGTTTAACATTGACAAATGTAAAGTACTACACATGGGAAACAGCAACCCCAGAGCAACGTATCAACTCTATGGTACAACACTGACAGTGGTAGAGAATGAAAGGGACTTGGGGGTGGTTGTGCAGGCAGATATGAAGTTCTCTGAGCAGTGCAGACGGGCTGCAAGAGTAGCTCATGGAGTATTGTCAATGATATACAGGAATTTTTCCAGCAGGGATAAGGAGGTGATTATTCCATTGTATAAGGCAATGGTCAGGCCACACCTAGAGTACTGTATACAGGTCTGGAGGCCTCATTTCAAGAAGGATGTAGAGCTGCTGGAACGAGTACAGAGAAGGGCAACAAGATTAGTGAATGGAACAAAGGGGTGCTCTTACGAAGAAAGGCTTAAGTTTTGCAAATTACAGTGTCTGGAGACTAGGCACCAGCGAGGTGATCTGATAGAGGTGTATAAAGCCTTGAATGGTTTAAGCATGCTCAATGCTGATGGGATTCTTCCTCTAGCTCAGAATAATCACCTGAGAGGGCATAAATTCAAATTGAGGAAAGACAGATGTAGGATAGACGTGCGGAAATTTGCCTTTAGCCAGCGGGTGGTTGGTTGGTGGAACAGACTTCCATCCCTTGTGGTGGAGGTTGATAGCCTAAATAAGTTTAAGGCTCAGCTGGACAGGTATTTTGAACGAACAGAGGGGTGAAGTGGAAGTGGTTTTTTTTTTTTTTTTTTTTTTTGGCTGATGCTGCATAAGCTTGCTTTCTTGCATCAAATGCCTCTACTAATGCTAATGCTAATGCTAATGATTGTCCATTGTACTAGGCCATGGTTAAGTTGCATCTTGAGTATTGTATACTGTTCTGGATGTTTTACTTTAGGAAGGATGTAGACTTTGCTGGAATGGTGCAGAGAAGAGAAGGGTAGCCATATTTGTGAAGGGTATTTTAGCCTAGAAAGGCTTCTTCCTCCTTCTTCTTTAAGTTCTCTGCCCCCGGCAAGTTCGGGGCTTTATTGACACCATGTTTCTCTATCTTGTGTTTTCCTTTTAATTCCTGCATAACTTCCTCTTCCCATCCAATCCATCATTCCAATTCTCCCCTCCCCCCCAGAAGCTCTCTTCCCACACATCTTTCTCTCAGTCACTTTCCTCAACATGCTTTCTCTTCTTAATACATGTCCTATAAAGTTCTTTTGCCTTCTTCTTAGTTCTTTTATTAAAGTTTTCTCTTCTCCTACTTTCCTCAAAACTTTCTCATTACTCAGTCTGTCCACCCATTTCACCCTTTACATTCTCCTCCACGCCCACATTTCAAAAGCTTCTAGCCGTCTAATCTCTTCTCTTTCCCGTGTCCATGTCTCTGAGCCATATAGTACCACAGTCCATATTAATGTTTTACCATTTGCTTTCTTAATTCCTTCTCGAAATTTCTTCTTGATAGTTCTTTTCTATTACTAAATGCCTCTTTGCCCATTGCAATTCTTGTTTTTATTTCCTCCAGGCTTTTTCCATTTTCTGTCGTTATGCTTCTCAAGTATCTGTATCTGTCCACCTGTTCCAATATTATTCCATCTAATATTACATTGATTCTTCTTCCTGGCCACTTTGAAATTAACATTATCTTGGTTTTCTTGCTGTTAATCTTCGTATTGTACTCCTTTACTTTGCTGTTTAAGATATCCATGGAGACCTGCAATTCTGCCTCATTATTAGCAATCAATACCTGGTCATCTGTAAATCTTATTGTCTTTATCTTTTCCCCTCCTACTTTTACACATTCCTTTCTGCTCTTCTTTGTACTCTTTCATCAGTGCGTCTTCGTATAAATTAAATAGTAAAGGGTACATGAAACAACCTTGCCTTAAAACGATACCAATGTTTACTTCTTCTGATTCCTTTTCGTCAGTCCCGAACTACCGCTGTCTATCCCATGTAAGGTTCCCAAATTGGTTTTAGGTCTCTTTTATTTAGGCCAATCTTTCCTAGGACTTCCATCAGCTTAACTCAATTCACTCTGTGAAAAGAGACCAATGAAAGAGATTTCCAGTTCTTTTTGAGATCAACAAAAAAGATTGCCAAATCTTTTCCTATTTCCGTGCTTCTTTCTGCTAGTGTTCTTAATATTCATATAGCCTCTCTAGGCTCACTTCTCTGAACCCAAACCTGTCTTCTATGAATTCATGATCCTTTGCTTTTGCTTTAATTTGTTCTGAGATAATTTTTAGTAATATTTTTGAGGAGTGGGAAATTAAACTGATTGTCCTATAATCTGTACAACTTATTGCATTCTTCTTTTTTTCTAATGGGATAATTATGGATTTTAGAAAGTCTTTGGGCTAGCTTCCACATTCATAGATATTCCCCCAAATCCTGAACAATTCTTTCTTTACCTCTTCTCCAAGTCCTTTTATTATTTCTGCTGGTATATTATCCTGTACAGCTGCCTTCCCTCTTTTTAACGAGGCTACTGCCTTTTAAAATTCTTCTCTGATTAATTTTGGTCCTAAGGTCTCTTCATCATCTTCTGCCGTCATAGGCCAGACTTTTGGTTTATTTGTTTTATCATATAGCTCTTCTATATATTCCTTCCATCTTCTCCTTATGTGTTGTTTGTCAAAAATTTTTTCTATTCTTGTCTTTTATCTTTTCACTAGTCTTATTTTTCCTGTTCGTTAAGCTCTTCACTTTCACAAGCAATTATATTGATACACCAACCGTGTTATATTACAATAATAATTTACCTTTAATACTGCAAAATAAATGTACATAACATAGATATTTACAATTAAAACTATTTACAATAAAATATATAATAGAAATAAAATAAAAGCTTTAAAATACATTAAAATACTTTAAAACACCGGACACTGAAGCTTTCAGAGGCCTCCCTTCTCAACAGTACATTTTTAATTGCCACACATCTTTAAATAATAGCAGGTTCATGGCTCACATGGTTCCACAGGCCCATGGGTGGTATTCCCCTTGTGTGTACTAGAACCGGAAATGGCTCGGGAGCGTGTCAGGCAGAATCGGTCATTCCCGTCCGAGTACTACAGCCTCAAGGAGGGGATGCATACGAACTCTCCTGTCTTTGTTAATGGTATTGTTCTCGGATGAACAAATTCGTAAGCTCTCAAGCCATTTGCGGTCCCAAAATCTATGAGCACGGTCGACGATGACAGCTTTGTCTGGGGAGATCTGATGGTGCTTCTCCCAAAAATGTTCTGCCACAGCAGACTTCCCATAAACTGTGGTCTTTATAGCATTCATATGTTCCACCAGATGGTCCTTGAACCGGCCTTGTTTCACCAACATAACACTCCCCACAATCCGGGCACTTAATCTCATACACTACTCCACTACTACAATCTTTTGTTATGGGGTCCTTAACCTGAGACACCACTGTGTGCAACCTCCATCCCGGAAGCTGCACACAGCATGTCTGTCAATCCCGTAATACTCATGCTAAACGTTCAGTAAGGCCCGGATAGTAGGGAATGTAGGCCGTGGCAACTGGTGTGAAAGGCTCTCTATGATACTCCACACCTCTGATGTATCTGTCCATGACCCTCTGGGGGTAGCTGCATTTCTTGAGGTCTACTGTGACTCGTCTAATTTCCTCTTCTCTGTCCCCGGGGTGTACTGCAGTGGGACCCAACCCTATCCAATAATGCTTTAGCGACACTATTCTTATGTTGGTTAGTTTGTGCCGAACTATAATGAGTGTATTGGCCTCGGCACATAGGCTTCCTATAGACTCAAAGAACCGGAGGGTACCATCCACTTGCCCCTCCGAGGTAAACTGAATGAACAGGGAGAAGCTATTGAGAAAACTCAGTAAGTCATTCTCTCTCCCCCCTCCGAATAATGGTAAACGTGTCATCGACATACCTTTTCCATTTGCGCATGGGGGGGATCCAACCCATCAAAAATCCTGGTTTCCAATTCTTCCATAGCCAAATTTGCTACGATAGCACTTATGGGAGAACCCATTGCCATGCCGTGAACCTGCTTATACATAACATCCTGAAATACCATAGTGGTGCTGGACAGACAAAGTTCTACACCACTACAAATATCTTCTACATTAATATCTTCTACACAGTGGTGTCTCAGGTTAAGGACCCCATAATAAAAGATTGTAGTAGTGGGGTAGTGTATGAGATTAAGTGCCCAGATTGTGGGGAGTGTTATGTTGCTGAAACAAGGTGCTGGTTCAAGGACGGCCTGGGGGAACATATAAATGCTATAAAGACCGCAGTTTATGGGAAGTCTGCTGTGGCAGAACATTTTTGGGAGAAGCATCATCAGATCTCCCCAGACGAAGCTGTCATCGTTGACCATGCTCATAGATTTTGGGACCGCAAATGGCTTGAGAGCTTACGAATTTGTTCATCCGAGAACAATACCATTAACAAAGACAGGGGAGTTCGTATGCATCTCCTCCTTGAGGCTGTAGTACTCGGACGGGAATGACCGATTCCGCCTGGCACACTCCCGAGCCATTTCTGGTTCTAGTACGCATGAGGGGAATACCGCCCATGCGCCTGTGGAACCACGTGAGCCGTGAACCTGCTATTATTTAACGATGTGTTGCAATTAAAAATGTACTGTTGAGAAGGGAGGCCTCTGAAAGCTTCAGTGTCCGGTATTTTAAGTGTTTTAAAGTATTTTAACGTATTTTAAAGCTTTTATTTTATTTCTATTATATATTTTATTGTAAATAGTTTTAAGTGTAAATATGTATGTTACATTTATTTTGCAGTGTTAAAAGGTAAATTATTATTTTAATAACACGGTTGGTGTATTAATATAATTGTTGTGAATATGAATTCTCCCAACCTCATAGGCCTATTTAAAGATAAAGCTCTTCACTTTTTCATACATTAGATCATTTCTTCCCCTTCTTGCCATTTCCTCTAGTTCTCTGCACTGTTCTTCCCACCATTTTTCTCTTGCTTCATCTGTTGCCCTTCTAAGTTCATTGTTCAAACTACTGTATTTAATCTTTGCCTCTTCTGAACTATGGCACTTCCATTTTCTTCAATTTGTCTATCATTTCTTCTGTGATTCATGGTTTCCTTATCCTTTTCTGATCTACTAAACCTAATTTGCTTTCTGCTACTCCAACAATCTTTTTAAACCTTTCCCATTTCTCCTCCACTTCTATTTCCTCACCATCGACTATCTCCCTGTCAATTGTCACTCTGAAATCTCCAACTAGTGCAGTTTTCAGTTTAAATTCCATGTCCTTCTTTCTCTTGAATCCCTTATTCTCTTGAGCTAATCTTCATTTTCATCGCTACCAAATTGTGGTCAGAATCAGCATCTGCACCCGGATAGCTATGCAAATTATGCAAGAAAGGCTTCAGTTTTGCAAATTTCATTGAAACAAAGCGCCTGCATGGTGATCTGATTGAGGTGTTTAAGGCCTTGAATGGATTGAGTAAGCTGAATGTGAATGGCATTCTTTCTCTTACTGAGACTCTACATTCATGAGGAGGCATAAATTTAAGTTGAGGAAAGATGGGTGCAGGATAGGTGTGCAGAAGTTTGCCTTCAGCCAGTGGGTAGTTGATTGTTGGAACAGGCTTCCATCTGCTGTTGTGGAAGTGGATGGTTTGAATAAATTCAAGGAAAAACTAGACAAATTCTTGGAGGGTATGGATGGGTGATTTTTTTTTTTTTTTGTTTTTGCTGATGCTATATAAGTTACTTTCTTGCATCATTTGCCACTACTACTACCTACTACTATCAGCTATTTCTATGTTAGCATTAGAATTAGCAAAGGCACGTGATGCAAGAAAGCAAGCTTATATAGCATCAGTCAAAAAAAAAAAAAACACACACACACCCTTCTCATTTCACCTATCCACTTGCTCCAAATGTTTGACTAGTCCTGCCTTGATGGTAATGTTATAATACCATCAGTTTCATCAACCTTTTGCATTTGAGGAAATCACTAAAAAAAATTCTCCTCCAGTTTTTGCTTATGTACAGTTTGTTTGTTATTTGGTTTTTAGGAGCATTAGCAACTAAGGCCATATTGCTCCAGAGATATGCGGTGGTCATTCTCTGACCTTTCCGCATCCTCCTTATTTGGTGGTCATGGGCTCGAACCTCAGTCTAATCAAGAAGTGTGTGCTACGCACTGCTGTTCCTGGCTACGGAGGCACCCTATGTACAGTATTAATTGATTAATTAGTTAATCGGTTATCAAAAATATTAATCAGAAATACTTCACTGGAAGTATTTTTGCTGAATTGAGTGTTGGAAGTTTTTGTTAGTTGTTTTGATTTCTTTGATTAAAAAAAAAAAAAAAAAAATAAATAAATTAAATTTTAGAGATTTATTTTTTAATGCACTACTTATATTTGCCATTTTAGATTCTCTCTCTCTCTCTCTCTCAATATCCTTTGTATAGTGCAGTGCCAACTAATTCTACATTGTTATTTATTTATTATCTTTAGGGATTAATTTTTAGAGATTATAAACCAGTATTCTGGTCTCCTTCTGCCCAGTAAGTTTGTTTTTGAATATTAAAAATACTTCAGAAGAAATATAATTTAATATTTGTAATATAATATTCAGTTTTAATAGAGTAAATTAACAAAAATTTGTTTTGACTAGTGGTTCTCAACTAGATGGATATCAAAGGATTTTGAGGGATATTCTTCAAGATTCTTTGATATCCATTGCAACATTGTCTTTTTAAGTTATGATTATACTAGTTGGCAAAAAAAATTTTTTTTTTTTGCTCCCTGTTAAAATTCAGGGTGATACTTGCAGATTTGATGTTGCTGAATTCAAATATGGCAACCATATTGCTATAACGCCCACCAATTTTAAGGGAGAAGGGATTAAAGTCAAAAAGTTTTTAGTAAAAAAGATTTCATATATTTTAAGAAAATGATACATACGGTACTAAATATTGAACAGTGGGTCTATTAACCTTATTCTATTTACAGAAATGTTTATCTGATAACAAAACACTTATTTTGTCATGTTTTGCCTTTTATAATTGTCCATTGGTGTCTCCCATATGAGATTCCAATAGTAGTCTACCAACATATTTAGACTCCATTTTCCCTGTTATCTTTTTACCATTTTGAGAAATATCTTGGTGAAACCTTTTACCGTGTTCATCAGAGACTGTTCCCAAGTTTACAGGAAAAAAGTCTAAATGGGAATGTAGGAAATGGAGCTGTAATGACAGGTCTTGGTTTTCGTCATTAACCTACAATATTTGAAAACTGAGGGTGATGAGAAATTTTTAAGCATAAACATACCTCAGTTTCTGAACATATTTCCTATGAGATCCGTCAAAATTATTCCAGGGAGTAAATTGATGCTGACTAATATTATCTCAGTAACTTAAGACCACAATATACAATCTCAAAAAAAAGGGAAAAAACTAAACTTGGTATGACTATATCTGCAATAAGGCCTCTGAGGTTGGGATTATTCATACCACTAATTTTAAACACACACACACCAACCGTTTATGACTGATTGAATAATGAAATAAAATAAAATAAAATGATAGAAAAGACTGTAAAATAATATTTACAAAAAACTTTCAATTATTTACAAAAAACTAAACTATAACAAAAATAAAATAAGTAAATAAGTTAAAATGCATTAAAATATAAATATAAAAGCGATTAAAAAGACGATAAAAAACACTATTAGAGCTTTCGGAGGTGTCTGCCTCCTTCCTCAGTAATAGTGAGACTTAAACGACACATCCTTAAATACCAGGTTCACGGCACACGTGGATGACCAGGCGCATACTCAGCATTCCTTTCAATTGTACCAGAACCGGAAGTGGTCTGGACACGTGGAAAATTAAAATGTTTATCTCTGGTCAAAACCACTGCCTCAAAAAGGGGGTGAAGCCTAACTCCCCTGTCTCTGTTCATACTATTGTTACCAGAGGATCCAATCCACAGACTTTCCAGCCACTTGCGGTCCCAGAATCTATGGGCCCGGTCAAGGATGACAGCGTTGTCGGGGGGAGATCTGGTGTTGTTTTTCCCAATAGTGCTCGGCAATGGCGGATTTATTGGGCTCTGCGTCCGTATCGCTCGTGAATGTTCCCCCAGACGGTCCTTGAGACGCCGTCCTGTCTCCCCCATGTAACATTCCCCACAATCCGGGCATGTGATCTCATATACGACCCCACTACTAGAATCCCTAGTAATGGGGTCTTTGACCTGTGACACTACTGTGTGCAATCTCCGGCCCGGAAGCTGCACACAGCGTGTCTGAAAGTCGCGAAGCATCCTCGCAATGCGATCTGACAGGCCCGGATAGTAGGGAACATACACTGTGGTAAGCGGTACAGGCGGAACTACCTGATTGGGCTCTTTCTCTCTGTTGTATTCATCAATGACCCTCTGGGGGTAACTGCACCTCATTAGGTAACCGCACCTCATAAGATCCGTCGTGATTAGGCAAATCTTTACAACTGGATGAATCTACAGACGTCAGTGATACAGTTCAGTTGCTCATTTTTATTTGTATGGTTTCGATGAATCTGCCACTAGAGAAGAACTGCTGGGTAGGGTTTCGTTAAAAGAAAGAACTAGAAGCCTTGATATCTTCAATGAGTTGAAGATATCAAGACCTCCAGCACGGACATAATAGGGCTTACGGAGACATGGTGTCACCTGGAAATTGGGGATGATGAGTTTCAGTACGGCTTGTATAATGTATTTAGGAAGGATAGGGTAGATAGAAGGGGTGGTGGATAATGCTTCTTATCAGAAGCAACCCGAGTGTGATGATAGCTTTCCCAGATTCAGACGTTTCACATGCTAGTATAGAATCTGTATGGTGTGAGATAGTTGGAAACAAAGGTATAATGCGAGTAGGAGTAATCTACAGACCAGGTGATTGTGAAGATTATGATGAAAGCCTCTACATGCAAATGGAATGGGCAAGTAAGCGTCAGTGTCTTATTATGGGTGATTTCAATTTGCCTCTTATTGATTGGAGTAAATGGGAAGGAAACTCGACATGGGGAACAAAATTTTTAAATCAACTAGATGACTGTTATTTGTATCAACATGTCAGGGAAAGTACTAGAGAAAAGAATATTCTAGACCTCATCACCCATGATTCAGATGACATAACAGGGCTGACAGTAGAGGAACCAGTAGCAGGAAGTGATCACGGAGTTCTACGGTGGATGACGAAGAGAGAGGTAGCAGTAGTAAAAGGCAAAAGAATGGGGTATAATTTCAGAAAAGGAAATTATGATGCCTTAAGTTACTACATGGCCTCTATTAATTGGGTAGATATCGCACAGAGAATGAATACAATTGAACTGTGGTATGCTTTTAAAACATTAATCACAGATGCCTTGAATGCATATTTACCATTAAAAAAATTCTCCACGAGGAGGGTTCCAAGTTGGATGAATAGTGAAGTTGCCACATTACTTGAGCAGAAAAAGGTGGCATGGAAAGGTTACAGAGCAATAAAAAGTACTGAAACCTACAACAGCTACAAGATGATCTGTAATACAGCCACAGAAAAGGTTCGACAGGCAAAGGCAGTTTATGAGAAATCACTAGCAAGCAGAGCAAAGAGGGGGGGATAAGGAATTCTTCACATATATAAATGCCAAGAAGAGCAGGACAAACCAGATCGGATCTTTACGTAAGGGAAAGGGGATAGTATTAAATACACCAGTTGCCGTTGCAGATGAACTCAACAGTTATTTTGCATCGATATTTACGAATGAAAAACCTTTTGTGGCAATGGGAAATTGTGGGAGCGAAGTTGAAAAATATGTAATTAATGATATTGAAATTTCGCAAGATTATTTAATGAAAAAACTTTCGAGCCTACGGGGCAGTAAGGCTCCCGGAGTTGATGGAATATACCCTATAATCTTAAGGGAGGCGGCAAGTGAGTGCATTAAACCATTGAGGCTAATTATGCGAGCATCACTAGATTCTGGGGAGATTCCGTTGTATTGGAAAAGTGCCAGTGTATCTACCATACATAAGGGTGGCTCTAAGAGGGAAGTGGGAAATTATCGACCTGTTAGTCTGACTTCAGTGGTAGGGAAAATCATGGAGGCAGTGATCAAGGGTGGAATTCAGGATCATTTGGATCGAATTGAAATTCTCAAGGATACCCAGCATGGTTTTGTAAAGGGATAATCATGTTTAACAAATCTGGTTCACTATTTTGAAAGGATCACTCACGAGCTGGATTTAGGGAATAATTTCGACATTGCTTATTTAGATTTCAGCAAAGCTTTTGACTGGTTGCTGTATGAGCGGTTGCTTTATAAGCTGGAACAGGTTGGAATCACTGGGAAAATCCTTAGATAGATAGCAGGATGGCTTCAGGGCAGGAAGCAGAGGGTTGTGATAAATGGCTATTCCTCAGATTAGGTTGATGTAAGAAGTGGTGTTCCCCAAAGATCAGTATTAGGACCACTGTTGTTTTTAATTTTCATAAACAACATCGATGAAGGGATAGTGGGTGTGATGTCTAAATTTGCAGATGATGATAAATTTGGTAGAGTAGTTAATGATCACTGTCAAGCTGAGCTTCTTCAAGAGACCTAGATAGACTTCAGGAATGGTCAGAAAAATGGCAGCTATGCTTTAATCCAACAAAGTGTAAGGTATTACACCTGGGAAACAGTAATCCCAAAATAACTTATTTAAATAATTTATCAGTTAAATTAACTGGATTAAATGAACACCCTCTGACTGGCTAAAAGATAACTTCCTATGATCTAGTCTAAACCTCTTTTCCTGTAATTTGAGCCATAGCCCGAATTTATAACTGTGAAAATATCACCCTAATTCATTTAATTATCCCTTCTCAGACCCTTATACACCTCATCAGGTCCCCTTAGAAGCCAAGTCCCCTTGGTAACCAGGCATGTTATGCCTGGTTACCAAGTTTTGTAGCCCACATGTCACAGTCTTTCTTCTTATGTGTGTCCTTTTGCAGATCTCATCATGTGGGTTGCCTGCCTTTGGACGAATTCAAGAAGCTCAATGCCCTTTTGTATTATAGTCTCTATACTTAGATGCAATATTACAAGTGTGGTCTTTAAATATTTGACTTATACAGTGAGATTACAGGGATGGGATACACTTAAATAGAAAGGGTGCAAGAATATTTGCTGACGCTATCGAGGCAGTGTTAGGTGGGTCGGAAAACTGCTAGCTTGGGGGGAGACAAAGACTAATGGATTAACAGTAGCCACTGGCAGAGGTGAAAGAGATTCTTGCACTGCTTCTATTGGAATGAGCAGAAGCCTGAAAAACAAGATGCAGGATATTTCAGAGACTGCTGGAAGTCATTGCGGTACAAGTAAACACATGGGTTGTGTTAGGGTAGCTAAGAATAGAAACAGGTGCATGTATACTTGCGTGTACACCAATGCTAGGAGTTTAGTAAATAAATTTGATGAATTTGAGGTATTGCTCAAAACATCAAAGGCAGATGCAGATATTGTTGGGATATCAGAGACGTGGTGTCACACAGATATAAGGAATGCAGAACTGGAATTTGGGGAGTACAATGTGTATAGAAAGGATAGACAGGACAGGAGGGGAGGAGGGGTTATGCTATTAGTTAAAAAACACATAAAATCCAAGGAAGTGAAGCCAGTCGACATTGATGGACAGGGCAGTGTCGAGTCAGTTTGGTGTGACATAAGCATAGGTAAATCAAAATTGAGAGTAGGAGTGTGCTATAGGCCTAATGACTCTGATGAGTATAATAAGATACTGTACAGGGAAATAGAATGGGCCAGTAAATCAGAGAGTCTTATAATGGGGGATTTTAATTTCCCAGATATTGACTGGAATTTGTGGGTTGGTCACTCACACACTAGCAAGGCTTTTGTGGATTTATTGGATGATTGTTTTCTACACCAGCATGTTCGGGAGGCAACTAGAGGGAGTAATACTCTTGATCTGATTATCAGTAGTGATTCTTTATGCATTAGGAATCTGCAGATAAAGGAACCACTGGGTGGCAGTGATCACAATGTGCTGAAGTGGGATTTACTCAAGGAGGTAACTACCATCAGAGGTAAAGGGAAGGGTTTTTGCTTTCGTAAAGGCGACTATGATGGTCTGAGACAGTATTTAAATTCTATACAGTGGGACCAACTGATGATGTTACCAACAGCAAATTCAAAATGGGAAGCATTCAAGGAACTAATCTTGGAAGCTACCAGGCTTTACATACCAAACAAGAAATATTGTTCAAGGTTCAGGCCTAAATGGTTGTCAGATGAACTAATGAGACATATGGCAGAGAAGAAAAATGCATGGGATACATACAAATTAATGGGTGACATGGAAGCCTATGATAGATATGTTGGTCTGTAACCAAGTCACAAAGGAGATCAGGCAGGAAATCCTTGGCAAAGGATGCAAAGAAAAACAGAAAAGAGTTCTTTACCTATTTAAACTCAAGAAGGAAAGGGATGAATCAGATTGGTCCACTGGATGTTGATGGTTTAACAGTTGAGGATCCAGCTCAGGTGGCTAACAATCTAAACGAGTATTTTGCATCTACATTCACACATGAGGAGTTATTCAGGAAGGGGAATGTCGTAGGTGAAGTAAACATTGGCAGTGAGCTAGATTATTTTCTAATAACTGAGAGGAAAGTGGAGGAGAAATTGTTGAGGATAAACATAAAAAAGGCACCCGGGGTGGATGGGATCTATCCAGTTATATTAAAGGAGGCAGCAAAGGAAGTAAGCAAACCCCTAGCCATAATTATGAGAGCTTCTTTGGACTCAGGGGAGGTACCCATGGACTGGAGATGTGCAAATGTAACCCCAATTCACAAAGGAGGATCAAAGGCTGACACAAGTAATTATAGACCTGTTAGTTTAACTTCAGTTCCAGGAAAATTAATGGAGGCACTGGTTAAAGAAGCACTGCAGGATCATCTGGACAAGAATTCGGTTATAGCTCAGACACAGCATGGTTTTGTTAAGGGCAGGTCTTGTCTGACCAATTTGATTGGATACTATGATGTAGTCACAATAGAACTGGATGCAGGGAATAACTTTAATATTATATATTTGGATCTTAGAAAGGCTTTTGATACTGTTGCGCATGGAAGGCTGCTGCACAAATTGGAGAAGTGTGGCATTGGAGGCAAATTGCTGCTATGGATAAAAGGATGGTTGAGTGGTAGAAGACAGAGAGTGGTAATCAATGGACACTGCTCAACGTGGACTAATGTTATTAGTGGAGTTACTCAGGGTTCAGTGTTGGGTCCATTGTTGTTTTCTGTATTTATAAATGATATTGTTGATGGTGTATCAGGCTTAATGTCCAAGTTTGCAGACGATACCAAGGTTGGCAGGGTTGTTAAGGACACTACTGATACTATGCTGCTGCAACAGGACCTGGAAAGGTTGAGCAGATGGGCTGAGAGGTGGCAAATGAAGTTTAACATTGACAAATGTAAAGTACTACATATGGGAAACAGTAAGCCCAGATCAATGTATCAACTCTGTGGTACTACGCTGACAGTGGTAGAGAATGAAAAGGACCTGGGGGTAATAGTGCAGGCAGATATGAAGTTCTCTGAGCAGTGTAGACGAGCTGCAAGAGTAGCTCAATTGTCTTGTCAATGATATACAGGAATTTTTCTAGCAGGGACAGGGATGTGATTATTCCCTTGTATAAGGCATTGGTCAGGCCACACCTTGAGTACTGTATACAGGTCTGGAGGCCTCATTTCAAGAAGGATGTAGAGCTGCTGGAACGAGTACAGAGAAGGGCAACAAGATTAGTGAATGGAACAAAGGGTTGCTCTTACGAAGAAAGGCTTAAGTTTTGCAAATTACAGAGCCTGGAGACTAGGCATCGGCGAGGTGATCTGATAGAGGTGTATAAGGCTTTGAATGGCTTGAGCATGCTCAATGCCGATGGGATTCTTCCTCTTGCTCAGAATAATCACCTGAGAGGGCATAAATTCAAATTGAGGAAGGACGGATGTCGGATAGAAGTGCGGAAATTTGCCTTTAGCCAGCGGGCAGTTGGTTTGTGGAATAGACTCCCATCGCTTGTTGTTGAAGTTGATAGCCTAAACAAATTTAAGGCTCAGCTGGACAGATATTTCGAATGAACGGAGGGGTGAAATGCGAGTAGTGGTTGTTGTTTTTTTTTTTTTTTTTTTTTTGGCTGATGCTGAAAAAGCTTGCTTTCTTGCATTATATGCCTCTACTAATGCTAATGCTAATGATTATCACCTCTCTATCTTTACAAGAAAATGTTTGATAAATCATAAATAGGGAATACATATGAGCCCTCCTTGCCACATGTTGAGACTGCACAGCGAACTTCATGTCTGCCTGTTTTGTAACTCCAAATTCCTTTCTTCCTCCACTATTTCTAGTTCAACCCCAACAAGTGTATAAAAATTTATTTTGGATTGCCATTCCCCAAGTGTAAGACGTTGCAGTTTGCTGCATTAAAACATAACTGCCACTTTTCTGACTATCTTTGAAGCTTATCCAAGTAGTCCTGAAGGAGTGCAGCTTGCCATTAATCATTAACCTCTTTTCAATCTTTACTTCCTCTGCAAATTTTGATATTCAAGCCCTTTATCACTTTGTTGATGTTATTTAATAAAATCAGAAACAACAACATTCCCAAAACTATTCCTCATGGACACAACTTGTAATGTTTGCCCAGTGGTTTTCAACCGGCGTGCCACAACAACATTCTAGGGGTGCCATGTAATTTGGGTTTAAGTTACTTAAACTTATTTTTTTTTTAAATTTATGCGTTTATTTCATTATAAAAAGGTGTACAGTATCTTTTTAATTTTGTGGTGATCTACAATTGATGTTTACTGACTACCTCTATATAAAGAATAAGATTATATACTGTATATATAATTTGTATTATGAAATGTAATTTTTATAATTATATTATTATAATAACTATCATATAACATATTTTTTAACACACACACACACACACACACACACACACACACACACACACACACACACACACACACACACACACAGAATATCGGATTTGACAGGCAGAAAATTGAGTAGGGGTGCCGCGCAAAACAAAATAAATTACTCAGGAGTGCTGTTATTAAAAAAAGACCTTGAAACCACTGTGTTAGCCCATTCAGAAGAGTAACCATTAATGATAATCCTCTGCCCTGCAGTCCATCTAAGGATGTTACCTACAATCCCAAAATGTTACAGCTTGTACAGTTTTCTCCCCAGACATCACTTCGTTTTTGATGTTTACAACTTTAATTAACATGAATTAAATTAACGATAATAATATATAATAACAATAAATTAATTTGGCATTAATTTTTTCTTCTGAACTCAATGAATTTTAAGAAATAGTATTCTAGCTACAAATGATGAATGGTTTTTCTCTACCTTTAACTATTAGCAGATAAAAAAAAAAAAACCTCTCCCAACCACCCTAGAATTAAGTGCCAGTTGATGTCCTTAGCATATCAGGATTAAACCTGAGGTAATGTATATTGGCATGGACAGTGAACGTACTGTAAAAGGATGTACTTTTTTTATCCTGGAAAATGTTGCATAAAATTCACCTGTGTTATGACTTGAAAGTGTACTAGTTTTTGTCCTTTGCTGTAGCTAGAGACAGTATGGCCAAAATATGGATATATGATGACAGTATGGCTTTTCAAACAAAGCCTACTCTTTTATTTTATGACCATTACTGATAACACATAACAAAGTTAACAACAAAAAAAAAGGACAATTGAATTAAACACAGAATTAGCTGTAATTCCAGGCCTTATCCAACTGTAGCCATTTTACATTTCAATTAACAAGCCTTTACTGCTTGTGGAACGGACCAAAGGGATGCAGGCACCAAATCAAAATTTAACACCTACACAAATGAAGCGACTTATCACTTCCCAGTTGTGGGAATGGAAAAAAAAATTAGTGGGAGTTAGACACACAGAATGCCTTTTAAGAAATGCGGAATTAGCTGTGTCCTTGATGGTCTTACACACTTTGGAGAAAGTGAAAGTTCAGACCCATAACATCAGTAATGATGAGTATGTCAGTGATGATGCATTACTTGAGTTATACAATGTGAAAGCCACATTTTAAACTGTGTTTTTAAATTGTTTGGTAAACCTTGCGAATTTGTTTAATATATGCAAAAAAATTGTTTTTTCCAAAGTGTCTTATCATCTGGATAATATAGTCACTGACACAGTGGGAGAATACTATTCAACAAGTAATAAAAACTGGCTCCAAGTTTCAAGACTGGCATGTGAAGTTTTCTTCCACTCCTGAAAACCAACGAGCCAAATTTACTCAGCAAAAACTTTGACAAATATGACCACACATATTCAGACTTTCTTTATTCAGAAATTAAATAAATAAGTAGAAATAAAAAATTAAAATAAAAAAAAAATCACAGAAGAAAATTTGTATTAAATTTTCTACATGTCAGTAATAATACAATAATTAGATTTAACTTAAAATATTTTATTGTATTGTATATAATACATAAAAATAACAAAAAATATAAAATAAAAAAAAAGAATGAAATATATTCATAATATAATTTACAAATTTTTACTAAGTTGCTGTGTGAAAACAGGACATCAGTATTTTCTGTGTTCAGGTGTACTCATCTTCCTTGGATGAAAAATCCAGTTGCAGAAAACTCTTTTCACTTACTACACTGGCACCATTGGCAGGGATGGCAAGAATTAAATCTGGACAGCAAAAAATGAAAATACAAATAGTTTTTTGTGTGTATGATGATGTTACTTAAATTATACAGTAATTACTGCAATGAATGCATCCTAACCTAGTATTCTTTATATCTGCAATTTTTGGGAACTTTTTAATGATATCTTCTTTCAGATTTGTGCTGAAAAATTTAATTTTTATTGTCGATTCAATTTATAATTCTGAAGCACTGAGTGCAAAGTTCATAATCAGAAGCAATATTATATAATAACATAATAAACAATAACATTATATTTGGAGCCCTTGTGAGTAGCACAGCTGGTATAATCACCATCCTCCCCACACTAGATGGAAAAGATCTGAGTTTAAATCCTGTCAATAACAAGATAAATTTCTTGTTATTGGCAATTTGTAGATGTATTATATATGGTGCTATATGCCTAAGTTGCTGTTGTGCCTAAAACCAGTAACCTAAAACAATAACCAACTTGATCAGGACACACACATAAAAAAAAAAAAAAAGGTAAAGTGCAGCCATTATCAACCCACTGCAGGATGGAAGTCTCCTCAACAATTCTTGCTGAGGGGAATGGACCATAATCTGCCACGCTGGTCCACTGTGGGTTGGCAGATTGACCGTATTCAGCAGTCAGGGGCTTGAACCCCGGTCTACTCAAAGAGCATGTGCTGCACTCCCGCTCCTGACCACTCGGCTACGGAGACATAGTCCACCCTATCTCTCTCCAAACAAGATTTTGTAGGCCTCATAGGCCATGCTCAGTATGGGTAGCTTGCTTTTCCCCTTTCTTGCTGAGTTCCTCATGACAGTATTTTGAATTGGCCACTCTGTTTACTTCCAGCACACACCTAAGCTGTGGGTCAAATTTGTAGACATTGTTCTGGCCATCTGGGGACAAAGAAAAGAATCCTTAGACCTGTTCCATTAAAACATTAACAACATCAATTCCAATGTAGCCTTCTCTTTTGAAGTGGAATCCAACCACTTCCTCCTGGAGTGATTGGATTCACTTCACTTTCCTAACATCAAGGTAGGGATTATGAAGGGTCTTGATCTGAGTGCTCTTTAAAACTGCAGCCCCTCAGACCTAGACCATGAAAGACACTATGCATAAGCAGAACTAACCTCCCTGTTTCACCAATCAGATCATTTTCCAGTGCATTTCCAGCCTCCCCCCTTTCACCTACTATCCTAGATAGATAATAAGGCTTGCCAGTATTGCTAGAAAAACACACCAGTTTTATTTGCTGGTGACAAGAAACTGGGAGAAGGACCAGGATTGAGTTTACTGGATAGGCTGCTACAGTGAGAAAACCTACATCATGCGCTCCTACCAGCATTTCTCTGCAAAAAAGTGCGAATGCTTCAGGTGCAGTTGCAGAGACAACAACCCAATCACAGAAGTGATAAAGTACTGTGTCTTGAGCAGTATCTGTAATTATTCCTAGAAGACAGACAGATTTTCCAATTATGTAATATACTTCATGAGTTCCTATGGCTTAAAAATTGTGTAGTTATGTTGCATGTCTATTAACACTCACCTCAAGAAAGCTTTTATCATAGTTTCTGTAATAGTGAAACAAGATATATCGTATTTCCCCATGTATAAGACGCACCTTTTTTCGAAAAATTTGTGGTCTAAAATCTGGGTGCGTCTTATACAGTGGTTGTAGATTTTTTTTACTTGCATTTCCCGCTTTTTCACGCTTGTTGTCTTTGTGCTCATTGTTTCACACTTGTTACTGGTATATTAGGTTACGTTTTGCCACGCTCTGCCCAGAAATGGCTCAGAAAAGATTTTCGTAGTGCTGAATTCAAGTTAACAGTGATCCAGTTTGCAAAAGTGAATGGAAATCGTGCTGCTGAACATAAGTTTGGTCCTCCTCCAACTGAGAAAACAATCTGAGACTGGCTATGGGAAGAAGAAATCCTACTGAAAACGCCACGGCAGAAGAAGGCTGTTAGAGGCAAGTCAGCAAAATGGCCTAATTTAAAGAGGAAATTGAAGATATAGATTGAGGAGCAAAGGGCAATTGGAATTCCTGTGTCCACAAAGGTGGTTCAGCATGAGGCAAGAAGAATTGCTGATGAAAAAGAAGTTACTGATTTCAAAGGAGGACACAATTGGTGCTTCAGGTTCATGAAACAGAATGGACTAAGCATGCGTACACGCACCAGACTTGCCCAAAAGATGCCTGAAAGCTATGAGCAGAAGGTCCTTGAATTTCATCGTTTTGTCATTCAATGTCGGAAGACACATCAGTTTGAGTTGGGACAGATTGCAAATATGGACAAAGTCCCCCCTTCAATTTGATGTCCCAAGTAACAGAACTGTTGATAAGAAGGGGGTGAAAACTGTAACTGTGAAGACAAGTGGACATGAAAAGAGTCATTATACAGTTGTTCTAACTTGTTGTGCCAACGGAACCAAGCTGCCTCCTATACTGATTTTCAAACGCAAAACAATGCCAAAAGAAGACATTCCTCGAGGAGTGATTGTCCACGTTCATGACAAGGGTTGGATGGATCAAGATGGGATGAAGATCTGGTTTGAGAAAGTTTAGAGCAGGAGACCAGGTGGACTCTTACACAAACCTGCCCTATTGGTGCTTGATCAGTTCAGGGCACACATAACAAAAAATACAAAGAAAATTGCTGCAGAGCAAAAAACAAAACTTGCCGTCATACCTTGACATCCCAGCTCCAACCACTTGATGTCAGCATTAACAAGCTCTTCAAAGCTGACATGAGACAAATGGAACCAATGGATGAAGTCTTCTGGGGACAATTTAACACCAGCAGGAAGAGTGAAGAAACCAACTATAGGAGAAGTTTGTACCTGGGTGAAAAGATCCTGGGATAATATCAAGATTGAGATCGTTGTCAAGTCATTTAAAAAGTGTGGCATTTCAAATGTCATAGATGGAACTGAGGATGAGGCAATATATGAAGACAGTGATTTGTCATCAGACACAGATGAGGACAAGCTAATGGATGGGAGTTTTGACAGTGATGAGTTGTATGAATTTTATGATGAATAAAACTTGAGTTCAATAACTTTATGTAATACATTTTTTTTTTCAAATTTCGGGCCACAAAATTAAGGTGCGTCTTAATCTACGGTAATCTGAATGTATTTTATTTAAAACTTGATCAGTGTAATTTAATTTTATGTATAACTTGAATCTGAAACACTTATATAAAGATTTAGAATATTTGAAAAAATAAATATGAAAAGTTAATATTTTGATGCTTTTAAAGAAAGTTGTTAAGGAGAGTATAACTACTCTTAACTGTTTATAAATTGTATCATAATTTATTTTTAATGTCAATTCTTTTTAGAACTGCACTAGCAGAAGCTGAATTAGAATATAATGCTTCCCACACAAGGTAATTTTTTATACTGAGATAATTTTTAGTTATAGTTCATAGTTATTGGAATTCCATTTCTAGTTTTTTTTGTGTGTTTTTTTTCCCTCACTTTTCTGTGAATCTGTAGATAAATACAAAGTGAAATTAATAGATGACAGAGCTGCAATGGCTCAGTTCATTCTACGTTATATATCAATTAGTTAAGAAAAGAGGAATTACCTCAATGATGGCTTGTAGAACACTTCTGTGTGTAACAAAATTCTTTTAATTCCTTAATGTTTCAGTGGATCCTTAATGTTTTTTAAGTGTTTAAAGAATGAACTCATTGTTTAAATTGTTTTTAAAGTATGGACTTATTGTCTTCTCGCACTCAAAGATTTGGTTTGGTGATTCGATGTAGTTTTGGAGTCCATGGGTCACCGATTCTGGGGTGCATTGGATAATTTATTCTGTCTAAGAATGTGACAAATTCATGTAAATTATTTGCATAATTAATTCAACAACGGAGAGTATCAGCACAGAAGTGTTCTACAAGCCATCATGGAGGTAATTCCTCCTTTTCTTGACTAATACAAAGTGAAAATAAATAAATAAATGTGTGTGTGTTGTATGCACGCACGCACGCACACACACATTATATATATATATATATATAAGAATATCTTAAGAATACCTTTTTTAATACTCAGTGTTGGTGTCTTTAGAATCGGAAAAAAATAAATTCATGAAATGTAGGAGAAACCCTCAATAACAAACTGTATAAAAAGCAATAGACTCAACTGGGCTGGCCACGTAACTCTGCATGCCAGGAAACAGGATGCCAAAAAGAATCTTCATGATGAAACTGTGTGAGAGAAGACCTAAGGAAAGGCCCAGGAAGAGATGCAAAGACAGCATGAGATGAAACAATAAGGCTTGGAATTGTAGATTGCAGGAAGCAAAAGACATAGAGGAGGGAAAAAAATATTGGTAAAGCAGAAAAGGCTCCCAAGATGCTAATTGTCTCATCATCCTTGGATCTATGGATACATCACCATCTTTGACATCTGTGGATGCCAAAGATGGTGATGTATACTTTAAAATCAGTTACCATTTTCTCCACTTTTGGAGATTGTGAGAGGTAGTAACATGTGATCTGGATACATGGTTTATCAGTAAAAAAAACAACTTTTGCCATTTGCTTTAATTAAAGTAATATGATGGTTAGACTGTTTTAATAATTGCAAATATTCCAACATATTGCATATATAAGTGTATTTTTTGAAATATTATCAAAGATTGAGTAGTCGAATTGAGAATTTTATGTTAAGAACTGCAAGTTATATAAACAAGATAAAATGCACATAAATGTTTTCATCAATTCTGGTGAAAACCTTTGACTTCTTTCCTGAAGAAAATACCTCTTATTCATTTAAAAACTATCAAATTTGATTCATCTTATTTAAATGATAGAGGAAAACTTATTAATTTTTTTTTGTAGAAAGGTGCTTTCTCCCCTCTCAAACCATAACTGAAAATTTCAATTTCCGTCTCATTATCTCTATGCGATATTGCATCACATTCTTCTAAATAGAGATACAGTAGTACCTTGCATTATTTCACATGTACTATTGCATGGGAGGGCATTGTCATTTGTAAGGAAGAAGCATATACTCTTGATTTTTCTGCCGTTTCCAGATTTTTGCCTCTGTTGCTGCATATGCTTAGGCCAGCATTTCTAAAACTGTGGTTGGCGAAAAATCATAATTAATAATTAAAAAAATAATAAAATAAATTTCTCATATTCGTAATGTATACCACTTTTGTATCATTATAACATAATTTTTTTTTGGTTATTAATATACTGGCATAGCCCACGGAATCAAATAGACTGCAGAACTCTCTATTTTAGCGGGCTTTGCATAGAGAAATATGCATAGAGGTAATGACACGAAAAGGTAGCAATGTAGTGATCTAGTATGGCAAGTATGCCATTCGTATGCGATTTAGCCTGGAGTACATGGGTTTGAAGGAGAGGAGGAAGCGAACGGATATCATAACTAAACTCACTTCCTTGTATAAATTTTTTTTGATAATTATTAGTATTTTGAAATATTATTATTAAAATAAATGACCATGGATTTGTGGTTGAAAAAAGGAACTTTAAAATGAGAAGCAAGTATTTCTAGTAGTGCAACTGTGGTCGTAAAATGAACACAATATTGTCACACTTCAAAGTGAGGATGAATAGTCGCAGCGTTTTGTTCCCCAGAAATCCGAAGTGAAAAACAGGAACCAAATAATAAAAGACAAAAGCGAAAGTATGATGACAGTTATTTGAATTTCAGCTTTACATGTGTTGGAAATAAAGATGCTCCTGATGCACAGTGCACTATATGTAATAAACTGTTAGCAACAGTTCTAAGTGTTCCGTGAATATGTTGCAACATGAAAAGTCTTCCGTGAATATGTTGTGAGAGTAAAAAAGTTTGGGAAACGCTGGCTTAGGCATATATCTTCATTTTTACTAATTTGCTGGACACTTATGGAACTTTGATTTCTGTTCTGTTCATCAGCATTAACTATTGGAATATTGGTAAAATTTGGCTTCCTTTCTCCTAATTTGACACACTATATTGTGTTTGACAGTTTATTGCATTCCTAGGGGTTTTTTTTTTGTAAAATTCATTATATCAACTTACTTTCTGTAGTTATATTAGGTTTAATATTTATAAGTTAATTGTATCATATTTTATTTTATTGTATCATATTTTATTCATTTTAGCTGTAACTTTTTAAATTTACCACAAAATATTTTATGGTTATTTCTATACCTTATGAAAAGTCCAATTACTACCTCCATTTCCTTTATTTCCACTACATTAACTTATATTTAGCATTGTTCTCTCTTTTACATTGGTTTACAGTTAACCAAATGCACTTGATATTTATAGATTTAATAATTAATTCTTTTTTTTTTTTTTTTTTTTTGTATATAAAGGTGGTACATGTGCATATGTCCATACTGATATTCCCTGTCAGAGACTTGGCAATTTGGAATCTCCTCTCTTTGATCTTCTCTGGCTTAAAATCTCTCTCTACCTCATTGTGTCAGATTCATCTGTTGTCTCTACCGTTCTCCCAACTCCACTAATCACTTGGAGCTCTTTGACTTCCTCTCTTTGCAACTTGACTTTCTCCAGTCCAACTTTCCAAACAGTGAGGTAATTTTCCTTGGTGATTGTAATGTTTACAACTCCAGCTGGCTTCCGTTTTCTAGTCACACCGACCCAGCAGGTCGAGATGCTGAGGCTTTTGCAATTACTAATGACCTAGCACAGATTGTTCATTTACCTACAAGAATACCTGACAATCCTAATCATACAGCCAATACGCTTGATCTTTTTCTCACAAACATCCCTTCTAAGTACACGATCAAAGTGAGAGGTCCTTTAGGCACTTCAGATCACAACTTGGTGATTGTCTCTTCTCCAATGGAACCTTTATCTCGTGGCTATTCCCAACCTCGTGTTGTTTGGCATTACAAGAATGCAAAATGGGATGACCTGCGAGACATCTTTTCTTCTTTTCCATGGTTGGATTACTGTTTCAAAACTTCTGATGTCAACGTTTGCTCAGATCGTGTCAGTGAAATATTCTTTCAGGAATGGAATCCTTTATCCCACACTCCACTTAAAAATCTCGTCCTTTATCTAAACTTTGGTTTTCCAATAAATGTGCTAAGGCTGTTCAAGAGAAGAATGTTGCATATCGTAATTGGCTTGTTTCTAATTGTTCAGTTTCATTTTCTGCCTACACCAAAGCTCACAACAATTGTAAAGCAGTTATTAATCAGTCCAAACTAGAGTTTGAACAGGCTAAGAGTAAAAAACTTGTTTCTTGCCCTAATGGTAGCCGAGCATTCTGGTCTCTTGCCAAAGCTATTGGCCGCAACTTCTGTCCATCTCTGCTTCCACCTATGTCCAAACCAGATGGTTCTGTTGTCACTTCAGCCAAGGATAAAGCTGACCTGCTAGCATCCCATTTTTCTTCCAACTCATGTATTAATGATCTTGGTAAAACACCTCCCACCATTCCCAACAAGCTCCATTCAATGCCTCCTGTGGTCTTCCGTCAAAAGGATATCAGAAGGATTTTGAAGAATCTTGATGCTAAGAAAGCCCCAGGTCCTGATGGCCCCAGGTTTTGAGAACAAGTGGATATCTCCATTTGTTATCAAAACCTGTGCTCCTGAACTTACTCCTATTCTTTGCCGCCTTTTTTCACTTTCTTATTCCAAAGGTGTTTTTCCTTCTGCTTGGAAATTTGCTCATATCCAGCCAGTTCCTAAAAAGGGTGACAAATCCCTCCCATCCAATTATCGTCCCATTGCAATTACTTCTACTCTTTCTAAAGTAATGGAGAAATCAATTAACCGCCAACTCTTAAACTACCTAGAAACCTTCCGTCTGATCAACGATCGCCAGTATGGATTCCATCAGTGTCGATCCACTGGTAATATTCTACCTTATGTTACCTTTATGGACTAATTCAATGGATAGGTTCGGTGAAACACAAGTAGTTGCTCTTGACATCTCAAAGGCTTTTGATCGTGTTTGGCATAAAGGTCTTCTAAACAAGCTTCCATCTTATGGTTTGCCAACTGTTTTTAGTAATTGGTTATCCAGTTTTCTCTCTGATCGCTCACTGAGGGTGATCGTAAATGGCTCTCTGTCTTCTAACTTCCACTAATGCCGGTGTCTCCCAAGGTTCAGTTCTTTCCCCCATTCTTTTCCTCTTGTATATTAATGACCTTCTTCCATTGACTGGAAATCCTATCCATAGTTTTGCCGATGATAGCACATTACATTCCACTTTCCATTTTGAGAAACCTTGTCCTGCTCAATCAGCTTCAACTTCTCGAAAATCTGCTACCAATTCCTTAAATGCCGATCTTCAGGTAATTCTCCAGTGGGGCAAAGACAACTTAGTTGATTTCAACCCTTCTAAAACTCAGTCTTGTCTTATATCTCGCAAAAAGGATTCTTCTGCTCCTATGCTTATCTTTAGTGACACTCCGATTTCTAGGCAAAATGATATATCTCTTTTGGGGATTACCCTGACTTCTAATCTCTCTCTTGACACAAGCACATTACAAATATTGCTTCCTCTGTATCTAAAAAACTTGGTTTTCTCTTTCGCTCTCGGCGTTACTTTTCTTCCAAACAGCTGCTCACTCTGTATAAATCACAAATTCGCCCTGCCATGGAATATTGTTCCCACATCTGGGGTGGTGCCCCCAAAACCTCTTTCAGGCTTCTTGATTCCATTCAGAAGAGGGCAGTTAGGTTAATTAATGATTCATCTCTAACAGAGTCTCTCCACTTGCTTTCTCATAGACGTACTGTTTCTGCTGCATGCCTCTTCTACAGATACTTCCATGGGCACTGTTCTTCTGAATTGGCTTCTATAATTCCTGCTCTCTCTCTTTCAAAACAGTCCGAACATGTGCCGCCACCAGCCAACATCCATTTACTGTCCAACTTCAAACCCACAGAACCAACTTTTCATCTTTCTCATTTATTCATTGAACTGCCGTTTTTCTGGAACAACCTTCCTTCATACGTATTTCCTGAAAATTACAATCTGCAGAAGTTCAAGTCCAATGTCAACAAATATTTTCTTTCATCTTCTCAACCTCCAACCCAAGCACGGTACTAAGTACTATAGGTTCTAATACCTCTCGTGTTTGGGGTTCACATATATTTGTGTATGTACTTATGTACTAAAATAATAAAATTATTTCTATATATAGTAGTAGCTGTGAATTATATTTAATTCCTTATTTTTAAGTTAGATAGCATTAGCATTAGTAGAGGCATATGATGCAAGAAAGCAAGCTTATGCAGCATTAGCCAAAACAAAAAAAAAAAACACTCTCCCATTTCAACCCTCCATTTGTTCCAAGTACCTGTCCAGCTCAGCCTTAAATTTATTTAGGCTATCAACTTCCACAACAAAAGATGGAAGTCTGTTCCACCAACCAACCACCTGCTGGCTAAAGGAAAACTTCCGCGCATTTTTCCTACATCTGTCTTTCCTCAATTTCAATTTATGGCCTCTCAAATGATTATTCTGAGCAAGAGGAAGAATCCCATCAGCATTGAGCATGCTCAAACCATTCAAAGCTTTATACACCTCTATCAGATCATCTCGCAGGTGCCTAGTCTCCAGACACTGTAATTTGCAAAATTTAAGCCTTTCTTCGTAAGAACAACCCTTTGTTCCATT
This sequence comes from Mastigoproctus giganteus, assembly GCF_048544385.1. Taxonomy (NCBI): domain Eukaryota; kingdom Metazoa; phylum Arthropoda; class Arachnida; order Uropygi; family Thelyphonidae; genus Mastigoproctus; species Mastigoproctus giganteus. The sequence continues at coordinate 181,130,721 of NC_143581.1, forward strand.
CACTAATCTTGTTGCCATTCTCTGTATTTGTTCCAGCAGATCTACATCCTTCTTGAAATGAGGCCTCCAGACCTGTGTGCAGTACTCATGGTGTGGCCTGACCATTGCCTTATACAAGGGAAATAATCACCTCCTTATCCCTGTTGGCGCATTATGGCCTTAGCTGCCAATGCGCCATAAAAAACCAAATCAAATCAAACCTTATCCCTGCTAGAAAATTCCTGTATATTATTGACAAGACACCATGAGCTACTCTTGCAGACCGCCTGCACTGCTCAGAAAACTTCATATCTGCCTGCACGATTACACCCAGGTACTTTTCGTTCTCTACCACTGTCAGTGTAGTACCACAGAGTTGATATGTCACTCTGGGGTTGCCATTTCCCATATGTAGTACTTTATATTTGTCAATGTTAAACTTCATTTGCCACCTCTCAGCCCATCTGCTCAACCTTTCCAGATCCTGTTGCAGCAGCACTACTAACGCTATGCTGCTGCAACCTTTCCAGATCCTGTTGCAGCAGCATAGCGTTAGTAGTGTCCTTAACAACTCTGCAAACCTTCGTGTCTTCTGCAACCTTGGACATTAAGCTTGATATACCATTATCATTATTATTTATAAATACAGAAAACAATAATGGACCCAACACTGAACCCTGAGGGACTCCACCACTAATAACATTAGTCCACGATGAGCAGTGTCCGTTGATTACCACTCTCCGTCTTCTCCCCGTCAACCATCCCTTTATCCACAGCAACAGTTTGCTTCCAATGCCACACTGCTCCAATTTGTGCAGCAGTCTTTAATGTGCAACAGTATCAAAAGCCTTTCTAAGATCCAAATATATAATTATCAAAGTTATTCCTTGCATCCAGTTCTTTTGTGACTGCATCATAGTATCCAATCAAATTGGTCAGGCAAGACTTTCCCTTAACAAAACCATGCTGTGTCTGAGCTATAACTGAAGTCTTGTCTAGATGATCCTGCAGTGCTTCTTTAACCAGTGCCTCCATTAATTTTCTTGGAACAGATGTTAAACTCACAGGTCTATAATTACTTCTGTCAGCCTTTGATCCTCCTTTGTGAATTGGGGTCACATTTGCACATCTCCAGTCTATGGGTACCTCCCCTGAGTCCAAAGAAGCTCTCATAATTATGGCTAAGGGTTTGCTTACTTCCTTTGCTGCCTCCTTTAATATAACTGGATAGATCCCATCCACCCCAGGTGCCTTTCTTTTGTTTATCCTCAACAATTTCTCCTCCACTTTCCTCTCAGTTATTACAAAATCATCTAGCTTACTGCCAGAGTTGAATATACCTGTGGTGTTCCCCCTTGCTGAATAACTCCTCATGTGTGAATGTCGATGCAAAATATTAATTTAGTTTGTTAGCTACCTGAGCAGGATCTTCAATAGTTGAACCATCGATATCAAGTGGACCAATCTGATTCATCCCATTCCTTCTAGTGTTTACATAGGTAAAGAACTCTTTGCTATTTTTCTTTGTATCCTTTGCCAAACATTTCTCATAATCTGCCTTTGCCTGCCTAACCTCCTTTGTGACTTGGTTACAATCCAGCTTATATCTATCATAGAATTCTGTGTTACGTGTTAATTTATGTATCCCATGCATTTTTCTTCTCTGCCATATGTCTCATTAGTTCATCTGACATCTGTTTAGGCCTAAACCTTGAACAATATTTCTTAGTTGGTATGTACAGTTTAAATTCTGTACAGCTGATCCCACTGTACAGAATTTAAAAACAGTGGTCTCTGACAGTTTTTAAATTCTTTACAGTGGGATCAACTGACGATGTTACCAACAGTAAATTCTAAGTGGGAAGCATTCAAGGAATTAATCGTGGATGCTACTAAAAGTTTCATACCTATTAAGAAATATTGTTCAAGGTTTAGGACTAAATGGTTATCAAATGAACTAATGAGACTCGTGACATGGAAGAAAAATGCATGGGATGCATATAAATTATCAAGCGACTCAGAAGCCTATGGCAGATATAAGCTAGTCTGTAATCAGGTCACAAAGGAGGTTAGGCAGGCGAAGGTAGATTACGAGAAATGTTTGCAAAAGATGCTAAGAAAATCAGCAAGGATTTCTTTACTTATATAAACTCTAAAAGGAACAGGATAAATCTGATTGGTCCACTTGACATCGATGGTTCGACTGTTGATGATCTTGCTCAGATAGCAAACAAACTGAATGAGTATTTTGCATCTACATTCACACTTGAGGAATTGTAGCAGTATACTTAATGATTTTGTAATAACTGAAAGCAAAGTGGAGGAGAAATTGTTGAAATTTAACATAAGAAAAGCACCTGGGGTGGATGGGATCTATCCAGTTATATTAAAGGAGGCGGCAAAGCAATTAAGCAAATCCTTAGCCATAATTATGAGAGCATCCTTGGACTCAGGGGAGGTTCCCACGGACTGGAGATGTGCAAATGTATCTCCAATTCACAAAGAGGGATCGAAGGGTGACACAAGTAATTACAGACCAGTTAGTTTAACTTCTGTTCCGGGTAAAATAATGGAGTCACTTGTTAAAGATGCATTGCAGGATCATCTAGACAAGACTGCAGCAATAATTCAGACACAGCATGGGTTTGTTAAGGGAAAGTCTTGTCTGACAAATTTGATAGGATATTATGATGTGGTTACAAAGGAACTGGATGCAAAAAATAATTTTGATATCGTATATTTGGATTTCAGGAAAGCTTTTGACACTGTTGCGCATGGAGACTATTGTACAAATTGGAGCAGAATGGTATTAAGGGTAAGTTGCTACAATGGATAAAAAGATGGTTAAGTGGGAGAAGACAGAGGGTGGTAATCAATGGGTGCTGCTCTTCGTGGACTAATGTTATTAGTGGAGTCCCACAGGGTTTGGTGTTAGGTCCACTGTTGTTTTATATATTTATCAATGATATTGATGAAGGTATATGAAGCTTAATGTCGAAGTTTGCAGATGTACAAAGGTTGGCAGGGTTGTTAATGACATTAATGGCAGTGTGCTACTGCAACAGGATCTAGGTAATTTGGGCAGATGGGCTTAGAAGTGGCAACTGAAGTTTAACCTTGACAAATGCAAAGTACTGCATATTGGTAGAAGTAACCCCAGAGAAATGTACTGTGTGGTGCTACACTTAAGGTGGTAGAAAATGAAAAAGACCTGGGAGTAATTGTGCAGGCAGATATGAAGTTTTCTGAGCAATGCAGATAGGCTGCCAGGGCAGGTCATGGGGTTTTGTCAATGATATATAGGAATTTTGCTAGCAGGGAGAAGGAGGTGATTGTCCCTCTGTATAAGGCAATGGTCAGGCCACGCCTTGAGTACTGCGTACAGGTCTGGAGGCCTCATTTTAGGAAGGATATAGATTTACTTGAGCGTGTACAGAGAAGGGCAACAAGATTGGTGAGGGGAATGAAGGGATCCTCTTAACAAGAGAGGCTTAAGTTCTGCAAATTGCAGTGGCTGGAGACTAGGCACCTGCGCGCTGATCTGATCAAGGTGTATAAAGCCTTGAATGGGTTGAGCATGCTGAATTCTGATGGGATCCTTCCACTTGTTCAGATTACGAATCTAAGTGGGCACAAATTCAAATTAAGAAAAGACAGATGGTAGAATAGATGTGTGGAAATTTGCCTTTAGCCAGCGGGTGGTTAATTGCTGGAACAAACTTTCTTCTATCGTTGTGGAAATTGACAGGTTAAATGAATTTAAGGAGGAACTGGACAGGCATTTGGAGGGAATGGTGTGATTTTTTTTTTTTTTTTCTTTTTTGGCTGATGCTGCATAAGCTCATACACTTGCTTTCTTGCATCACATGCCACTACTACTACTATCTATTTAGGCCTAAACCTTGAACAATATTTCTTAGTTGGTATGTAAAGCCTAGTAGCTTCCAAGATAAGTTCTCTGAATGCTTCTCATTTTGAATTTGCTGTTGGTAACACGTCATCAGTTGGTGCCACTGTATAGAATTTAAATACTGTCTCAGACCATCGTAGTCACCTTTACGAAAGCGATAAACCTTCCCTTTACCACTAATGGTAGTTACCTCTTTGAGTAAATCCCACTTCAGCACACTGTGATCACTGCCACCTAGTGTTTCCTTTATCTGCAGATTCTTAATGCATGAAGAATCACTACTGATAATCAAATCAAGAGTATTATTCCCTTTAGTTGCCTCCCGAACATGCTGATGTAGAAAACAATCATCCAATAAATCCACAAAAACCTTGCTAGTGTGTGAGTGACCAACCTACAAATTCCAGTTTCAACCCACAAATTTAATTTCCCAGTCAATATCTGGGAAATTAAAATCCCCCATTTTAAGACTCTCTGATTTACTGGTCCACTCTATTTCCCTGTACAGTTTCTTATTATACTCATCAGAGTCATTAGGCCTGTAGCACACTCCTTCTCTCAATTTTGATCTCCCAGTGCTTATGTCACACCAAACTGACTCGGCACTGCACTGTCCAGCGATGTTGACTGGCTTCACTTCCTTGGATTTTATGTGTTTCTTAACTAATAGCATAACTCCTTCCTTCCTATCCTGTCTTTCCTTTCTGTAGACATGTTGTACTCCCCAAATTATAGTTCTGCATTCCTTATATCTGTGTGACATCACGTCTCTGATATCCCAACAATATCTGCCTTTGATGCTTTGAGCAATACCTCAAATTCATCAAATTTATTTACCAAACTCCTAGTATTGGTGTACACGCAAGTATACATGCACCTGTTCCTATTCTTTTCCCTCAAATTACTTTGTAATTCAAGGCTTTTGTAACTCAATAATTACATATCGAGGGAAAGTAATTTCCCTCGAATTACTCTAATAGATCTTGAGGTATGAAAATTAGGGTTAGATAGTGAAAAGTAAAGAAAAAAAGCATTTATATAATTGCACATGGGATTTAACTGGGAGCATAACTGTCCGACCCTTTAGTAAGGGATCCTGGTATGTCTACAGGGTGTCTCAAAAAATATTGATACAAATGTTTTGGGGAGGTAGGTAACATCTAAAGGAATGTGAATCGCATAGAAACCTCTAACTGGAAACATCATGGGAAAGTAGTAGCAGAGACGCAAGAAGCAGAAATGACACAAGACAGTGATTAGTGGCAAACATATTATTTGACATAATATTAACAATGGAGTACGAGATGGATGCATTTCATGATGCTACAACAGATGCTCGAAGGTTCCACCATGAGACGCAATGCATACGTGACACTGACGTGGCATGGATTGGCGGACACGGTCGAACACACCTGGAGTTTCTTTGACAGTAGCAGCAGCGCAGATGAGTCTTGTCACGAGATCCATTTGTCTCCACAGGCGATCCATACATAATAGATTTGAGGCCCCCCCCGCACAGAAAGAAATCAAGCCTCGATAAATCAGGTGAGCGTTGGGGCCAGGCAACGGGTCCACCATGGCCAATCCATCGACTCTCAAAACACCTGTTCAAATGGTCATGAACATACCTTCCATAATGGGCAGACTCCCGTCACGTTGAAACCAAATGTTGCGTCTCACATTTGCTGGAACATCGTCAGATAATCCTGGTAGAACTTGTTCAAGAAAGATCCGATATTTAGCGGAGTTCATGCAGGATGGTAACAGGTATGGGCTGACTAAGCAGTCACCGACCATACCTGGCCACACATTTATTGCGAAGCGATGTTGTGGTGCATGGGGGCGCACACCGTGTGGGTTGTCGTGAGCCCGCTCACGAGCATTGTGCTGATTGAATAAGCCTTCCCGAGTGAAATACGCCTCATCCATGTACAAAACATAGGTGGAAAATTCAAGACTTGAACACTTTCTTGTAGAAACCACTGCGCAAAAGCCACATGTGCAGGATGATCTTGGGGGAGCAGTAACTGACCCCTTTGGAGAATGAAACGGGTGTAAGGAATCGTCGTGCCAGACACGCTGTACACTGCAACGAGACACTCACAAGGCAGAGGCAACGGCATGTGTGCTTGTAGTAGGATTATTCTGGAATGCATTCAACACACTTTCTTCCATGGCGGGAGTTCGCGTCGAACGTGGTCTGCCTGCACTACTCCTGTTACCTTTAAATGACCCATAATCGCACAAATTTTGATGCATAAGCGCAAACAAATGGTGGTCCAGTACATGTCTGTCTGAAAAGCTTTCTCCATTAATTCATTGAGCGGCTCGTCCATTGCCCTCTGCTAATCCACACACTGGGTGTATGTGTGCCAGCTCACAGTTTGTATATCGATGCATGCTCTGTGCGGAGACTACTGCTTGAATGAGTAAACCAGAAAATTTCCCTCTCGCGAACGTATGAACAGTGCCGTCTACCGACTTATGGTGACGTTTCCGGTTATGGATTCCTATGCGATTCACATTCCTTTACATGTTACCTACCTCCCCTAAACGTTTGTACCAATATTTTTGAGACACTCTGTATAAGAGTACACCTTATGGTGTTAAATCGATAAAGATAATGATGAAATATAGATCGGATCAAAGTACTGCAAAAACCTTGGGAGATGCATTATGGCCACAGAAGCCGATGCACCAACTACCCAAAAAAAAAAAGAAAAAAAGAAGAAAAAAAAAAGAAATATAGAATAATATAGAAAATTAGAGGAATGGCTAATTCCTAAGACCCAATTACTAGCTGATTTATCATAAATTATCCTATTACACAAAATGGTATATGTTCTATACTGAACAGATAATAAAATAAAATAAAATGAAGAATAGATAATTTAGAATAACCAATAAATAAGTCAGTAGTTAAAAGCTGCTTACCACATTGAACTGTACTACGTGAAAGTATGAAAAAGTTGAGCACACTTTCATTTTATTTTATTTTATTATCTGTTCAGTTATAGAACATGTACCATTTTGTGTAATGGGATAATTTATGATAAATCAGCTAGTAATTGGGTCTTAGGAATTAGCCATTCCTCTAATTTTCTATATTATTCTATATTTCATCATTATCTTTATCAATTTAACACCATAAGGTGTAATCTTATATACATACCAGGATCCCTTACTAAAGGGTTGGCCAGTTATAAAAAAAAGTAAAAGTAAAGTGCAGCCATTATCAACCCACTGCAGGATGGAAGCCTCCTCAACAATTCATGCTGAGGGAAATGGACCATAATCTGCCACGCTGGTCCAGTGCGGGTTGGCAGATCGACCGTATTCAGCAGTCAGGGGCTTGAACCCCGGTCTACTCAAAGAGCGTGTGCTACTGCACTCCCGCTCCTGCCCACTCGGCTATGGAGGCCGACTGGCCAGTTATGCTCCTGGTTAAATCCTATGTACAATTATATAAATGTTTTTTTCTTTACTTTTCACTTTTTACTATCTAACCCTAATTTTCATACCTCAAGATCTATTAGAGTAATTCGAGGGAAAATGAGGTACTACTATACTTATCCCTACTTCCTTTCTCCTTATGTTAGCTATAGCTTGCTTTTGTATAAATATAAAAATAATACCACAACAGAAATTGAAAAGTATAGTTGGTCTTCTTTTTATTTTTCCTTTTTTTATATATTCGTTTTGAAGGTATCTGTCGGGCTAAATGTTACCTTGCCTGTTTTCTACTAAATTATAACATAATTAAGTTTAAGATTTGGACACTGTTAAACAGGCAGATGGCAATCAGAAATAGATAGCTATGTTAATTATTGGTAGGATATATTGAGAGGGTTAGCCCTTGAAAAAGTCCCTTTCAGTGTATCTGAACACCAATAGTTAACTGCATAATCATCATTGTATTATATGTTTATATTTTATTACTAATTATATGTTTATTTCCAGGGTTTGGCCATGTAGGCCTGCATGGGCTATTTTAGTTTTTATAAGTTATTTTGCCCTTATGGCCTACTGCAAGCTGTATACTGTTGCGTTCATATGCATTAGCATTAGCAGAGGCATTTGATGCAAGAAAGCAAGCTTATGCAGCATCAACCAAAAAAAAATTAAAATAAATAAAATAAAAATAAATAAATAAATAAATAAATAAAAAATAACCACTTCCACTTCACCCCTCTGTTCGTTCGAAATACCTGTCCTGCTGAGCCTTAAACTTATTTAGGCTATCAACTTCCACGACAAGGGATGGAAGTCTGTTCCACCAACCAACCACCCGCTGGCTAAAGGCAAATTTCCTCACGTCTTTCCTACATCTGTCTTTCCTCAGTTTGAATTTATGCCCTATCAGGTGATTTTTCTGAGCAAGAGGAAGAATCCCATCAGCATTGAGCATGGGATACATGTTCAGCATCTGTATAGTACTTATTGTGCTTTTACTATAATAACTAGATTATAGATTGATGATAAGTGATAAGGAGGTGATTATTCCCTTGTATAAGGCAATGGTCAGGCCACATCTGACAGGTCTGGAGGCCTCATTTTAAGAAGGATGTAGAGCTGCTGGAACGAGTACAGAGAAGGGCAACAAGATTAGTGAATGGAACAAAGGGTTGCTCTTACAAAGAAAGGCTTAAGTTTTGCAAATTACAGTGTCTGGAGACTAGGCACCGGCGAGGTGATCTGATAGAGGTATATAAAGCTTTGAATTGCTTGAGCATGCTCAATGCCGATGGAATTCTTCCTCTTGCTCATAATAATCACCTGAGAGGGCATAAATTCAGATTGAGGAAAGACAGATGTAGGATGGATGTGCGGAAATTTGCCTTTAGCCAGTGGGTAGTTGGTTGGTGGAACAGACTTCCATCCTTTGTTGTGGAAGTTGATAGCCTAAATAAATTTAAGGCTCAGCTGGACAGGTATTTCGAATGAATGGAGGGGTGAAATGGAAGTGGTGTTTTTTTTTTTTTTTTTGGCTGATGTTGCATAAGCTTGCTTTCTTGCATCATATGCCTCTGCTAATGGTAATAGTACTTATTGTGCTTTTACTATAACTAGATTACAGACTGATGTGATGTACAATCTGCTTTTGATGGCATTAATCTTATCTGGCTAATAACTTTTATATTCATCCCTATTATTTATATATATACACAGGCTGGCCTTGATTAACGTGATTAATTTGTCCCTCGAGTGCATCCCACTAAACAGAAATGCGTTAATTGAATATAATAATCAATAGGAAAAATTATAATTGGTCCTTGACCTTCTGGAATGTCCATAAAGAATTTTAAAAATACCTTTTAAATAACTTTTTAACTGTATACAATGTAAAAAATAATGAAAATAATTATGGAATTAAATGTTTATTCCATAAAACAGTAGTTCTCAAACTGAGCACCACGGAATATTTTAAATTTTCTGGGAAACAGTGATACTCGACATCTGTCGGACACTGTGCAAACTACTTACTCGAGGTAGTTCACAGTTTCAACATTCCTTTGTTGTTTGGACCTAACTACTAAACAGAACTGTTAGGTATTTCTTTTGGTCTGGGTGTGCCATGAAAAATTTACTGAGACACTAAGGGTGCCGTGAACCAAGAAAGTTTGGGAACCTCTGACATAAAATACACAATGAAGAAATGACTGTTGCAGAAATATTTGAACAGTGTTGACTTTCTCTTTTCGTCAATCAATTTTCGATAGCCGACATCAATCTTCTCTGGGACCTGGCGAAATAAATATAGCATTGAACCTCAAACCTTCTCTTTGAAGTTCTCGCGATACGAAAGATGTCATCTAGTTCTTTTACCGTTATCTCCTTCTTGGTAAAATTTTCATCTGGCTCATTTAAAAATTTGAATTTTTAAATGCAAGTCTGCATTGACTGTATTAGTGGGAGACAAACAAGTAACGTCTTCTTCCGATGATTGATGGAACACACCGAAGCAGGCAGCAGGCAAATTTTATTTTCCTTACAAATTTCTTCCATCTTTAAAAGATTCATCGCTACTATTACCTATTTACCTTTCATCACAAAACTATTATGCACCGTTCTTTACTAATATGCATTATAATGCTGACCAATGACTACACAGTAGCTTGTCATCTGTCGTGCCCACCACCAATCGTTTCATTGTTTGCCACACCTACCTGTCAATCAATATATCCTTCTTGGTTTCGGCTCCAGACCAATAACACCTACTGTCTGTTTACCAAGCAAGCAGCACTAGAGTCCATTGTTGGGAAACTAATTTTCTGCATAAGTTATCCGACATTTCTCATCATTCTTGTGTTGCCTTTCTTTACCTTCGCTGACTGGAACTTGTGAGTTGGTCGCTCGCACACTAGCAAGACTTTTGTGGATTTATTGGATGTTTTCTACGGCAACATGTTCGAGAGGCAACCAGAGGGAGTAATACTCTTGATCTGATTATCACTAGTGATTATTCATGCATTAAGAATTTGCAGATAAAGGAACCACTGGGTGACAGTGAACACAATGTACTGCTGTGGGAATTACTTAAAGATGTAACTACCATCAAGGCCAAAGGGAAGGACTTTTGTTTTCGTAAAGGTGACTACAGAGGTCTTAGACAGTTTTTAAATTCTGTACAGTGGGATCAACTGATGATGTTACCAATATTGAATTCTAAATGGGAAGCTTTCAGGGACTTAATTTTGGAGGTACTAAGCTTTTCATTCCACCTAAGAAATACTGTTCAAGGCTTATGCCTAAATGTATGTCAGATGAATTAATGAGGCTCGTGGCAGAGAAGAAGAACGTATTGGATGCATATAAAGTATCAGTTGGCATAGAAGCCTATGGCAGGTATAAACTAGTCTGTAATCAAGTCACAAAGGAGGTTAGGCAGATTACGAGAAATCTTTGGCAAAGGATTAAAAGAAAAACAGCAACGAGTTCTTTACTTATGTAAACTCTAAAGGAAAGGGATGAATCAGTTTGGACCACTTAATATAGATGGTTTGACTATTGATGATCATCCTCAGGTAGCTGATAAATTGAATGAGTATTTTTTATCTACATTCACACATGAGGAGTTATTCAATGAGGGAAGTGCCAGAAGTTTATCAAACTGTAACAGGGTGCTAAGTGATTTTGTAATAACTGAGAGGAAAGTGGAGGAGAAATTGTTGAAGTTAAACATAAGGAAGGCACCTGGGGTGGATGGGATCTATCCAGTTATATTAAAGGAGACAGCAAAGGAAGTAAACAAACCCTTAGCCATAATTATCAGAGCTTCCTTGGACTCAGGGTAGGTCCCCATGGACTGGAGGTGTGCAAATGTATCCCAAATTCACAAAGGAGTATCAAAGGGTGAAACAAATAATTACGAACCTGTTAGTTAGTTGTGTTTGTAGAAAGCTTTCTACAAAAGCTTACCATATTTGTAGAAAGCTGTCAGAAACCTACTTGTGATATGTTCATCACAAGCAGGTTTCTGACAGTGATTCCTACAATGGTTCCTTGCTAATAGTAACGGTTTTGAATGGAACAGGTAACAGTAATGGTGCAGATTTGGACATTTAATGGAACTTTGGTGATTTCTTCATCTCATAATCCTGCCACAGCAACCTATGTAAATTAGTAGGTGTTATCTTACAAAGTGAATCAATTAAAGTAGTGGATGCAGTGGCAACCAAGGGAGGACATCATTTGTTGAAATTCATTGCAGTGCTGGACGATCATGTGTTAAGTATTGCATCATCAGAAATGCAGACAATAGCCAACAAGTAGAGGGGAAATAAAGAAGGGAACTGAGTGCAGGTCAGTGCAGTTGGAAATGCACAGAACAACTGTGAATAAGAAATACAAAATTATTCAGAGAGCACAATTGCAAGGCTGCCATAATCAAAGGGGCGAGCACTGATTAATAATGAGAACATAGATCAGCAAATCTTTTGATGAGCTAAAAGGCTGACTCACCATCCCCCCTACTGTATCTTTCACAGGAACCAGCAGAAGTGAGTTCCTTGTGCCATGTAAGAAAAGGCACCAGCGTCATCTTGAAAGGATAGACATGTGCTTACTTGCACATGATTGTCCTTTCTGTAATATGTCCAATATTGAAAATACTGGGCTCATTCAAATTATTTACAATTTTATCAGAGTGGTTAACAACACTGGTACCCATTCAGTAAATACCAATACATTATCCATATTAACTGGGAGAGACAGGTAGGCTACAATTGCAGAAACATAATTTTTAGCATTTTTTCATGGAATTTTTACAAATAAAAACATTATACCTAAATGCATTAAAATAATGTTTTTTTTTTATTATTATTATTTTTACTTTGTTGCTCAACACTGGAGTAAAATTGTCAAAAATGAAATCAGAATTTGAAAAAAAAAATCATAAAATAATGTGTAAAATATTTATAAATGTAACCCATCATTTCTTTTTTTTTGATGCAAAAATATGCTCTACATCTATTTAGGTATTACTTCATTCAGTTTTATCAAATTCTAGTTCTGAATTTGATAGAAGGTGTGATCTCACACCTGATCAGATGCAGTCAACAGGTGTGATCTCCTCTGATTTTCAAAACTGTTTTCATGCTATCATCTATTATAAATTGTGTCTGTAATTAATTGGAAACACTAATAAGAGGTTTCTTTTTTATATACCTAGAAACATTGAGACTAGATCTTCGTGGGTACTATCCCCCAAAGCACACACAAGAAAAATGCAGCTATATGTATATATTACTGAAAGTGTTAAAATTGGCTGAATTATAATTCTTCATGGAAAGAACCATGATGTGCACATATTTATTCAATATGAAAGAGCTAAAGGATGTTGTTAATAACATAGGAATGAACAGTTTGTAAAATAAATGCGGTACACTCTATTGGAATCACCAGTACTTAGCAGGTAGTTGTACCATGGCTGCCAGTGATGTATCCCCCCCTCACTACTTACCTCAAGGCAGCAACAACACAGCTAGAGTTGACATCACCAGAGGAGCCCCCCACAAGGTGCTTGTTGTGACTTGCAGCCAAAAGAGTTTCACAGTGATCCAACTTACAAGGCAACCCATGGGTATCTCTTCTCAGTCTGTCCATTCATCATTCATGACGGAGAACCTCCTGGCTTCTTTGGAATAGGACTTAAAACGCTCATGAGTTACTATATTTTTCTTTATGTTTATCTCAGTAGTAACATTGCAAGTACCTATTGTATTTTATAATATTTTTACATTATTTGCCACAGGTGAGAGAACCAGTGTGTTCAGAAGTGTGTGAAATACCTGTATATAACTTTTAAATAAGGTTTTCTAAGTTAATATATTCTTCTGATGCACTGTAGAGTATTTATTTTACAAATAATAATAATAATAATAATAATATTATTATGTAGAATTGTATCTCATGGATTCAGTTCTACATTATAATAATATATAAAATGTAATATTGATTCCGAAACAATTAACTTCTCACAAAACTTCCACTAATAATATCATTTTACCCAATATACAGCTGACAAAATCAGTGGCAAGTCAATATCTATAAACATTTATTATTTTTTAGAGCACTATTATTGCACTATTATAACAATATTATTTTTTATGTCTTGCAATATGGGAACTAACCCTAATTTTCTTAGAACCATTTAATCTTGCCAATTTTAGTTTTACTAAATTCAGATACCTTGAGGATTATAACCACATTGAATCATGGGATCCTACACTACTTTGTTAGAATATCATAATCTCATTTCAGTACTTTGATAGTAGGAGAAAGAAAAGTTTAATAGTTAAGCATCACTTTATTTTGAATATGCTTGTTTCATTTTTACTTGACATATAAAGATTTAATTGTAAGTATCTCTTAACCAAAGTTTTAAAATGTATCTTGCATTCTCTTTTCTCTAGCATGTCACTTTATGTTAAATTTCCAGTTGCAAAATTTGGCAGTCTTTTGAGGTCTATAATTAGTAAGTATTTAGATTTACTAAAAATTGATACTGTGACTGTGATGTATACTGTGACTGCCATTATTTTATTTTTTTCAAAATGTATGGCACTGTTTTCCATCAGGAAAAAAAAATTAAAAGCATCAATTAATTTTTTTCCCCAATGAAAAACAGTGCCGGATATTAGAGCATAGTTTAACAAATGAAGTCATGGAATGGATTTTTATCAGTTTTGAAGTAGGTTCCAGTTAAAGTTTGTTATATAGCCAAATTTACAAAGAGACTCATGTCCAGTCTTTTGATTTTCCTATTTCAAAAGCATAAATTCTACTGACCATAATGATATAATTTTATAATTGCAGTAGCTGACAAACTGTTTCATACAACATTGCTGAAATATGGATATTTATATATTCTAATTTGCACATTGGGTTTTGATGTTTTGGTAGAAAAGACATATCTTTCTAAAGAAAGAAATTTTTAATTATGTGAATAGTAAAAATTAATTCAAGTCAAAATAGATCCCAAAATCCCTCCATATCTCTGTTCTGAATTACTTAACTCAAAAGTTCTGTGTACTTATCCCTCACTTGGTAGTCAAAATTAAACTCAACTTCAAGGGCAAAACCTCACTTAAGGACAAAACCTTTCCTTTTAACTTAAAAATTAAAAAATATTTGTTGAACTGATTTGTCCTTATACGGCCAATCATTTGATGTCCCACTTATATTTATACAGATCAAGATACTGAAGTTATATTTGGTTTCACTTTTTTTATTAATTTATTTCATGAAATAAAATAAAAAGACAACTGCTTTAGAAAGATAAACCTTGTTAGTGTATTTTCTTTAACAAAATTTTAAAACAGTGAAAACCATTTTTGCCTTTTAAAAACACTAAATGGTGTCCACCTGTTTTAAAAAAAACAAGACATAACTCTAAACCAGACATTCTCAATGGGGGCAAAAAAATCAAAAAGTCTTCTCCCCCTCACCACCCCTTTATTCACAGCAGCAATTTGCCTCCAATGTCACACTGATCCAATTTGTGCAGCAGTCTTCCATGTGCAACAGTATCAAAAGCCTTTCTAAGATGGTTTGTGGCCCGCCAAAGTTCAACCCTACCTGACAATAGCTTATTCCTTAATATTTAAATTCTCTCATTCAGTTTTATTTTTCCCCGAGACAACTGATTTTTAATATATATTTATATTTTATTAGGAGTGAGGGAGAAATTTTGATAAGAGACTGCTTTCAGAGACTGCTGGGAGCCATTGCGGTACAAGTAAACACATGGGTTGTGTTAGGGTAGCTAAGAATAGAAACAGGTGCAGGTATACTTGCGTGTACACCAATGCTAGGAGTTTAGTAAATAAATTTGATGAATTTGAGGTATTGCTCAAAACATCGAAGGCAGATATTGTTGGGATATCAGAGACGTGGTGTCACACAGATATAAGGGATGCAGAACTGGAATTTGGGGAGTACAACGTCTACAGAAAGGATAGACAGGATAGGAAGGGGGGAGGGGTTATGCTATTAGTTAAGAAACACATAAAAACCAAGGAAGTGAAGCCAGTCGACATCGCTGGACAGTGCAGTGTTGAGTCAGTTTGGTGTGACATAAGCATTGGGAGATCAAAATTGAGAGTAGGAGTGTGCTATAGGCCTAATGACTCTGATGAGTATAATAAGGAATTGTACAGGGAAATAGAGTGGGCCAGTAAATCAGAGAGTCTTATAATGGGAAATTTTAATTTCCCAGATATTGACTGGAATTTGGGGGCTGGTTACTCACACACTAGCAGGGCTTTTGTGGATTTATTGGATGATTGTTTTCTACATCAGCATGTTCGGGAGGCAACTAGAGGGAGTAATACTCTTGATTTGATTATCAGCAGTGATTCTTCATGCATTAAGAATCTGCAGATAAATGAACCACTAGGTGGCAGTGATCACAGTGTGCTGAAGTGGGAGTTACTGAAAGAGGTAACTACCATTAGGGGTAAAGGGAAGGGTTATTGCTTCCGTAAAGGCGACTACGATGGACTGAGACAGTATTTAAATTCTATACAGTGGGACCAACTGATGATGTTACCAACAGCAAATTCAAAATGGGAAGCATTCAAAGAACTTATCTTGGAAGCTACTAGGCTTTACATACCAACTAAGAAATATTGTTCAAGGTTTAGGCCAAAATGGATGTCAGATGAACTAATGAGGCATATGGCAGAGAAGAAAAATGCATGGGATACTTACAAATTAACACATGGCACAGAAGCCTATGATAGATACAAGTTGATATGCAACCAAGTTACAAAGGAGGTTAGGCAGGCGAAGGCAGATTACGAGAAATCCTTGGCAAGGGATGCGAAGAAAAACAGCAAAGAGTTCTTTACTTATGTAAACTCTAGAAGGAAGGGGATGAATCAGATTGGTCCACTTGATATTGATGGGTCAACTGTTGATGATCCTGCTCAGGTAGCTAACAAACTAAATGAATATTTTGCATCGACATTCACACATGAGGAGTTATTCAGCAAGGGGAATGCCAGAGGTGTATTCAACTCTAGCAGTAAGCTACAGAATCTTGAAATAACTGGGAGTAAAGTGGAGGAGAAACTGTTGAAGATAAACACAAGAAAGGCACCCGGGGTGGATGGGATCTATCCAGTTATATTAAAGGAGGCAGCAAAGGAAGTAAGCAAACCCTTAGCCATAATTACGAGAGCTTCCTTGGACTCAGGGGAGGTACCCATAGACTGGAAATGTGCAAATGTGACCCCAATTCACAAAGGAGGATCAAAGGCTGACACAAGTAATTATAGACCTGTGAGCTTAACTTCTGTTCCAGGAAAATTAATGGAGGCACTGGTTAAAGAAGCACTGCAGGATCATTTAGACAAGACTTCAGTTATAGCTCAGACACAGCATGGTTTTGTTAAGGGGAAGTCTTGCCTGACCAACTTGATTGGATACTCTGATGCAGTCACAAAAGAACTGGATGCAGGGAATAACTTTGATATTATATACTTGGATCTTAGAAAGGCTTTTGATACTGTTGCACATGGAAGACTGCTACACAAATTGGAGCAGTGTGACATTGGAGGCAAATTGCTGCTATGGATAAAGGGGTGGTTGAGGGGGAGAAGACAGAGAGTGGTAATGAATGGACACTGCTCATCGTGGACTAATGTTATTAGTGGAGTCCCTCAGGGCTCAGTGTTGGGTCCATTATTGTTTTCTGTATTTATAAATGATATTGATGATGGTATATCAAGCTTAATGTCCAAGTTTGCAGATGATACAAAGGTTGGCAGGGTTGTCAAGGACACTACTGACACTATGCTGCTGCAACAGGATCTGGAAAGGTTGAGCAGATGGGCTGAGAGGTGGCAAATGAAGTTTAACATTGACAAATGTAAAGTACTACACATGGGAAACAGCAACCCCAGAGCAACGTATCAACTCTGTGGTACTACACTGACAGTGGTAGAGAATGAAAGGGACTTGGGAGTGATTGTGCAGGCAGATATGAAGTTCTCTGAGCAGTGCAGATGGGCTGCAAGAGTAGCTCATGGAGTATTGTCAATGATATACAGGAATTTTTCCAGCAGGGATAAGGAGGTGATTATTCCATTCTATAAGGCAATGGTCAGGCCACACCTAGAGTACTGTATACAGGTCTGGAGGCCTCATTTCAAGAAGGATGTAGAGCTGCTGGAACGAGTACAGAGAAGGCCAACAAGATTAGTGAATGGAACAAAGGGGTGTTCTTACGAAGAAAGGCTTAAGTTTTGCAAATTACAGTGTCTGGAGTCTAGGCACCAGCGAGGTGATCTGATAGAGGTGTATAAAGCCTTGAATGGTTTAAGCATGCTCAATGCTGATGGGATTCTTCCTCTAGCTCAGAAAAATCACCTGAGAGGGCATAAATTCAAATTGAGGAAAGACAGATGTAGGATAGACGTGCGGAAATTTGCCTTTAGCCAGCGGGTGATTGGTTGGTGGAACAGACTTCCATCCCTTGTGGTGGAGGTTGATAGCCTAAATAAGTTTAAGGCTCAGCTGGACAGGTATTTTGAACGAACAGAGGGGTGAAGTGGAAGTGGGTTTTTTTTTTTTTTTTTTTGGCTGATGCTGCATAAGCTTGCTTTCTTGCATCAGATGCCTCTACTAATGCTAATGCTAATAAAAGGAAGATAATGGGCATGATTTAATTCCAACTACCTCTGCTTTTAATAGGCATTAAAAGCCTGAGTGCTTTCAGATATAATGTCTCCACAATCCTTGGTGTTTGCGCCTTTCCGACAGCTGCGACCTTAGTGGTGCTGTAATGGGTGCATTTATTTATTTATTCTTTTGTTTCATTAGTCAATATGTGAGGCACGGATGGGATGAGGAAATGTTTCATTCTGTTGTTTCTATTTTCTAAGTAACAATTAGTATTGATTTATTGTTTCTTTGTGCAAGTTGTTTATTTTTGATCCACAGTGCTTTTGTGAGTGACATGGGCTATGAGAGTTAAATAAGAATAGTTTACATTTTATTATTTAATTCTTTGTAGTTATTCAACCTAACATCAGTCATATTTAATTGCTGTAAAGAAAAAGTGTCAACAGTATCCTGATATTCATCAGGATACTGTTGACACTTCCTTATTTAAGAAGAACACACAAACAAATGACGATGGAATGACTTATTCGATTGTCTTATAAAATTGCAGAAATCATTGCAAAAACTGTTAGTGTTCATACAGTTGCTGAGACTGTTATACAACCACATTTGAAACTGTAATTTCAACAGTGCTGCATCAAAATTGTTCTAGTATTTTAACAGCACTACCATTGAGCAGCAATTCAATTAAAAGTCGAATCAATGAGATGTCAGTTAACATTGAAGAGCAGCTAATTGACAAATTAAAAACAAGAAAATTTTCTATTCAGATTTTTAAATCCACAGTTACTAACAGTAAGGCTCTTCGAATGGCATACATTTGTTAATTCGATGATGATTGTAAATTGCAAGAAGAGATGTTGTTTATAAATTCTATAGAAACTGGCTGTGCTGGACCATCCATTTTTGTTGCTGTGAAAATGTGGTTTGATGAAACACAAGAACCATTTATACTTACTCTTTTTATTGGAAAATTTGGTCTCCTGTGCCACTGATGGTGCTACCTCCATGGTTGGAAGACAAAGGTTTTATAGCTCACCTAAAGGAAGAATGTCCCCAAGTTCTTGCAATACTGCATTGTGCACCGACAGCATCTGGTTGCAAAAAAAATATTAGTCCAGGTCTTTATCAATCTCTCAGTTTAGTTATTAAAACTATCAATAAAATAAAGTCACATAGCAAATATGATCACCTTTTCAGAAAATTTTGTGTATATAATGAAGAACAGTATGTGAGGCTTCTTTTACATACAGAATTCAGATGTCTTTCTAAAAAAAACTGTCTAACAAGCTTTGTAAACCTTTTTGATAAATTTAATTAGTTTTTTAGAAAGCAAAGGAGACATAGATTTAGCAAAGGTGATCAGCAAACACAAAAACAACATATACTATATGCTTGACTTTTTCGAAAACTTAATGAAGTATCACTTCAACTTCAAGGGAAATTAATTATGGTGATAGACTGAAAATGCATATTAAAAGCCTTCACTGAAAAACTTGTAATATTTGAATGCAATTTAATGAGAAAACAATTTCATGGTATGCAAGAGTTAGCTGAAATCAATGAATCTCTCACCAAGAATGATCTTAAGAATTGTTCAGATCATTTGTGTTCTTTAAAAGGTGAAATGAAAAATAGATTTTCAGATTTATTTTCTTTTGAAGTGAAGCCATGGATGCAATTGAATGCAATGCCGGGTCTACTAGTGAAGAACTCATTAAATTAAAATGTAACGAAGAATGCAAATATAAATTTGAAAAGGACTGAGTTGTAGGAATCAAAAACAACTAAACTTCTTTATCCAACATTGTGGTCTGAAATGGCCAAAGTACTTCTTTGTTTTCCAATGTCTTATATGGTTGAAAGTGGTTTTAGTTCAGCACATAAAATATTAACAAAGGAAAGAAACAGAATAGATGTATGTTCAAGAGGAGACTTTAGAATTAAACTTACTAACATCATACCAAATATTCAGCTTTTATTTAAGAAGCATAAGGCTCAGGGATCCCATTGAATAAAAAGAGTCAGTATAAAGTATTTTCTTGTTTAAAATTTCTTGGGGGGTGGGGGGCAATTAGAAAAAAAATTGTCTAAAAAAAATCCTTTAGGGGGCAATAATTAAAAAAAAGGTTGAGAAACACTGCTCTAAACTAAATCTCATTTTGTAGTACAGTCAGTTCTGCTATGACATGCATTTTAGCAAACCGAATTTGTTCCAATGCGACTGTATTAGGGAACAATACGAGAATAATGCGATTTTCGCATTGGCTCATGCACGATTTCATCTGCTAGTAACACCAGGTTGAATGCAACACCCGGTACCAACCGAACGTAGTGATCTGTACAGCAATACATACAAGTTTACAAAGCTTAAAAAATGTCAAATATCTGAGAGCTGCATTTCCAATTTACTGTAGTTCTATTGGTCGGAGACACTGTTCTCATTTGCTGTATTCACGAGATGAGGGCGCTGCTTTCTTGAAAAATTACAGCTGTGAATTACAGGCCCGAAAAAGCGATACGTGTTTGCCTTTTTATTTACCTAATTGTTATTTTATATTGTACTTTATACGTAGTCTTATAGTTATAGTTATGCTGGTTATTTTTAATTTAGATAGAGTTTTTGTAGATTGCTACTTAATATACGTAAAACCGTTATTTCATTTGAATCTTGCAGCCATTGTTTTTGTATAGAGTAGTAGGGAATTCAAATTTTTAATTGTGGTAACTAGGTAGCTCTAACATATAATTATATAGCGTAATATGCATCACTGCATTTAGGATTCTATTAGATAGCGTAGTATTGACAACTAATTAATTAAATTTATTGAACTTATTAATTTAAAATATCATGCCCCAGACTAGAGCAGCAAAGCAATGGGCACAAAGTGGCAGGAATGCTGTGACTTGGGGGTAGAACTGAGGGGGGGTGCGATTCTCCAACGCATCACAGCCTAAAAAAATGTGCAACTTGTGAAATGTTTGCCGAACTCTCTGGAACAGAACATGATCTAGCCAAGGAGGATGTCTTTATGTGTGCCAGGTGCAGCGTGTCTAGAAATTAGGCATCAACTCAGCATTCTACTGGGCATCTGAGAGCTTGAGGTGTAGGGGTAGATGCCCTTGAAGAAATTAATGAGGGGCCCGTCAAGCTCTTAGCTGCCCAACTCAATGCCAGAGCTCACTCCTGGGAATTTGGGGAGTGCAATGTGTACAGAAAGGATAGACAGGATAGGAAGGGAGGAGGTGTCATTCTGTTAATTAAGAAAAGCATAAAATCAAAAAAATAGTGCATCTAGTTGATATAGATGAACAGTGCACTGTTGAGTCAGTTTGGTGTGACATAAGCACTGCAAAAGCAAAAATAAGAGTAGAAGTGTGTTATAGGCCTAATGACTCGAAAGAGTACAATGAACAATTGTACAGAGAAATAGTGGGCTAGTAAATCAGAATGTTTTATAATGGGGGATTTTAACTACCCAGATATAGACTGGAACTTATGCGTTGGGCACTTGCACACTAGTAAGACTTTTGTGGATTTATTGGATGATTGTTTTCTGCAGCAGCATGTTCGAGAGGCAACCAGAGAGGGTAATACTCTTGATCTGGTTATCAGCAGTGACCATTTGTGTATTAAGAATTTGAGATAAAGGAACCACTAGGTGGCAGTGATCACAGTGTACTGATGTGGGATTTACTTAAAGATATAATTACCATCAGGGGTAAAAGAAAGGGTTTTTGCTTCCGTAAAGGTGAGTACAGTGGTCTCAGACAGTTATTAAATTCTGTACGGTGGGATCAATTGACGATGTTACCAATAAATTCTAAGTAGGAAGCATTCAAGGAATTAATCGAGGAAGCTACTAAAAGTTTCATACCTATTAAGAAATATTGTTCAAGGTTTAAGCCTAAATGGTTATCAAATGAAGTAATGAGACTCGTGAGAGAGAGGAAAAATGCATGGGATGCATAAAAATTATCAAGTGACTCAGAAGCCTATGATATATATAAGCTAGTCTGTAATCAAGTCACAAAGGAGGTTAGGCAGATGAAGACAGATTACGAGAAATCTCTGGCAAAGGATGCTAAGAAAAACAGCAAGGATTTCTTTACTTATATAAACTTTAAAAGGAAGGGGATGAATCTGATTGTTCCACTTGATATTGATGGTTCGACTGTTGATGATCCTGCTTAGATAGCAAACAAACTGAATGAGTATTTTGCATCTACATTCACACATGAGGAGTTATTAAGGTCTGAAAATGGCAGAAGGTTATCAAATTGTAGCATGTGGCTTAATTATTTTGTAATAACTGAGAGCAAAGTGGAGGAGAAATTGTTGAAATTAAAGGATGGGATCTATCCAGTTATATTAAAGGAGGCGGCAAAGCAATTAAGCAAACCCTTAGCCATAATTATAAGAGCATCCTTGGACTCAGGGGAGGTCCCCACGGACTGGAGATGTGCAAATGTATCCCCAATTCACAAAGGGGGATCGAAGGGTGACACGAGTAATTACAGACCAGTTAGTTTAACTTCTGTTCCGGGTAAAATAATGGAGTCACTTGTTAAAGATGCATTGCAGGATCATCTAGACAAGACTGCAGCAATAATTCAGACACAGCATGGGTTTGTTAAGGGAAAGTCTTGTCTGACAAATTTGATAGGATATTATGACGTGGTTACAAAGGAACTGGATGCAAAAAATAATTTTGATATCATATATTTGGATTTCAGGAAAGATTTTGACACTGTTGTGGATGGAAGACTATTGTACAAATTGGAGCAGAATGGTATTAAGGGTGAGTTGCTACAATGGATAAAAGGATGGTTGAGTGGGAGAAGACAGAGGGTAGTAATCAATGGGTGCTGCTCTTCATGGACTAATGTTATTAGTGGAGTCCCACAGGGTTCAGTGTTGGGTCCACTGTTGTTTTGTATATTTATCAATGATATTGATGAAGGTATATCAGCCTTAGTGTCGAAGTTTGCAGATGTACAAAGGTTGGCAGGGTTGTTAATGACAGTAATGGCAGTGTGCTACTGCAACAGGATCTAGAAAATTTGGGCAGATGGGCTAAGAAGTGGAAACTGAAGTTTAACCTTGACAAATGTAAAGTACTGCATGTGGGTAGAAGTAACCCCAGAGAAACGTACCAACTGTGTGGTATTACACTTAAGATGGTAGAAAATGAAAAAGACCTGTGAGTAATTGTACAATCAGATATGAAGTTTTATGAGCAATGCAGACAGGCTGCCAGGGCAGGTCATGGGGTTTTGTCAATGATAAAACCCCATGACCTGCCCTCGGGTTTTGTCAATGATATATAGGAATTTTGCTAGCAGGGAAAAGGAGGTGATTGTCCCTCTGTATAAGGCAATGGTGAGGCCACACCTTGAATAGTACGTACATGTCTGGAGGCCTCATTTTAGGAAGGATGTAGATTTGCTTGAACGTGTACAGAGAAGGGCAACAAGATTGGTGAGGGGAAATGAAAGGATCCTCTTATCAAGAGAGGCGGTTCGAGCCTGTGAGTCACCAAATACGGAGGATGTGGAAAGTCAGGGAAAGACCACCACATATCCCCGGAGCAATATGGCCTTAGTTGTTAATGCTCCTAAAAACCAAATAACAACAACCACCAAGAGAGGCTTAAGTTCTGCAAGTTGCAGTGGCTGGTGACTAGGCACCTGCATGGTGATCTGATTGAGGTGTATAAGGGCTTGAATGGGTTGAGCATGCTGAATTCTGATGGGATCCTTCCACTTGTTCAGGTTACGAACCTAAGGGGGCATAAATTCAAATTAAGAAATGACAGATGTAGAATAGATGTGCGGAAATTTGCCTTTAGCCAGCGGGTGGTTAATTGTTGGAACAAACTTCCATCTGCTGTTGTGGAAGTTGATAGGTTAAATAAATTTAAGGAGGAACTGGACAGGCATTTGGAGGGAATGGTGATTTTTTTTTTTTTTTTTTTTGCTGATGCTGCATAAGCTCATACACTTGCTTTCTTGCATCACATGCCACTACTACTACTATAACAGGTAATACTGTAGGCTGACTTATTTTGAATTTTCAGTGTCCCACATTTTTCTGTTCAAACAGAAATTTCGTGAGATGGAACAGCTTGAGCAGAGGAGCACACTTCTGTAAGTCACTACCATAAAACAATAAAAACAATTTGTAGTTCCCAGTTTATTTGGCTTTTCTGTTAGTGCAATCTAATTATAAACGTGTAATAAACTCGATCTTATTGCATTTGTGGTAATACCGATAGCTGGAATTCTGTCGGTTTTTACGTTATTATGGTGAAATGTGTTCCTCCTTCCATGAAAGCTTCAATCATGTTAAAATCTTAAATAAATTTTCAGAATCATCTATTCATTCCTATTTTTTAAGCTTTGTAAGCTCGTTACTGCATATCTCACTTATGCAACTGTGTTAGCAGTTTTATTGGATTAGTTTCTAACTTTTCTCTAGTGTTTTACTTATCACACAACATTTTTTTTTAATTGCTCTGCCCCCATCCCTATTTTTCCCATAAGAACTATTGTTTTTAATGCCCGAAATACTATAACGTGGAGATTTTTAGAAACATATATACCACATTATAGCAGAACTGACTGTACATGTAAATCTTGTCATTGGTGACAATGCAAATATTCCTGAATTTTTTAACTTTCTGAAGAAAATTGGAATTTTTAGTCATTTCTGATTTCTGCCTTTTCTGACGTGAGAAGAAATTCTCATATATATTTACAATAAAAGAATAGGCGCATTATAGCCAAAGCAGCTTATGCGCCATAAAACCCCCACAACAACAACAACAACAACATGTAAATCTTTAGACAGAGAATACTCTGTATTCTCTATTTTAAAATCAACACTTAAAATTTTCCTTTTTTTAATCCTTTAAATCTCAGTTCTTTGATGAAGATGCAAACAAAATATATAAAAAGTTTTCCTACCTTTGAAATTATCAAAAATAAATGGGAAACACATTTCTTTACTCCTTTTGAAAATGAGAATACCTGAAGGATTGCTTTATTTAGAACTTTTATGAAAATATTCTAATTTATATCTACTATAACACTTAATAAAATCTTTCCTTTTTGCCATAATTACTTTAATCAAGTCTAATGACAACAAGTGTCTTCTTTCATTTTCTCAACTTTTAACCCATGCACAGTACTAAGTACTATAGGTTGAAATATCCCTCATGCTTGGGGGTTCATAAAAAAAATCTTCAGAACATGTCAAAGGATCAACGCACTTAAGATCAACAGTGATCACAAAACAGCGTTCAGGTGCTATATTAAAGATGGAACAGTTGTTAATAATATGGATGGAAAATCAGATTCAGAAGTGAGTCCCCTGAGTCTAATGACCATTCAAGCAAAAGCAACAAGTATTTATAAAGATATTAAGGATAAGTACGGCGAACCCTAACCCAAGTTTGTGGCAAGCAATGGGTGGTTTAATAGGTTCAAGCATCGCGCTGGTTTCCACAACATTAAAGTATGTGGTGAAGTTGCCAGTGCCGATTCTGCAGCTGCAGAGAAATTTTGTGATGTGTTGGAAAAAATTATTGATGAAGGCGGCTATTCAATGCAGCAAATTTTTAACGTCGACGAGACTGCTCTGTATTGGAAAAAAATGTCGGATTGAACATACATTGCCAAAGAGGAAAATACAATGCCAGGTTTCAAGGCGTCAAAAGACAGGGCCACGCTCTTGCTTGGGGCTAATTCAGCGGGAGATTACAGATTAAATCCACTGCTTGTGTACCATTCTGAAAATCCTCGTGCATTTAAGGGCATCAATAAAGCCACCCTACCCATGCATTTCCAATCGAACCAGAGAGCATGAATAACAATGTCACTCTTTGAGGATTGATTTAAATGCTGCTTCATTCTCCAGGTTGAAAAATATTGTAAAGACAACGACGTTCCTTTCAAAATTTTGTTTCTATTAGATAATGCTCCTGGATATCCTACGCATCTAGATGATTTCAATTCGAATGTGAGTATCGTATTTCTACCGCGAAACATGACTTCACTCATCCAACCTATTGATCAAGGTGTTATTTCAAATTTAAAAGCATACTATTTACGCAAAACATTTGCTCATGCATTGTCTGCAGTAGACAATGAGAAAAATTTTATGTTAAGAGACTTGGAAATCTTATAAAAATATTTACCACGCCATCTTAATAAGGCCTGAGCTGAAATTACTAAGAGTTATTTAAAGTGCACACTGAAGAAAATATGCCCATGGCACGTAAAAGATTTTGAAGGATTTGAAAAAGCAAATGATATGAAGAGGTTACAGATAAGATTGTAGAGGTTGCAGAGCTACTTCAGTTGGAGGTTGATGCCAAAGACGTGGAGGAGTTAATAGAGGAAGAAGAGAAGGAATTATCTAATGAAGAACTTATTGACTTGCAGGCAGCGATATCGAAAGAAGAAAATGCTGACGAAACTCAAGATGAACCAAATGAGAAGCCAAGACGCGTCACACCAGAGAGAGATGGCAATGGCAAGGTTTGAGGAGATGAATCCTGACAGCGAATGATTATTAAAAGTTAACAGAGGGGTGAATGATATGCCTGCTTGCTACAAAGAAATCTACGATGAAAAGAAAAAAAAGCTACCTTCCAGTCATCTATTAATATGTTCTTTCGTAAGGTTGAGCAGCCGACCCTTCTAAAGTTTCACAGCCCTCAACCTCCACAGCGGCGTACTTAACAGCTGAAGATGTCGATTCTGGCATAATGCTCGAGAGGTAAAACTTATTGACGTTGTGCCTGTCTCCTATCTTTTTTTATAATTTTGAAATTTTTTTAAAATGCACGCTTTTGTAATTTTTCTTGCACCTGAGATAAAAAATTGAATAAGTACAATAAATAATTATATTTATATGTTCATTGAACATTTATTTTTTGATTCCATCAATTTGGCGAGTGCTGCACAAGCATGGGGGAAATTCTGACTTACATAACATTCTGCAGAATGCAACCCTTATATACGTCGGGAAGTTCTTGTATTGCCAAAAATTTAGTGCACTTCATTATTTGCAAGCGTAATAAAATTGTAATTTTTTGTTGCTGTTAATATTTTGTCAAGCAGTAATTTTACCTTTTCAGTTTCCTTTCTTTTCTTATTCCCCATCAAGTCTTTCTTCTTTATTTGGACACCAATGTCTTTTAATAATTCTTTCACCTTCTTTATGTAATATCTTTTATCTGTTAATTTGCAATCACTATTGTTGCATTAACATTAGTAGAGGCATTTGATGCAAGAAAGTAAGTTTATGCAGCATCAGCCAAAAAAAAAAAACCACTTCCGCTTCACCCCTCTGTTCGTTCAAAATACCTGTCCAGCTGAACCTTAAACTTATTTAGGCTGTCAACTTCCACGACAAGGGATGGAAGTCTGTTCCACCAACCAACCACCCGCTGGCTAAAGGCAAATTTCCGCACGTCTATCCTACATCTGTCTTTTCTCAATTTGAATTTATGCCCTCTCAGGTGATTATTCTGAGCGAGAGGAAGAATCCCATCAGCATTGAGCATGGTCAAACCATTCAAGGCTTTATACACCTCTATCAGATCACCTCACTGGTGCCTAGTCTCCAGACACTGTAATTTGCAAAACTTAAGCCTTTCTTCGTAAGAGCACCCCTTTGTTCCATTCACTGATCTCGTTGTCCTTCTCTGTACTCGTTCCAGCAGCTCTACATTCTTCTTGAAATGAGGCCTCCAGACCTGTATACAGTACTCTAGGTGTGGCCTGACCATTGCCTTATATAACAGAATAATCACCTCCTTATCCCTGCTAGAAAAATTCCTATATATCATTGACAATACACCATGAGCTACTCTCGCAGTCCATCTGCACTGCTCAGAGAACTTCATATCTGCCTGCACAACCACCCCCAGGTCTCTTTCATTCTCTACCACTGTCAGTGTAGTATCACAGAGTTGATACGTTGCTCTGGGGTTGCTGTTTCCCATGTGTAGTACTTTACATTTGTCAATGTTAAACTTCATTTGCCAACTTTCAGCCCATCTGCTCAACCTTTCCAGAGCCTGTTGCAGCAGCATAGTGTCAGTAGTGTCCTTGACAACCCTGCCTACCTTTGTATCGTCTGCAAACTTCGACATTAAGCTTGATATACCATCATCAATATCATTTATGAATACAGAAAACAATAATGGACCCAACACTGAGCCCTGAGGGACTCCACTAATAACATTAGTCCACGACGAGCAGTGTCCATTGATTACCACTCTCTGTCTTCTCCCCCTCAGCCACCCCTTTATCCACAGCAGCAATTTGCCTCCAATGTCACACTGATCCAATTTGTGCAGCAGTCTTCCATGTGCAACAGTATCAAAAGCCTTTCTAAGGTCCAAGTATATAATATCAAAGTTATTCCCTGCATCCAGTTCCTTTGTGACTGCATCATAGTATCCAATCAAATTGGTCAGGCAAGACTTCCCCTTAACAAAACCATGCTGTGTCAGAGCTATAACTGAAGTCTTATCCTGCAGTGCTTCTTTAACCAGTGCCTCCATTAACTTTCCGGGAACAGAAGTTAAACTCACAGATCTATAGTTACTTGTGTCAGCCTTTGATCCTCCTTTGTGAATTGGGGTCACATTTGCACATCTCCAGTCCATGGGTACTTCCCCTGAGTCCAAGGAAGCTCTCATAATTATGGCTAAGGGTTTGCTTACTTCCTTTGCTGCCTCCTTTAATATAACTGGATAGATCCCATCCACCTCAGGTGCCTTTCTTGTGTTTATCTTCAACAATTTCTCCTCCACTTTACTCTAAGTTATTACAAGATTCTCTAGCTTACTGCCAGAGTTGAATACACCTCTGGCATTCCCTTTGCTGAATAACTCCTCATGTGTGAATGTCGATGCAAAATATTAATTTAGTTTGTTAGAAACCTGAGCAGGATCATCAACAGTTGACCCATCGATATCAAGTGGACTAATCTGATTCATCCCCTTCCTTCTAGAGTTTTACATAAGTAAAGAACTCTTTGCTGTTTTTCTTCGCATCCCTTGCCAAGGATTTCTCGTAATCTGCCTTCGCCTGCCTAACCTCCTTTGTAACTTGGTTACAGATCAACTTGTATCTATCATAATCTTCTGTGTCACATGTTAATTTATATGTATCCCATGCATTTTTCTTCTCTGCCATATGTCTCATTAGTTCATCTGACATCCATTTAGGCCTAAACCTTGAACAGTATTTCTTACTTGGTATGTAAAGCCTAGTAGCTTCCAAGATAAGTTCTTTGAATGCTTCCCATTTTGAATTTGCTGTTGGTAACATCATCAGTTGGTCTCACTGTATAGAATTTAAATACTGTCTCAGTCCATAGTAGTAGCCTTTACGAAAGCAATAACCCTTCCCCTTACCCTTAATGGTAGTTACCTCTGAGTAAATCCCACTTCAGCACACTGTGATCACTGCCACCTAGTGGTTCATTTATCTGCAGATTCTTAATGCATGAAGAATCACTGCTGATAATCAAATCAAGAGTATTCCTCCCTCTAGTTGCCTCCCGAACATGCTGATGTAGAAAACAATCATCCAATAAATCCACAAAAGCCTTGCTAGTGTGTGAGTGACCATCCCCCAAATTCCAGTCAATATCTGGGAAATTAAAATCTCCCATTATAAGACTCTGATTTACTGGCCCACTCTATTTCTCTGTACAGTTTCTTGTTGTACTCATCAGAGTCATTAGGCCTATAGCACACTCCTACTCTCAATTTTGATCTCCCAATGCTTATGTCACACCAAACTGACTCGACACTGCACTGTCCAGCGATGTCGACTGGCTTCACTTCCTTGGATTTTATGTATTTCTTAACTAATAGCATAACCCCTCCTCCCTTTCTATCCATTCTATCCTTTCTGTAGATGTTGTACTCCCCAAATTCCAGTTCTGCATTCCTTATATCTGTGTGACACCATGTCTCTGATATCCCAACAATATCTGCCGTTGATGTTTTGAGCAATACTTCAAATTCATCAAATTTATTTACTAAACTCCTAGCATTGGTGTACACACAAGTATACATGCACCTATTTCTATTCTTAGCTACCCTAACACAACCCATGTGTTTTCTTGTACCGCAATGACTCCCAGTAGTCTCTGAAATATCCTGCATCTTGTTTTTCAGGCTTCTGCTCATTCCAATAAAAGCAGTGCAAGAATCTCTTTCACCTCTGCCGGTGGCTACTGTTAATCTATTCCTCTTTGTCTTCCCCCCAAGCTAGCAGTTTTCCGACCCACCTAACACTGCCTCGATAGCATCAGCAAATATTCTTGCTCCCTTTCTCTTTAAGTGTATCCCATCCCTGTAGAAGCAATCTCTCCTGTTAACAAGTACAGTCCAGGCTGAAAAAAATTCTACCCCTTGAGCCTTGCACAATATTTCCAGGGCCGAATTGATCGACAAGGCTCTCATCATATACTCCCTCCTATCGTGTCTGGGCAGAATTGCAGACACTTTCAAATTCAACCCTATTTCACGGCTTTTTTTCAAAAGTGACCTGTACTTGTTAAGCAATTCTGCCGGTCTCCTACTCTTGATATCATTAGTGTCAACGTGTACAACTATATCACCTTTTGTGCAAAAGGTGATGTGAAGTAACTCTGGACCTAAAGGTAAAATTACTCTTTACTTCAGAAAAAACAGAAAACAAATATGAACAAAACAGAAGCTTTCAAGTAAAAGAGACTGTTTATCAGCTGAATACACACCAGTACGAAAACAAAGAACGCCAGGTCACGGTCATGCGAGGCAATCAAAGCGTGGCACAAGTGCAAGCAACAATCACTGATCGGAGCCAGACGCCCATAGCTGTGATTGCAAAGCATGTACTTGGGGTGCATGCCAACTTTAATCACAGTTAAAAGCATCATGGTAACCTGATATGTGGAATGACTCCAGCCACAAGCATTGGTAGCAATTTCACGAGTGGTCAACGACTTCAATGCCCTGGCATGGGTCAAGATTAACTTTATTTGCTCATAATCATATTTGTTTTGTCATTAGTTGGATTGTTGAGTGCTCTGGATTATTCTCTTGTAAGATTTGATTTGTATATAATCAAAGAGTTTATACAAGAAAGGGTTTTAAAAGGGACTGCCAAATCTAGGTCGGCAGCAAATTTAACTGTATCTTTGAGTTTTCTCCAGCGTATGGAACCTCCTGCTAGCTCAGGAGCAGATATACTCAGACTTCTGAAATCTATGTGAAGTTCAGAGTGAACTTCACATAGATTTCAGAAGCATTGCACTGTGCTGAGGTGTTTCCATTTCCAGCACTTTGGACACACTTCACACGCATGTGCTCAGAAAGATATCATGTGTGGGTGCTGTGCTACTTCCAGGCATGCATACAGTCAGGGCTGGTGCTAGCATTTGTGATGCTTGAGGCAAACCTAGTAATGGCACCCAATTCATATTGTATGTTAACACTCTATATACGCAGTAGCTCATCTAGCAGTGCCTATTTTAGGTGGTCCCTGTGGCAAGGGCCTCACTTATGCACTCCTGATGCCACTTCTGCATACAGTGGTTGTCAATCCATCCAAGGACTCTCAACCTAAATGTTTCCACTGCAAGGTGGTACATTTGAGTTATTCCCATCACTGCATGTTCCTAACTGTTCTGTTTACCAGCAGGCTGTTAAACAGTACAGAACAAGGATAAATTATGGATAATCACAATATGATTACTGCACTGAAGTTCCTCCATCTTAATTCTTAGAGAACATATGACATTGCAGATCAGGTGAAATTAATCATGGATGAACACAACATTGATATATCCTAATCATCCAGGAATATTACACGTATTTGGGTTTGGTCAGTGGTTATCCCCAGTCCTTCAGAGTGGTGCAGGCTACCTTTGACACCACCCATGTGGCAGTATTGATTAGAAATACAAACATAATCGTGGCCATGGTTAATTCCCTTTGCATCAGCTTTGCTGCCTGTGGTAAAGTACCTGTTCCTCAGGCTCTCTCCATGTCACCTTGGTTTATTGCAGGCCAGTGGTGGACATCACCCCTTATACTCATTACTTACAAACAGATCTGTGGCAATTACCTGGTCCAAGAATATTGGTGGCAATGAATGCCAATTACTGATCTACACTCTGGCACAGCCTGACCGAGGATCTTTCTGGTACTCACAATGGCCAGATTTTGAAGGACTTCCTTGAACAACATCTCTCACGGTTCTAAATAGGCCACACCATCTGCCCACATTTAGCTCTACCCTGTGGGAATCAACAATTGATGTCACCTTAGTGACGGCCTTGATATCACCAAAAATAACAAATTGGTGTGTCCACAATGCATGGACTAAAGCATGGATGTACATGTATGAATTTTGCATGTCTGGTCCTGCATGGTTAGGCACCGCGCACGCGCGCGTGTGTGTGTGTGTTGAGAGTGACCTTAGCCCTCAAAAAAAAAAAAAAAAAAAAATGTATGTTGTCTTATATTTGGGATTCTGTAATGAAAGAAGTGGAAGATTGAGAGCAAGAGGATGTCCCCTAAATTTTATAAAAAATTTAGTCTGAGAAAAATTTCATTTGGTATTCAGGGTGCTGTGGTCCTTGTCGTTCGTGTGCTGTCTGCATTTGATGAAATAGCTGTGTGATAGATGAGTATGTGTATATTTGTGGGAAGCAAGTGCTCCCCCCCCCCACCAACTCAAGACTGCAGGTTAGGGCAATCTCTGGGAAGTCCTTACTGTCCTTTCCCAGGTGGCATGGTATGGGACACTGACTTTGACTATAGCTGGTGTCAAGACTGCATGAAGGTAATCCAAATCCCCACATACAGCACCCTAACCCTGTGACTTTTATCTCCTCTTAATTCCCAAACCTCCTCCTCCTGTCCCAAACCTTTTCCCCTATTGGCCTACCATCCTAAATACCTTTTTGCAGTTCTTATTGCCCCACCCCTTGAAGATTGGGTTGCCTTCATTGGGGTGCTCCTTTTATCTCCCCTATTTTTCTGTTTCCTGGTGGAAAGCCTTCCTAACATCCACCTTCTTTCTTTTCACTTTTTTCCACAAGCTCAGTCTGTCATACTTGTGCTCACTTCCAGTAGAATCTTCATTTTTTTTTTTTGCAGGCCCTTCCTGGTAAACTTACTGCAAGTCAGGATTAGCTCTGCCAGGGACATGCGACACCTACTGACCCAGCCCACCTCCCCACAGTATTGGAGAGGCAATGTTGGGACCTTGGTTCCCCATGGCCCAGCAGCTAAGAGGCCAGAAGAACAATATACTAACACAACCCAACACTACACTATGCAAATGCACAATAACTCACACTCATCTGGCCTTTACAGAGTTTGTATTACATCTGAAAAGCTATAAATGCAGAATTGGGGGGAAGACTCCAGTGCCGCTTGACCTGTAACACTATGCGCTATATCCATAATATCCCCCAGGCCTTTTCATTTTCCACTACCCTGAGTGTAGTACCACATTGGCACTATGTGGTACCTTGCATTTGTCAGTGTTCAACTGCCATTTCTCAGCCTATCTGCCCAATTTTTATAGACCATGTAATAGCTTACCTTGATTACCATCATTAACCAACCTGCCAACCTTTGTATCATCTTCAGACTTAGACATTAAGCCCGATATACTTAATGGGGATTTGGGCAAAATCCTAGGAGGAATCGAGGGATACCTGAAGGACAGGAGGAAAAAAATTGTTATAAATGCTCACTTTGCAGAATAAACAAAGGTTATAAATTGGGAGCTTTGTGGTTCAGTGTTGGGGACACTCTTATTGGAATGGTAATGATGAGGCAATAAAGAGTATGTATGATGTTGAAATTTGCAGATGATACGGCGGTTGGGAGGGTGATTATCAATCAAGTCAGGCTGAGAGCTTCTTCATAATTATTTGGAATAGCTTCTTGGATGTTTGTTTGTTTGTTGTTGTTTGTTATTTGGTTTTTAGGAGCATTAGCAACTAAGGCCATATTGCTCTGCGATATGCGGTGGTCATTCCCTGACCTTTCCGCATCCTCCGTATTTGGTGGTGACGGGCTCGAACCCCGATCTAATCAAGAAGCATGTGCTATGTACTGCTGCTCCTTCCCACCTGGCTACGGAGGCGCTTCTTGGATGTAAGAGCAGTTATGTTGTAAGAGTCGACTTTTGAGAAATAATACTAGGTGGATAGAGCTGAAGTATATAAATGAGGAGACTTGGGTATTATGATATAGTCAAACATGAAGATTAGCTTGCAGTGCAAGAAGGTGGTCAGGAAAGTACACATTGTTTTATCAATGATTTGTTTACCATACCTTTGCAGCTTTTTGAGAGGGTCCAAAGTTGGGTGACCTGTCAGGTAAGAATAGTACATGCCTATATGAGGAGAGACTGTGAAATGTGTTACAGCTTGGAAACTAAGCATCCTGTGAGGAGGTGGGAATGAACAACAGTATAGAACAAAAGTAACAGGGAAAAACTAGACAAGCTCTCCAAATGTTTGTTTTGTCAGCATGTTTTTAACCACTATCATGAGACTGGGTAGCCATTTTGGTGATGTCAAGAGTATGATAAGATTGAATGCTGGTTATGTAAACTTTTTTTTGTGCATTTTTTGGTTTACACTGAAAGGACAGAATTTATGGGATACCCAGTTCCTGGGGAATGCGACACTGTCACTCCTCTTGTTACTGGATGAACCCACGGCAGGTATATGGATACACTGCATTCACATAAATGGTAATTCAATACCAGTATGGATAAACGTTGTGAGTTAACCAAGTTGAAAGAGGGATAATAGTGGACGCCCGATGCATGGGTCACTTTATTGCGGAGGTGGTACAGAAATTGCACTATCTATCCCTGTTCAACAGTATCAAGATCAACAGTATCAAATGTATTTTTAGAAACATTGCTGTTAGCTCTACATTCATTGGTCTTTAACCATCTGTCAGGAAACACTTTCCCAGGTGATTCGATTGCTTTGGGCTGTTTGTCAAGTTTAGATCATGGTGTCTGATATTCCTGCTGTCAAGTGAGTGCTGTGTTTAACTTTTGTTGCTGATGGTAGAATTTTCAATAATGTTAACTTATGCTACAAACTCTACAATCAGATAGTAACTAGATTTTTACTCAGTGTACAACACCTAGCAGAATTAAATGAACAGTCAATGTACATAAAAAATATATTAACATTACCAAAATACACTGAATGAACAGAAATCATGGGATACCTACCTAGTAACGGGTAGGCTCACCTTTTGCCTGGATAAGGGCAGTCACACGGTGAGGCATTCAGTCCAGTAGTTCATGAAAGTGCTCCACAGGTATTTCCATCCATGCTTACTGCACTGCTGTCCATAATTCTGTCCGTCCGAGCATTGGAGGATCCAATGCTCAGACGGACCTTTCCACAGCATCCCAAAGATGCTCCACGGACTTCATGTCTTGTGAACAGGAAGGCCATTCCATCGTAGTAAAATCTGCAGAATGCTCTTCAAACCATGTTCTAGTCACCATGGCTCTGTGGGGAGGTGTATTGTCCTGCTGGAAGAGTCCATTGCCCTATGGGTGCACGATGACCATGAAGGGATGCAGATGGTTTGCAAGGATGGACACGTAACTTGGACTGTTCAGAGATGCGTCTAGGCATACCAGAGGTCCCAACATGTGCCAGTTGAACACCCCAGACCATTACCGACTATCCATCTGCCAGTCGGTAATGGTCCGCCCGCTCAAAATAACTGGAAATGGCACTCATCAGACCAGGAGACCTATCTCCAATCATCCAAGGTCCAGTGCCAATGTTCTTTCACCCAGTTGAAGCATAGTCTTGTGTCGTGGTGTTAGCAACAGGACTGTGATGGATTGGCGTCCTCTCATAACCTATTGCATCTAATGATTGCCTGATGGTCTTGGTGGAGACATTTCTGGCACCTCCCTCATTGAAAGGGGTGGTGATTTGTGCCACTGTCGCTCTCCAGTTGACTGAAACATTGCGAGACGTGTGTCAACAACCACATTCATCCATCATCTTTCTCCGCCCATAGTGCTGTCCACGATTAGATGTTATTCCAGATATGGAGTCTTCTTGATACACTCTTGATACTGTTGAACGGGGATAGTGCAATTTCTGTACTACCTCTATGATGAAGTGACCCATGCCTCGGGCACCCAATATCATCCCTCTTTCAAAGTTGTTAACTCATTACATTTATCCATACTGATATTGAATTACCATCTACATGAATGCAATGATGCAGCATACTTGTATACCTGCCAAGCAGTTGGTTTGTCCACTAGCAGGAGCAGTGTCAGCATCATGTTGCCCAGGAATCAGGTATCCCATGAATTCTGCCCTTTCAGTGTATATTATTGCATAATTTATATAAAAATGTTCTTTTATACAAAAAAAACCTAATGCTTCCTTTTCCCATAGACTCTTAATTTTACTCTTTCAGAATTTACATTCATTAAAACTTTTGGGAGAATGACCCCTATAAACCACAAAACCTAGAGTAAACATTTAATACCTTGTTATCAACCATAATTTAAATGAATTAACAATATTTTCACATATATTTTTGTTTTGCTTTTTCTGAAGAATATACATTATTAATCTGTGGTTATATTTTTTTTAGACATGGGTAATCCAGTATTTATGCTTATATGGACTACAACTCCCTGGTCACTTCCAGCCAACCAGGCAATTTGTTTTGCAAGTAATGAAAGGTGTTGTAGCAGAAAATATTTGTTTATAGTGTTATAGACATTAGTTATTAATCTATCTGGGAAATAATTAACCAAACATAGCATTTTGAATACAAAATACAGAGTGCTCTTCCAAAGGTTGCTTAAAGTTATGACCTTTTTATATTCATCACAAGTGTGCAGACAGTATGGTGCATATTTTTTCTGATCCTCCTTCCTCGTAACACAAAATGTTTTATTCTACTTACTTTTGAAATAATAACTACATTCTCATTTTTCTACTTTGTTTTTCACAGTATTATTCTTTACAGATATGTTCAATGTTAGAAAACTTTATCCTACACAAAGAGTTTTACAGGGTTTCGTATTTGTGCTCTTTAAGGCCAGGCATTCCACCTGTTCTGTTATCCACTGGAACTACAATCAGTGACGAACTGTTCTAGGATCTCATCCAACAAGAACATATCCACAACTGATATCCAAGTGTCGACTGGGTTAGTCAGGTGGGTAAAGTGCCTGCCTGGCAACCCAAAGGTCATGTGTTCGAATCCCGCCTCGGGCTTGGATCAAAGTACTGCAAAAACCTTGGGAGGTGCATTATGGCCCCAGAAGCCAATGCAAAAAAAAGATATCCAAGTTTTGGAGCACCCAGAGAAACATCAGAATATGAGGATTGTATAATTTACTAGATTGTCTTCTAAGAGAAAGGACGAAAGAGATGTAAATTCATATTTTGGCCATCCGTTGTCAAGAAGTACCATTAGTAAATAACTGGAAGGAGGATTGCATAATGCCTCCCTATGACCACATCTCATTTTGTGCAGCAACTTCACTGGCATAGAGATAGAGCCATTTGGAATAAAGAACAATGACAGATTGTCTTCAGTGATAAGCCCAGATTCTCTTGGTGAAATTTTAAAAAAGGATCTGTGCACATTTGACACCCAGGTGAAAGAGGTGTATACCTGCCTGTATTCAGTTCAAGGCATACAAATTCAATAAGAGGAGTCGTGATATTGATTCCTTGTGCTAGACCGGGGTTCGAGCCCGTCACCACCAAATACAGAGGATGCGGAAAGGTCAAGGGAATGACCACCGCATATTCCCGGAGCAATATGGTCTTAGTTGCTAATGCTCCTAAAAACCAAATAACAAACAAACAAACAAACGATTCCTTGTGCTTGATTGTGGTATATATCTTTTACAATAGCTATTAAAACTGCTTTTGTTCAGTGTAATCTCACAAGTTGCTGTTGCACTGAAACCCTATTTAGACCTATCCTTTTGTCATTTCTCCAGAATTTCTCCTTTTGTCATTACATAACCCTTTATTCCAACAGGGCAATACCCAGTCCCATACTTTTAATGCTGTCAGAAGAAAGTGTCCGCTTTCTTCTCTGGCCTTACTGGAACCTTGGATTTGTCTTATATTGAGCATATCTGGAACATGGGGGATAACTTCGGCCATGCCTCAACTGTCCCATGCCATTGCAGTTTCAAATTAACAGTTAACCTGGGCAATCAGGCATATTACTCAAGAGGATATCAGGCACCACCTTTTTGACTCAGTGCCAAGAATCAAGTTCATTACATTGCTAGCTCTCTGCAGATATGGTGTTATTAGCAATAACTACAGAGAGAGAGAGAGAGTGAGAGAGAGATGCTGTGATATAGTAATAGAAAAAAATGTAGTTAGAATGAAGTCTCTGACATAATTGCGTTGCTTGATACGTGCAATGGTCTTGTGGACACTCAGTGTAAAGAGAGAGAGAGAGAGAGAGGCACTGTAATACAGTAATAGAAAAGAAAGGAAGAAAGTTACAGCCATATCAGTATTTTATTACACATTAAGTTTGATATGGATACCAAGGAGCTGGTTAGTGGTTTTTGTAGCAATGTTAATATCCGAATGAAAATTAAATATATTATTTCCATCAGATTGTAAGTAAAAAAAAAATTATGACTATAGTAACACTAATAATGACATACATAAATTGGTTATTCTAAATGGATATTCGAATAAAGCAAACATTTTTAAAAGAGAAATATTGAGTATTGGAAAGTAAAGTGAAAAGTCACAGAAGAAAATTTGTTTTTTATTTACAGTCAAAGGGGCAAAGCATACTCAGTTTGATGAATGAATATTCTGGTTTGTTCCCTTCTTGAAGAGCAGTCTTGTATATAAAAATTTTAACCATTTCATTATTAAAGTTTTTGTGTTGGAACCTGTATATTGAGATTGCAGAGAGCACCAGTGACTCCGATATTTTAATGATACCATAGTAAAATTTCCTGATGCTACTTTCTGAGGAAAGCAGGCAGCTTGTGTATAGAAAAGAGAAACCAGGTTATTTTGAATAGATTTGGTACATATAGGAGTGATACCATGGCTGCATTCATACCATTTAATTCTTCTGTGTAATGAAGTTAACATCATTTATCAATCTACACTCAGGTAGGTCAGATAAAGTCACATGGGTGCAGTAAGGAAGGAGTAGATAGAATGATAGTAGTAACATGAGAGTGAAATGGCTTCAAAAAGTGAATTATAAATAATAAATTATTATTTACATATAATAATAATAATAATAATAAATTATTATTATTATATGTGTTCTACTTTATTTAGTATAATCTGTTCTATTTTTTTAAGTATACCCCCTGCCTGTTCCTCAAGGGAATAGGTAAGCCAGTCAGCTGTCCAGCAGTTTCATTGAAGATTAATAAACAAAATAAAAAAATAATATGACAGTGTCACTCATTCATGAGTTGGATTTAGGAAATAAAGTTGTCATTGTTTATTTGGACTTCAGTGAAACATTTGACTCTCTCTTCAATGAAAGCTTGCTACATAAGGAGAAACACATAGCTAGGATCATGGGCAACATTCCTAGCAAATCAAAATGCAGTTTTACACTTATAAAATAACAACCCCGAAAATAACTTATATAGTTGAGGTGATTGCATTAAAAAGCAGTAAGGAAGAAAGGGTTGTTTAAGTTATAATTCAGGTGTAGTGAAGTTCTTTGTGAAGTTGATACTGGGGGCAGGTATGGTCCATAATATCCTGCTGATTTATCTATTGATTGCATTTAGAGACATTGTCTTATTCCTTTGTGTTTGTTTTTGACTCCTTTATGAATCTGGTGACTCTTTGGACAAATGCTCTCTATTTCACCCTATCTTCCATTTTATTCTGCAACTCTTCCAAGGACATCCCAATGGTTTGTTTCATCCACCATCGGCGCCTCCGTAGCCAGGTGGGAAGGAGCAGCAGTGCGTAGCACACGCTTCTTGATTAGACCGGGGTTCAAGCCCGTCACCACCAAATACAGAGGATGCGGAAAGGTCAGGGAATGACCACCGCATATCCTGGAGCAATATGGCCTTAGTTGCTAATGCTCCTAAAAACCAAATAACTAACTAACTAACAAATAACTTCATCCACCATCCTTAACCATAATCAAGCAAAAACTATTATATGTTAGACATGTATGCAGGCAATGCAATTGCGCTTGACATAAGTGGAGGAAGATAAAACCTGCCTGTTCCTCAAGGGAATAGGTAAGCTTTATTTTTTTCAGACTGAAAGATTAATTTTCCTCAGTGTTTACAGTATCCTGAGCCACCTTCTACAAATGCATAACTTGAAGAAATCAGTCTATTTATTCTTCTTCTTCCTCAGGTCCAGCTTCACACCCATACATTAGGTAAAACCGATAAAACCAGTGCTCTTCTTAAAATGATCCTAGTTAAAGAAACATCCTTATCCTCCATGATCTTGGCCAGACTTGTCAGAAAATCAGAAGACCAATTTTGGTCTTTATTACCCAAAGTTGGTCTTCTCTTAATTTCTCTAGCACCTGTCTATTCTAGAGACCAAAATTATCTATCTCTACTTGATCGTCATCAATGCTAAATCCGTTGATCTTGATAACAATGCTCTTGTCATTATATTTATCACAAGTTCAATCTTCTTTATGTTTTAACATAAGTTCAATCTTATGTAAGTTTAATTTTGCATTCCCTTGTTTTACTTTCTTTAGTTTGATTTCTGTTTGACTTTCTAACTTGTTAGACCTTTTTGACTTTCATTTCTTCATTACTTTCAGCCAGTAAGGGGTATCATCTGCATATCTCAAATTATTTGTGCTTCAGCCTACAATCTTTATTCCTTCTGCTTGTTCATTCAATCCAGCCATTCTCATGATGTGCTCACTGCTTTAGTTAAAGATATGGGGACAAGATGTAGCATTGCCTTGCCTCCCCTTCCCCAGTTCAGCTACCTGTACATGGTGAGAAGACCTTCCATTGATGCTGTTGATCATTCAAACTAGCAACACTAGATCCAGCACCACAGTGCACTGCGAACCATTTAGCTCCTCAACCATCAAATTGATAGTTGAGGAGCTAAACTTGAACACACCACTTTGTACCCTGCTTTGACAAGACAAGTGATTCTGGGATGGCTTGCCCAGGATCAATCGATTAGTGGATTCTTCTGTAAGGATCAACTGTGTTATTGCCATGCTTCTACCCTCATGGTTTCAGGGGCAAGATTCAGGCTGATGGATGTTTGGATATGGTGACTAAGTAGCCCAGGCATCCCACTTCTAAGTGCATTTGTTGCTTGTCAGGATTTATTGCATCCCTTTGGGTCCTGTGGTGGACAGGAAGCCTAGGCACTGAAACAAAAACTGCCATGAATTCTGATAATACACATCCTTCCTCTGGGATCCCTACAAGATCCATACCAGAAAAACATACAAATAACCCAGATAATATCACTTCAGTGAAAAGAGTGAAAAGCCTATTGGGAAAATGTCAACGTCCTTCATACAGAAGGTTTTGGAAGAGCGGGCAGACTCCCCAAAAATTAGTAAATGGCTTCATTCTAGTAATTAATTTTTTATTTCATATGTAGGAATGGGGTCTAGTACCCACTAGAAATCTTATTCTGACCTTTAATTCCCCGTTTTCTAATTAAGTCAAAGCTGGTTATCTTAGCTGCTCAGTACAGCCATATGTACCAAATCATTTAAGGTGCATTAAGTGCTAGAAATATGGACATTTGCAAATCACATGTCATGGAGGCCCTTGGTGTGAAGCAAACAACCATGAAATCATAGCCTTTTCACCTCAAAACCTCACTCCAGCATACTAGTGGTGGTGGAAAGATTAAAAAGAAATACAGAGACTTAAAGCAGAGCTGAGCATATCATAGCAGGAGGTGAGAAAAGCAGTAAAACTAGTACATAGCAATAAGTCTATATATGCTCAAAAGGTTGCAGGGAGGTGTTCCATTAAGACATACAGAAATGACTGTTCCACCAAATAAACCATTTACTCCTATCCCCTTACTAAGTTTTCACACACAGAAAACTTAGTCAGCTGCCACTCCAATTTCAGGACCTCCTAATGCTTCACCACTAAAATCCAGTGGTGAAGAAAAACCACAGAAAGCTCCAAGCACCAAAGCAAAAAAAAAAAGCAGTGGATCCTGAGTTACGGAGGTACCTGAAGACTCGGTCTTGGAACTCTTTGCACAGGAACAAACCCAGAACAGTGTTTAGAGTACTCCCTGAGCACTTGGACAATGGCTGACACATCCATCAAGTCCAAATAATTGTTAAAATGCTTCAGTGGAATTGTCGTGGTTTCTGACAGAATGTTGATGACATTGAAGTTCGTCCTGCGATTTGAGAACGAGAGTAGCCTGTGCGGACGTAGCTTTTTGCCGCTCCTGGAACAGAGAAGTTTTCTGATTTATTTTCTATTTTATTAACTTAAATTGGCATATTAACTTATTTTCTAGAGTAGCTCTATATTCCTATTTACGATACTTAGTTTAAAGTAACTTAGATAGAGATTTTGTAGGTATTACTTAGTATCAGTAAGGGTATCAAATCCACTTGTTTACCGTTCGTAAATTGCCGCCATTGTTATGCGATACAAAATATTTCGAACTAGATAGCATAAGCTTAATATAGTATAGTATAGTACATAATATTGTCAGTTAATCTTGTTGAACTTCATTGTCAATTAAATTGTACTTTTAACTATACATATAATGACTTAGGTTACGTAACATAAATAATTAGTAAAAAATAAATAATTAATACTTAACTTGATACGGAAGTTATATAAAGGGATTTCATAGATAACACTCGATACTGAAACATAAATATAGCGTTATAACTGTGTTGGGATACAAGTTTAGGGTTTTAATTTTGTACTGAAATTGAAATTTTATTGAAATTAAATCGAAATCATGACTCAGACCAGAGCAGCAAAGCAAAAGGCTCAAGCCAATGGGAGTTCTGTGGCTCAGGGGAGAATTGAGGGAGCCAGTTGCCATCTGAATCACAGCCTATTAAAATGCACTACTTTCTTGATGTTTGTGGAGCAGTTGGGAACGGGACATGATACTGCCATGGGGGATGTCTTTGTGTGTGCGCAATGCAAGGAGTGTAAGGAAATCAGGCGACAACTCAGCGTTGTTATGGGCCTATATGAGAGCTTGAAGGACAGGGTGGATGCCCTCGAAGGATTAAAAGTGAGGGCCCATCAAGCTCTCAGCTGCACACACCAATGCTAGAGCTTGCACTTGGTCATCACGCAACACAACGGCAGCCCCCAAGGCAGAATGCGCTGGTCCCAAAGGAACTAGTAGTTGTGGGTGACTATTGTCAGGGAAATGGGAAACATGCTTTGTAAAAAGGATAGGTTGAACAGGACCAGGGTATATCTGCCAGGGGCAACGGTTGATGACGTTGTAGAGCAGATATCATCTTTTAAGGGCACAAAAGGTGATATAGTTGTACACGTTGGCACTAATGATATTAAGAGTAGGAGACCACCGGAATTACATAACAAGTACAGGTCATTGTTGAAAAAAAGCCGTGAATTAGAGTTGAATTTGAAAGTGTCTGCAATTCTGCCCAGACATGATAGGAGGGAGTATACGACGAGAGCCTTGTCGATCGATTCGGTCCTGGAAAGGTTGTGCAAGGCTCAAGGGGTAGAATTTTTTTCAGCCTGGTCTGTACTTGTTAACAGGAGAGACTGCTTCTACAGGGATGGGATACACTCAAATAGAAAGGGGGCAAGAATGTTTGCTGATGCTATCGAGGCAGTGTTAGGTGGGGCGGAAAACTGCTAGATTGGGGGGATACAAGGACTAATAGATTAACAGTAGCCACTGGCAGTGGTGAAAGTGATTCTTGCACTGCTTCTATTGGAATGAGCAGCATCCTGGAAAATAAGATGCAGGATATTTCAGAGACTGCTGGGAATCATTGGGGTACAAGTAAACACATGGGTTGTGTTAGGGTAGCTAAGAAAAAGAACAGGTGCATGTATATTTGTGTGTACACCAATGCTAGGAGTTTA
The DNA here is from genome assembly GCF_048544385.1 of Mastigoproctus giganteus. Classification (NCBI taxonomy): domain Eukaryota; kingdom Metazoa; phylum Arthropoda; class Arachnida; order Uropygi; family Thelyphonidae; genus Mastigoproctus; species Mastigoproctus giganteus. The sequence goes on from NC_143581.1 coordinate 181,174,900, forward strand.
GTAAATAAATTGGATGAATTTGAGGTATTGCTCAAAACATCAAAGGCAGATATTGTTGGGATTTCAGAGACATGGTGTCACACAGATATAAGGAATGCAGAACTGGAATTTGGGGAGTACAATGTCTACAGAAAGGATAGACAGGATAGGAAAGGAGGAGGGGTTATGCTATTAGTGAAGAAATACATAAAATCCAAGGAAGTGAAGCCAGTTGACATCGCTGGACAGTGCAGTGTCGAGTCAGTTTGGTGTGACATAAGCATTGGGAGATCAAAATTGAGAGTAGGAGTGTGCTATAGGCCTAATGACTCTGATGAGTACAATAAGAAACTGTACAGGGAAATAGTGGGCCAGTAAATCAGAGAGTCTTATAATGGGAGATTTTAATTTCCCAGATATTGACTGGAATTTGGGGGCTGGTCACTCACACACTAGCAAGGCTTTTGTGGATTTATTGGATGATTGTTTTCTACATCAGCATGTTCGGGAGGCAACTAGAGGGAGGAATACTCTTGATTTGATTATCGGCAGTGATTCTTCATGCATTAAGAATCTGCAGATAAATCAGCCACTAGGGGGCAGTGATCACAGTGTGCTGAAGTGGGATTTACTCAGAGGTAACTACCATTAAGGGTAAGGGGAAGGGTTATTGCTTTCGTAAAGGCGACTATGATGGACTGAGACAGGATTTAAATTCTATACAGTGAGACCAACTGATGATGTTACCAACAGCAAATTCAAAATGGGAAGCATTAAAAGAACTTATCTTGGAAGCTACTAGGCTTTACATATCAAGTAAGAAATATTGTTCAAGGTTTAGGCCTAAATGGATGTCAAATGAACTAATGAGACATATGGCAGAGAAGAAAAATGCATGGGATATATATAAATTAACACGTGACACAGAAGCCTATGATAGTTACAAGTTGATCTGTAACCAAGTTACAAAGGAGGTTAGGCAGGCAAAGGCAGATTACGAGAAATCTTTGGCAAATCATGCAAAGAAAAACAGCAAAGAGTTCTTTACTTATGTAAAACTCTAGAAGGAAGGGGATGAATCAGATTAGACCACTTGATATTGATGGGTCAACTGTTGATGATCCTGCTCAGATTTCTAACAAACTAAATTAATATTTTGCATCGACATTCACACATGAGGAGTTATTCAGCATGGGGAATGCCAGAGGTGCATTCAACTCTGGCAGTAAGCTAGAGAATCTTGTAATAACTGAGAGTAAAGTGGAGGAGAAATTGTTGAAGATAAACACAAGAAAGGCACCTGAGGTGGATGGGATCTATCCAGTTATATTAAAGGAGGCAGGAAAGGAAGTAAGAAAACCCTTAGCCATAATTATGAGAGCTTCCTTGGACTCAGGGGAAGTACCCATGGACTGGAGATGTGCAAATGTGACCCCAATTCACAAAGGAGGATCAAAGGCTGACACAAGTAACTATAGATCTGTGAGTTTAACTTCTGTTCCCGGAAAGTTAATGGAGGCACTGGTTAAAGAAGCACTGCAGGATCATTTAGACAAGACTTCAGTTATAGCTCGGACACAGCATGGTTTTGTTAAGGGGAAGTCTTCCCTGACCAATTTGATTGGATACTATGATGCAGTCACAAAAGAACTGGATGCAGGGAATAACTTTGATATTATATACTTGGATTTTAGAAAAGCTTTTGATACAGTTGCACATGGAAGACTGCTGCACGAATTGGAGCAGTGTGGCATTGGAGGCAAATTGCTGCTATGAATAAAGGGGTGGTTGAGGGTGAGAAGACAGAGAGTGGTAATCAATGGACACTGCTCATCGTGGACTAATGTTATTAGTGGAGTCCCTCAGGATTCAGTATTGGGTCCATTATTGTTTTCTGTATTTATAAATGATATGGATGATGGTATATCAGGCTTAATGTCCAAGTTTGCAGGCAATACGAAGGTTGGCAGGGTTGTCAAGGACACTACTGACACTATGCTGCTGCAAAAGCATCTGGGAAGGTTGAGCAGATGGGCTGAGAGGTGGCAAATGAAGTTTAACATTGAACATTGACAAATGTAAAGTACTACATATGGGAAACAGCAACCTCAGAGCAACGTATCAACTCTGTGGTACTACACTGACAGTGGTAGAGAATGAAAGGGACCTGAGGGTGGTTGTGCAGGCAGATATGAAGTTCTTTGAGCAGTGCAGATGGGCTGCAAGAGTAGCTCATGGTGTATTTTCAATGATATATAGGAATTTTTCTAGCAGGGATAAGGAGGTGATTATTCCCTTGTGTAAGGCAATGGTCAGGCCACACCTAGAGTACTGTATACAGGTCTGGAGGCCTCATTTCAAGAAGGATGTAGAGCTGCTGGAACGAGTACAGAGAAGGCCAACAAGATTAGTGAATGGAACAAAGGGGTGCTCTTACGAAGAAAGGCTTAAATTTTGTAAATTACAGTGTCTGGAGACTAGGCACCAGCGAGGTGATCTGATAGAGGTGTATAAAGCCTTGAATTGTTTGTGCATGCTCAATGCTGATGGGATTCTTCCTCTTGCTCAGAATAATCACCTGAGAGGGCATAAATTCAAATTAAGTAAAGACAGATGTAGGATAGACGTGAGGAAATTTGCCTTTAGCCAGCGGGCGGGTGGTTGGTTGGTTGGTGGAATAGACTTCCATCCCTTGTCGTGGAAGTTGATAGCCTAAATAAGTTTAAGGCTCAGCTGGACAGGTATTTAGAACAAACAGAGGGGCGAAGTGGAAGTGGTTATTTTTTATTTATTTATTATTATTATTATTATTATTATTTTTTTTTTTTTGGCTGATGCTGCATAAGCTTGCTTTCTTGCATCAAATGCCTCTGCTAATGCTAATTCTCCAAGGTACAAGCCAGTTTGCCTATGTGTGCAAGAGACATATTAAATGGCAAATAAGGGCCCTACTTTACAGATTGTCAGCCTGCTTTGCAAAAGCAGAATAACACATGGACCTGCTCACAGTGAAGTAAGTCACTGTCCATGGTGGGCAATCATACCTCCTTTCTAAGTAATTTCTCATATACCTCCAGAAGTAGTTGCCATTTGTCTCTTTCTAAGAATGCTCTTAACACTATGTTCTGTCTGTTTGCCAACTATGATTGGCACCTCACAGGCAAACTATGATGATCTCATTAAGCAACTTCCTTTCCCTGATATTTTATTAGGGAATCTCAGTGACACAATATCCTCTTGGATAGTGCAGATACTAATGTGTGGGGCTGTGTAATAGAGTGCATGCTTGAAAATAATGACCTCTCCTTTGTAAACGTGGGAAAGAACACTCTTTTTTTTTTTTTTTTTTCCTCTTGCATACCATACATTTTCTGCCGTTGATCTCTGTCTGCTCTCCTTTTTCCCTCCCTTCCTTTGTTCACATAGAAGATTGAAGACAGTCCTTATGGTAGAAATCACTGACCTTTGACATCTGAATTGGAGTAAGTTTGATGAGGTTGACTGGAATGTCTGCAAAAGCTGCCACAGTTTAATATCACAAGAGTCAGTCTGGAGCCTGTCAGTGATGCAGTATCATATATCACCAGAGGCATTGCAGTTGCAATTCTCACATCTACCAGATTTTTTAGTGGAATTCAGAGTGCATAGCAGGAAGGTAAGCTCAAAATGAGATGGGAGATATTCTGATAATATCTCACCATAAAAAAATTTAATATCCTTTAAATGTGCACATGCCAAAGCATGGAATATTCAACATTGGTGCCAAAAGGAATCTTGCATCAGTTTTGCTTACTCTATAACTCAGTCTACTAGCTCAAAAGTAGTCTGGGATAAGATCTGTAAAATGAAGGAAAAAATATCCACCATGCCCTTCAGTGATCCTCAAGCATTTATAGATGTGCAATTGCATACCCTACTACAGTTGCAAATGCTATCGGGCAGTGGTGGCCAACTTAATTTGTGATGCGATCTACTTTTTTTCTTAAAAATGTGCTGCTATCTCAAGAATTTCATTGCACATAGTTAAAAAAGTTAATCAACACATATTGAAAAATTTTGTTTATAAATTTTAAAATTAAATACAATTCGGAATTCTCATTTTAAATTCATACGTATTTAAATTTTTAATTTATGCGAAATTTGTGTCTTCATGTCATCTGCCAAGCTTTCAAAATTCGCGATATACTGTGATAAACCAACCATAAAGAATCTTCTGTATGCAAGTCCATAAGAGTAGAGCGAGTCTTTGTTTCAAATACGAAAAAGCCAATTCACATAGATATGTGGAACGAAAACAGGAATTTAAAAGTTCACTGCATTTTTTTTTACATTTGGGTACTTTTCTCAGCAAACATATTTCCAAAAGTCTTCTTCTGATGATCTGGCTTTTAGGAAGATATCGTTTCAGATTGTAATAATTTCATTTTTAAGTAATATTCTCTGTGTGAAAAATCTCAGCAATTTTTTCTGCAATTTGTTTCGTACCTAAGTCGACATTAAATGGATAAGAAATATATCGAACAATTTCTTCAATCATTTCAAAATCATCCACAGCTTTCTCAATTTCAAAAACATATTTCTCACTATTAAATTTAAAAACAGGATATTTTTACAAATGATCTTGCATATTCATAAAATGATCGGATTTTTTTTCTTTGAGATCCATAGCCATGGCCAAAAATTGATATTTATGCAGAAATACTACTAATCAGTGTATTGAAAGGCCATTCTAAATTTTCTTTTTTTGGATATAGCCATGGAAGCATTGCAGACCAAACAACAACATTTTTCTTTTATTGTTACAAAAAAGTATTCTAGATCCCATTCTTGATGAAAATGATATGTTTTGCTCTTTATCATAGTATTAATTTTAAATCAAAGGTTATTAAATTAACTTATAAGTATTATCCAGTTATTAACAGTTATTAATATTAAGTAAGCTAAATAAGAATTTGATACATACACTGTGCCCTCCACAAAGTAACTGCATGCATTTTCACTGGACAAGAATAGCGGCTACGTGGTGACAAGAGTAGCCACGGGGTTCAACAGATTTAAAATAAATAAAATAAATTTTCTGTTTTACCCCGGGACGACCAAACAGTCAGAGGAGTTCACAAGATAGACAGAATACAAGAAACAGCACCATATTTAATAGTGATGGGCTTGAAACCCGGTCACTCAAGGCACATGCACTTACGCACCCAAGCGCTTGATCACTCGGCTACGGTGGCATGTTTTGTAATAAGCGTATGCAGTGAGATGCATAATAATATTCGAGGTAGTGGATATTTTAAAAGTTGAAGCTCATTGAGCAGGGCAAGGTTACTCAAAATGGAAAGTGGAATGCAATGTGCTATCATCGGCAAAACTATGGATAGGATTTCCGGTCAATGGAAGAAGGTCATTAATAAAGAAGAGGAAAAGAGTGTGGAAAAGAACTGAACCTTGGGGGAGACCAGAATTAGTGGAGAAGTTAGAAGACAGAGAGCCATCTACCATCATCCTCAGTGAGCGATCAGAGAGAAAACTGGATAAGCAATTACAAAAAACACTTGGCAAACCATAAGATGGAAGCTTGTTCAGATGACCTTTACGCCAAACACAATCAAAAGCCTTTGAAATGTCAAGAGCAACTGCTTAAGTTCAACTGAACTTTTGCATTGAATTTGCCACAAATGGGTAACATAGCCAGAATATCACCAGGGGTCAACACTGACGGAGTCCATACTGGTGATCATTGATCAGACGGAAAGTTTCTAGGTAGTTTTAGATTTGGCAGTTAATTGATTTCTCCATTACTTTAGAAAGAGTAGAAGTAATTGCAATGGGACGATAATTGGATAGGAGGGATTTGTCACCCTTTTTAGGAACTGGCTGGATATGAGCAAATTTCCAAGCAGAAGGAAAAACACGTTTGGAATAAGAAAGTGAAAAAAGGCGGCAAAGAACAGGAGTAAGGTCAGGAGCACAAGTTTTGAGAACAAGTGGAGAAATACCATCGGGACCTGGAGCTTTCTTAGCATCAAGATATCGTCAAAATCCTTCGATATCCTTTTGACGGAAGACCACAGGAGGCATTGAATTGAGCATGTTGGGAATGGTGGGAGGTGTTTTACCAAGATCATTAATGCATGAGTTGGAAGAAAAATGGCATGCTAGCAGGTCAGCTTTATCCTTGGCTGAAGTGACAACAGAACCATCTGGTTTGGACAGAGGTGGGAGCAGAGATGGGCAAAAGTTTCAGCCAATAGCTTTGGCAAGAGACCAGAATGCTCGGCTACCATTAGGGCAAGAAGCAAGTTTTCTACTCTTAGCCTGTTTAAAATCTAGTTTGGACTGATTAATTACTGCTTTACAATTGTTGCGAGCTTTGGTGTAGACAGAAAATGAAACTGAACAATTAGAAACAAGCCAATTACGATATGCAACATTCTTCTCTTGAACAGCCTTAGCACATTTATTGGAAAACCAAGGTTTAGATAATGGACGAGATTTTAAAGTGGAGTGTGGGATAAGGATTCCATTCCTACAAGAATAATTTCACTGACACGATCTGAGTAAACATTGACATCAGAAGTTTTGAAACAGTAGTCTGACCAAGGAAAAGAAGAAAAGAAATCTTGCAGGTCATTGCATTTTGCATTCTTGTAAAGCCAAACAACACTAGGTTGGGAATAGCCACGAGATGAAGGCTCCACTAGAGAAGAGACAATCACAAAGTTGTGATTTGAGGTGCCTAAAGGACCACTCACTTCGACCGTGTACTTAGAAAGGTTGTTTGTGAGAAAAAGATCAAGCGTGTTGACTGTATGGTTAGGATTGTCTTGTATTCTTCTTGATAGATGCCGCCTCTGTAGCCAGGTGGGAGGGAGCAGCAGGAGTGCATAGCACACGCTTCTTGATTAGACCGGGGTTCAAGCCCGTCACCACCAAATACGGAGGATGCGGAGAGGTCAGGGAATGAACACCGCATATCCTGGAGCAATATGGCCTTAGTTGCTAATGCTCCTAAAAAAAAAAATCTTCTAGATAAATGAACAATCTGTGCAAGGTCATCAGTAATTGCTAAACCTCAGCATCACGAGGACTGTGTGAGTATAAAATGGAGGACAGCTGGAGTTGTAATAACTCAACTTCCAGTGGTTAAATTTTTATGAACTTTTATATATATTTTTTTATGAAAACCTCAAACACGAGAGGTATTAGAACCTATAGTACTTGGTACATGCATGGGTTGGAGGTTGAAAAGACAAAAGAAGATATCTGTTGACATTAGACTTGAACTTCTGTAGATTGTACGGGAAATACGTATGAAGGAAGGTTGTTCCAGAAAATGGCAGTTGAATGAATAAATGAGAAAAATGAAAACTTGGTTTCTGTGAAGAACAGTGCCCATGGAAGTATCTGTAGAAAAGGCATGCAGCAGAAACAGTACATCTATGAGACAGCAAGTGGAGAGACTCTGTTAGAGATGCGTCATTAATTAACCTAACTGCCCTCTTCTGAATGGAATCTAGAAGCCTGAGACAGGTTTTGGGGGCACTGCCCCAGATGTGGGAACAATATACCATGGTGGGGCGGATTTACGATTTGTATAGAGTGAACAGCTGTTTGAAAGAAAAGTAACACCGAGAACAAAAGAGAAAACCAAGTTTTTTTGATGGAGAGGAAGCAATATTTGTAATGTGCCTGTGCCAAGAGAGATTAAAAGTCAGCGTAATCATCAAAAGAGATATATCATCGTGTCTAGAAATCGGAGTGTTACCAAAGATAATCATAGGAGCAGAAGGATCCTTTTTACGAGATATAAGACAAGACTAAGTTTAGAAGGATTGAAATCAACTATGAATTCAACTATTGAATTCAACCACTGGAGAATTACCTGAAGATCAACATTTAAGGAATTGGTAGCGGATATTCAAGAAGTTGAAGCTGATTGAGCAGGGCAAGATTTCTCAAACTGGAAAGTGGAATGCAATGTGCTATCATCAGAAAAACTATGGATAGGATTTCCAGTCAATTGACATAGAAGAGGAAAAGAACTTTACTTTGGGTAACACCAGCATTAGTGGAGAAGTTAGAAGATAGAGAGCCATCTACCATCACCCTCAGTGAGCAGTCAGAGAAAAAAACTGGATAACCAAATAAAAAAAACAGTTGGCAAACCATAAAATGGAAGGTTGTTTAGAAGACCTTTATGCCAATCCTGATCGAAAGCCTTTGAGATGTCAAGAGCAACTGCTTGTGGTTCATTGAACTTTTCCATTGAATTTGTCCACAAATGGTTTGACAATTCATGGTGATTTCAATAGTAAGAAAAGGTGGGGGGGGGACATGAAGTAATGAACGAAGTATGAATTAATGAAATTTTTGGATATGGCATACACGTGGTAAGAATATATCCAGTTCCTTGACATAACGTGGCCTTCACAATGCCCCCCCCCCCCACATACATACCACTTGGACTCCCTCCAGCAAGATTATACACTACCTGATCTGGAAGCCTCCTAGAGAGTTACCAGCAGGTTCGGTCTGGTGTACTAACTAGTGGCCAGCCTGTGAACACTATTTTAGACCTGTACCCTCAAAATATAAGGAAGTTTGGATCTCGCCATGGTGTTCATCATAACCTCAAAGGACATCAATCATAGTGCGTAATGGAAGAGATTGGGGTGTTGACCGGAACTTTGCTCTGGAGACTAAACATGGGTTCCACCAATTCAAACCTCGAATAAGCAAAGTGGTGGTATTGCACTGGTAGATGATAGTCATCTACCACCTGGTATTGCCTGGTAACACAGAGGGGCGGCATTCCTCTGTGTGGTGTGGGCGCCACACCTCGACTCTTGCTTATGTTGGCTTCACACTTCAGTGGTAATCCACAGTGTGCTTGTGCATGGGGGTTATACCCAGGATTATAACAGCCCCACCATCGTGAAGATTCAGGCAGAGGATTTAGATGTCACAGACTGTCCAGACATCACCAAAATTATTTCCACTTGACTTTAGTGTCACCTGAATATCAGTTTCATCAGCTTTTTAGACTCCCAGGGCAATCACAGCTTGTCTGGCCTATCTGAGAGAGTATCTGCGATAGCCTCGAGGATCATATTATATCACATTAGATAAAATGTGATGAAAATCACATAAAATTTGAGGGAGTGCATCCAGCTGGCATTGATGGGCAGTGCAGTGTTGAGTCAGCTTGTTGTGAATGGGGGAAAACGAAAATGAGAGTAGGAGTGTGTTATAGGCCTAATGACTGTGATGAGCAAAACAATCAGCTATACAGAGAAATATAGTGGGCTAGTAAATCAGAATGTCTTTTGATGTGGGATTTTAACTTTCCAGATATTGACTAGAACTTGAGTTGATCATGCACACACTACCAAGACTTGTATATTTATTGGATGACTGTTTTCTGCAGCAAAATTTTACAGAGGCAACAAGAGGAAGCAATACTCTTGATCTGATTATCACCAGTCATTATACATGCATTAAGAATCTGCAGATAAAAGAACCACTAGGTAGCAGTGATCACAGTGTATTGATGTAGGATTTACTTAAAGATTTAAAATACTTCAAGGGTAAAGGGAAGGTTTTTTTTGCTTAATTAAAGGAGACTACAGTGTCGCTGACAATTTTTTTTTAAATTCCACACAGTGGGATAACATATGAAGTTACCAACAAATTATAATATGTTTCATACCAACTAAGAAATACAGTTCAAGGTTTAGACCTAAATGGGTATCAGATGAACTATTGTGATACGCGGCAGAGAACAAAAATGTATGGGGTACGTATAAATTATCAGGTGATACACAAGCCTATGGTAGACGTAAACTGTCAAGTCACAAAGGAGGTTAGGGAAGCCAAGGTAGATTATGAAAACTCTTTGTCAAAAATTGCAAGTTAAAACAGCAAAGACTTCTTTACTTATGTAAACACTAGAATGAAGTGAATGAATCACCATTGTCCACTTTATATGTATGGTTTAATTCTTGATGATCCTGCTCAGGTTGCTGAAAAACTGATTAGCTAGTTTGCATATACATTCACACATGAGGAATTCTTTAGGAAAATGGATGTCAAAAGTTTATCAAGCTCTAACAAGGAGCTAAATGATTTTGTAATAACTGGAGAAAAGTGAAACAGAAATTATTGAATTTAAACAAAAAAGGCACCTGGGGTGGATGGGATCTATCCAATTAAGGGGAGACAGCAAAGGAAGTAAGCAAACCCTTAGCCATTATCATGAGAGCATCTTTGGATTCAGGAGATGTCCCTCTGAACTAGACAGGAGTGTAGTAATACTTCAGTCATAGCATGGGTTTGTTAAGTGGTGGTCTTGTGTGATCGGTTTTGATTGGATACTGTGATGCAGTAACAAAGGGACTGGATGGGAAAAATAATTTTGATATGATATACGATGGACCCCTGCTTTACAATTGGTTCACTGTAAGATCAGATTACATTACGATGGACTCTCCATAATAAAATAACATTCAGTATGATATGTAGTAAGCACCAGTCATTGTGATCACATTTGTGAATTGAATTTTAATTCTATTAAATGGCGATTCTAATAAGCAAAAATAGGAGAAATATTATCCACAGGCTGTAAGAGTAAAGATATAAAGTCCAAATTTACACTCTATTTACCTTACCAATTAACAAAATAAATGATACGTGGAAATCGGAAGAATATTTTCCACAGATTAGCAAAATAAAAATAAATTTACGCTTATGTACAATAGTAATACTGTAATATGTACATACTAACTAATTGACATTTAGCATTAGCATTAGCAGAGGCATACGATGCAAGAAAGCAAGCTTATTCAGCATCAGCATGAAAAAAACAAAAAAAAAAAAAAACCCCACCACTCCCATTTCACCCCTCCATTCGTTCAAAATACCTGTCCAGCTGAGCCTTAAATTTATTTAGGCTATCAACTTCAATAACAAATGATGGAAGTCCGTTCCGCCAACCAACTACCCGCTAGCTATAGGCAAATTAACTCACATCTATCCGACATTTGTCCTTCCTCAATTTGAATTTATGCCCTCTCAGGTGATTATTCTGAGCAAGAGGAAGAATCCCGTCGGCATTGAGCATGCGCAAACCATTCAAGGCCTTATACACCTCTATCGGATCACCTCGCCGGTGTCTAGTCTCCAGACTCTGTAATTTGCAAAACTTCGGTCTTTCTTCGTAAGAGCAACCTTTTGTTCCATTCACTAATCTTGTTGCCCTTCTCTGTACTCGTTCCAGCAACTCAACATCTTTCTTGAAATGAGGCCTCCAGACCCGTATACAGTACTCAAGGTGTGGCCTGACCATTGCCTTATACAAGGGAATAATCACCTCCCTATCCCTGCTAGAAAAATTCTTGTATATCATTGACAAGACGCCATGAGCTACTCTTGCAGCTCATCTGCACTGCTCAGAGAACTTCATATCTGCCTGCACAATTACACCCAGGTCCTTTTCATTTTCTACCTCTGTCAGTGTAGTACCGCAGAGTTGATACATTGCTCTGGGGTTACTGTTTCCCATATGTAGTACAGTCTGTCCTCGTATAGCACGATAGTTGTGTTCCTAGAAACCCTCGTGCAATGCAAAATCGTGCAATATAAACAACAGGCCCTATGGGAAAAGTGGGGTTAGGTGCCGACCACCCAAGATTGAACACACATTTGGAACCAAAACATTACCAAACACAATAAATAATCGGGTAATTTTAATCGTTATAAAATACGTAAGTATTTTATAACGATTAAAATACGTAATAAAAAATAATATAATATTTTTTATTATAATATAATAAATAATAAAAAATATTTATTTTTTTATTATTTATTATATTATAATAAAGTATTTTTAGTATTTTTTAATACTAAAAAGTATTTTTTACGAATAAAATACGTATTTTATTCGTAAAAAAATTATTATTAAATAAAATAGTCGTAATAAAATACTTACATAATACGTAAGTATAAATTATAATACGTAAGTCGTAATAAAATATTGCTAATGCTTTTGCTTCTATCGTAAGCCAACTTGTTTTTTGTTTGATTTTCTATCCAAACAGATAGAAAATCGAAAAACAGATAGAAAAGACAGCCGTTCCATCTCTTCCAATTCTTGTGTCTTAATCTAATGGATTTTAATTACATTTTGAGTTGTTCCCGCTATGAAAGTTGTTTTTATTTTCTCCGCATTCTTTGTAATTCTTGGCGTTGCCTCATTTAGGTCTGTAGCACGTGCAATATCACATGGTCTTTCATTTCGCTCAAAGCATTTCACAATTTCATATTTTTTTTCTCTATTGACAGAGGCGGACTGGCCATAAGCCTTACCCGGGAAATCCCGGTGGGCCAGAGGCCGCTGTGATTTTGGTCATAAACCGTAGTATGAGGCCACTATAAATTTTCCCCGTGTAAGAATTTTTGACCCAGTCTGCCTCTGTTTATCGATATTGTTTTCTTTTTCTCTCTGCATCTGCAGTGTGTTCGCCAGGACGCTTCCTTTTCACACCTTTTAAGTATTTTACTCATTTTTAAAGCACAATTACAAAACGAGGAGGCACGCTTAATACACATAAACAAAGCTGCGCCCGTGTAGCAACTGAATAAACAACACCATAAAGGCCGAGATACACTATTAACACCTCACATTTTACTAAAGCACATTTCTGGGGGTTACTACCATAAAACAATAAAAACAATTTCCAGTTGCGTTTCTGCTAGTGGAATCTGTTATAAACTGGTTGTAAACTCGATCTAATTGCAATTGCAAACTATCGATAGCTGGAATTGTGTGAGTTTTTACGTTATTATGGTGAAATGTGTTTCCCCTTCACTGATATAAAACACACAAATACATTTTCAGAATCTTCTTCATTCCTATCGTGTTGCGTTCAGTTGGGGTGATTCCGCGTTCAACTGCCATTTCTTGTAAACACAAAGGCGAATCGAGCATAAGCGAATTCGGTTCGGGTTATATAAGATAACGTTCCCCTATTTATAAATCGTGTATGATCGAATTCGTGTAATGTAAACACGTGTTATACGAGGACCGACTGTACTTTACTTTTGTCAATGTTAAACTTCATTTGCCACCTCTCAAGCCATCTGCTCAACCTTTCCAGATCCTGTTGCAACAGCATAGCATCAGTAGTGTCCTTAACAACCCTGCCAACCTTTGTATCGTCTGCAAACTTGGACATTAAACTTGATATACCATCATCAATATCATTTATAAATACAGAAAACAACAACGGACCCAGCGCTGAACCCTGAGGAACTTCACTGATAACATTAGTCCATGTTGAGCAGTGTCCATTGATTACCACTCTCTGTCTTCTGTCACTCAACCATCCCTTTATCCATAGCAGCAATTTGCCTCCAATGCCACACTGTTCCAATTTGTGCAGCAGTCTTCCATGTGTAACAGTATCAAAAGCCTTTCTAAGATCCAAATATATAATATCAAAGTTATTCCCTGCATCCAGTTCTTTTGTGACTACATCATAGTATCCAATCAAATTGGACAGGCAAGACCTGCCCTTAACAAAACCATGCTGTGTCTGAGCTATAACTGAATTCTTGTCTAGATGATCCTGCAGTGCTTCTTTAACCAGTGCCTCCATTAATTTTCCTGGAACAGAAGTTAAGCTAACAGGTCTATAATTACTTGTGTCAGCCTTTGATCCGCCTTTGTGAATTGGGGTTATATTTGCACATCTCCAGTCTATGGGTACCTCCCCTGAGTCCAAAGAACTTCTCATAATTATGGCTAGGGGTTTGCTTACTTCCTTTGCTGCCTCCTTTAATATAACTGGATAGATCCCATCCACCCCAGGTGCCTTTTTTATGTTTATCCTCAACAATTTCTCCTCCAGTTTCCTCTCAGTTATTACAAAATCATCTAGCTCACTGCCAAAGTTTACTTCACCTACGACATTCCCCTTCCTGAATAACTCCTCATGTGTGAATGTAGAGGCAAAATACTCATTTAGATTGTTAGCCACCTGAGCAGGATCATCAACTGTTGAACCATCAATATCCAGTGGACCAATCTGATTCATCCCTTTCCTTCTTGAGTTTAAGTAGGTAAAGAACTCTTTTCTGTTTTTCTTTGCATCCTTTGCCTGCCTGATCTCCTTTGTGACTTGGTTACAGACCAACTTATATCTATCATAGGCTTCCATGTCACCCATTAAGTTGTATGTATCCCATGCATTTTTCTTCTCTGCCATATGTCTCATTAGTTCGTCTGACAACCATTTAGGTCTGAACCTTGAACAATATTTCTTGGTTGGTATGTAAAGCCTGGTAGCTTCCAAAATTAGTTCCTTGAATGCTTCCCATTTTGAATTTGTTGTTGGTAACATCATCAGTTGGTCCCACTGTATAGAATTCAAATACTGCCTCAGACCATCATAGTTGCCTTTACGAAAGCAAAAACCCTTCCCTTTACCTCTGATGGTAGTTACCTCCGTGAGTAAATCCCACTTCAGCACACTGTGATCACTGCCACCAAGTGGTTCCTTTATCTGCAGATTCTTAATGCATGAAGAATCACTACTGATAATCAGATCAAGAGTATTGCTCCCTCTAGTTGCCTCCCGAACATGCTGATGTAGAAAACAATCATCCAATAAATCCACAAAAGTCCTGCTAGTGTGCGAGTGACCAACCCACAAATTCCAGTCAATATCTGGGAAATTAAAATCCCCCATTATAAGACTGTCTGATTTACTGGCCCAGTCTATTTCCCTGTACAGTATCTTATTATACTCATCAGAGTCATTAGGCCTATAGCACACTCCTACTCTCAATTTTGATTTCCTTATGCTTATGTCACACCAAACTGACTCAACACTGCCCTGTCCATCGATGTCAACTGGCTTCACTTCCTTGGATTTTATGTGTTTCTTAACTAATAGCATAACCCCTCCCCCCTCCTGTCTTGTCTGTCCTTCCTATACACATTGTATTCCCCAAATTCCAGTTCTGCATCCCTTATATCTGTGTGACACCACGTCTCTGATATCCCAACAATATCTGCTTTTGATGTTTTGAGCAATAACTCAAATTCATTAAGTTTATTTACCAAGCTCCTAGCATTGGTGTACATGCAAGTATACATGCACCTGTTCTTATTCTTAGCTGCCCTAACACAACCCATGTGTTTACTTGTTTCGCGATGACTCCCAGCAGTCTCTGAAATATCCTGCATCTTGTTTTCCAGGCTGCTGCTCATTTCTGTTCACTGACTTTTTTTTTGGGTTGTAAAATTTAAAACAAAAACGATTAGCAATGAATAACAAACAACTCGGCATGTACAAATTGCATGCACACAGTACACGCAAGTGAGATACGGAGTAACAAGTTTACTAAGTTTTAAAAAATAGGGTTGACGAGTTGCTGAAAATTCATTTATGTTTTTTATATGATTGAAGATTTCATGAAACAGGAAACATTTCACCATAATAGTGTAAAAACCCACAGAATTCCAGCTATCAGTATTGTCTCAAATGCAGTAATATTGAGTTTACTACCCTTTTATAATAGATTGCACTAAAAGAAAAGTCAAATAAACTGGAAACTGCAAATTGTTTTTATTATTTTATGGTAGTGACCTCCAAATGTGTGCTTTCGAAAAATATCAAAAAGGCATTCAAAATTGATTCTTATAACCATATAATGAGGGCAGTGCAGGTATACTGCATTTTAATGATTTGAATTGGATTTTCGAAATTTGATTCTATAAAGCGGCTGATTCTACTCCAGTGATCATCTTAATCGGCACCTACTTATTTCACTTTATGATTTGCTTACTTTTGTCTCCAACCAGACCGTATGATCCTTCCTCTCAGCCAATAGCAGTGTATGTAAATGTGTTTGCTCCGTGTTTCATTTTCGCTTTCTTTGATTGAAGTGATTTTTTGTGTTGGGCTTTTTTGACGTAAATTAATGTATTGAATTCGTATTAAGTATAGCATTGTGTAAACTGTTAATATGGTTCCTACAGAGTGCAGTAAGAAGAAAATTTAAACTTCTGAGGTCTTGGAACAAATTACCAAAAAACAATGTGTTACTGGGTTCACATGATATTTTCACGATATGATGGTGGCTCTGGAACAATTTAATATCGTAAAGCGGGGGTCCATTGTACTTAGATTTCAGGAAGGCTTTTGATACTGTTGCACGTTAAAGACTGCTGTACTAATTGGAGCAATGTGGCATTAAGGGCAAGTTACTGCTATTGATAAAGGGATGGTTAAGTGAAAGAAGACAGAGAGTGGTTATCAATGGATAATCTGTTTGTGGACTAATGTTATTAGTGGAGTTCCGCAGGGTTTGGTCGTGGGTTCTTTGTTGTTTTCAATATTTATCAGTGATATTGATGAAGGTATATCAGGGTTGATGTCTGAGTTTGCAAATGATACAAAGATTGGCAGAGTGGTTAATAACAGTCATCAAGGTGAGCTACTGCTGAAGGATTTAGAAAAATTAGGCAGATGGGCTGAGAACGTTGGCAAATTTAAAGTACTGAACTGTATATGGCTAGGTGTAATCCCACAGTAATGTACCAACTATGTGGTACAGGGTAGTGAAAAAAGTAGTACACTCAGGATAGTGGAAAATGAAAAGGACCTAGGGTTAATTGGGCAATCTAATATGTTCTCTGACCAGTGCAGACAGGCTGCAAGGATAACTCAAAGGGTTTTGTCAATGAAATACAGAAATTTTGCTATCAGGAATAAGGAGGTAATTATCCCATTGTATAAGGCAATGGTCTGACCACATCTTGAGTACTGCATAGAGGTCTTGGTGGCCTCATTCTAGGAAGAATGTAGAGTTGCTGCTATGGGCACTGAGAAGGACAACCAGATTGGCGAGGGGAATAAAGTACTGTCCTTAACAAGAAGGCTTCAATTTTGCAGATTGCAACATCTGTAGAGTAGCCACATGCATCCTGATCTGGGTGAGGTGTTTAAAGCTTTGACTGGCTTGAGAAAACTCAATGCTGATGGAATTCTTCCTCTTGCTCAGACTATGTGCGTAGGTTGGCATAAATTTAAATTGAGGAAGGATGGTTAAAAAATAGATGTGCAGAAGCTTGCCTTCAGCCAACAGGTGGTTGATTGTTGGAACAAACTTCCATCCGCTGTTGTGGAAGTGGATTGTTTGTATAAATTCAAGGAAGAACTAGACAAACTATTGGAAAAGATAGATAAATGAAATGATTTTTTTTTTTTTTTTTTTGCTGATGCTGTATAAACTTTCTTTCTTGTATCATTTGCCACTATTAATACTAAACAGAAACAAGGGGAGAAATATAGGAGAACTGTAGAATGGGCTTTTCATCAATAAAACTAAGAAGGAACTAATGGACCATGTTTGGAGGCTGCTGGGAAAGGAGAGGCTGTGGGAACGCTAAACACTGAATTGGAGATGCCTCATATGACATCAGCAGTTAGAAGAAAGCTATGTACTCTTTGTTCTGATTTATTATGTGTGCAAGCAAAAACTCCTTAAAGGGTTTGTAATGTAATGCTCGTTTATTAAAATTATTTATCGTGGCGTGTGAATTGTTTATATCTTGATAGATAACACCATTAAAGAAAACATCTCATTTAAAGAGATGATTAAAGTTAAAAAGGATTGGGTAAATAATTGAAGGAAATGGTTTTTTTTTTTTTTTCCCTCTTTTCTCTCTGGGCAGTGCTAGAATCTGCCTCTCACATCTTTTTGCCAATACTAATAGCTTAGACTGAGTGTGATTAAGGTTTATAAAGGAAAATTTTTTATTGCATTAAATAATATTAAAATTGAGAGCATCTGGATTCAATCTACTCAGTAAATCTTTGGAGAAGATTTATATATTAGATTGAAGAAATTTTTTTTTGGCCAACAAATTGTTAGCTAATGAAAAACAGTACATTCCAGTAATTGTTAATTCCATTAATTAAGAAGAGGGGAATGTATGGGTAGGTTTTCTGTTTTTTTTTGGCTGGTGCAGCAAAAGTGTGGCCTCTTTCATGACCAGTATTAATACTGATGCTGAACCAATTAGATATGCATTTAATATGATAATAAGGTATCTTAGATAGTAAAGTAATACATTAAATTTTATAATTACTATATTAATAAAAAATGCCAGAAAAGTTCATGTAATTTTTCACATTTTTAAAATTATCACAAACCTGTTTGGAATTATTCTGAATAATTATGGAATAAAAGCTTGAAATAATTAATCCCCCCCCCTTTGGAAAAGAGATCCTTTAGATCATTTTTAATATTCTCTATGTGATAAGATTAAAGTAAAATTTTATATATTTTATGTCACATAATTGGCACTTCTTTTCCCTTAGATATGCATTATGTATATTATAAAGTATGATTATCACACACTTTAATTCTTTAAATTCTTTAGGTATTCTCTATTGAAGTCAGAAAAGTCACAGGAACTGTTTATTGTTGCAACAGAATTAATTTCTCAATTAGAGGAGAAATTAGGAGAAAGATTTTCCTCCCTTTTCAGTTTCAAAGGTAAGCATCTTAGTGGAGTAAATATCAATCACATATAAATATTATTTGACTAAAACATGGTAGAAATAGTGTTCAGAATGAACTTGGGTATGTGACATTATATTGTTTGTACATGGTTTCTCAGGTATTGTTTTAATTTTGACATTAAATTTTTTCAGTTATGAAAATGTTTATCTTCTAATTAGCTCATGATATAATTATTATAGATATCTCTCTCTCTCTCTCTCTCTCTCTCTCTCTATACACACACACACACACACACACACACACACACACACACACACACACACACACACACACACACACACAGGGTGTTTCAAAAGTGATAGTCAGTAATTTAAAGGTGAACTGTACAGACTACAATATGCAAAAGAAGCCTAGTAAACATTAATTCCTTAAGTGAATTGTTTTTGAGATATTGCACATTTCTAGTTTGGCTCCACCACTGACAAAGTGAACTGTACAGAGTTGGGATCCACCACTGACTTGTTTGTTCAGGTTAGGTTATGCTCATTCTCTTCATTTCCCCTCTCTCAATGCTCTGAGATATAGCGGGCATACTAGTACTTGTCAAAGGATAGTCAACATGGAAAGAGGTTATAACAACAAAGAGTATGTGGACATGCACTTCATGTATAGTAAAGGCAGTGCACTCGAGGTTGCACGTTTGTACCAAGAAGCGTTTCCCCGCTAAAGGCAGCCCAACAGGTGCACATTCATCAGGATACATCAACGCCTTAGAGAACATGGGTGTTTCGTACGTGAAGTACGAGCAGGTAGGCCCTGAAGCATAACACCTGAAGTACGAGCAGGTAGGCCCTGAAGCATAACACCTGATGTTGAGGAAAGGGTATTAGAAAGAACATCCTGTAACATGTAACATCTGTAAAATTCTGTGGTGTCGAAACCAAAAATGAAAAATGTATTATCATATGTTTAATAAAACCACCCTTAGCAAAGGATTCACAGCTTTTTGCTAAACTAGTGCTCCCATGGTTAGTGGCGGATCTTAACAGAAAATGTGCATTATCTAGAAAACGGTTCATTTGCGGCCTGATGTTCACTGGGACTTTTTTTGCTTATTTTAGTTTGTAATTTTCACCTTTAAATTATTGACCATCCTTTTTGAAACACCCCATATACAGTGCTGTTTTTTGTAAAAAAGTAGGTTTCAGGCACTCATTCTTTGCTATCAGGAAATATTGTAAATTAAAAGGACATGTAAAGTACAATACTCTAAAAAGTTATTTCCTGATATTGTTACTTTAGTAGTAATGATTTGGAATAAGAAGAAAAAATTAAGTATATTAACACACAGTTTATTAAGCATAAATTTATTATTCAAGTATATAAATAATAAGTAAAATGTGTAAAAAAATAATAAGTAAAAATAATTTCATAATAAAGTTTTTATAGATTATTTGTCGAGGTAAAAGAAAATCACTCCCTTCTAATTCTCGAATGGGGTGCTTACAATTGATTCACAGCGGGGTCCAACCTACGACCCGTGCAGAAAGTGAATTAAAACAGCATTTTAAATTTTGCTAATTATCAAAAAATTTTTGTCATTAATTAAATGTTTTATTTAGTAAATGTAATCATGTATTGTACTTAATAAAATTTTCAAATATTTTCAATTTTAGGTGTATCGTTATTTTTACTTATTCACCTTAAGCAGTGATCCTTTCAGCTTGTAAATTTTCTAAAGTGAGCATTTAAAAGGCAAAAGTAAGGTTTTTTTTTGAAAAACAAAAGAAAGTCATATTTTTTATGATTTTAATAAAATCTAAAAAATAAATTTGTGACATAGATTTGTTACACATAAAAGTGTTGGGAATTTGGACTTTTATATATAGCCTGAAAATAAAAAGGGTAACATGAAACTGAAACTTCCTTTTACATGTAACAAGATATGGAAAATGTAACACACTAATTTTTCTCGAATCACTCAGTGCGACCCCCAAAAGAAATGTAACTTTGAATATGGCCCCTGTACGGAAAAAGGTTGGACGCCACTCCAGTAGAAGGTGGACCTGGGCCCATTGGGAATACCCCTTGATCTGCTCACTGTTGATTAGCGTGACTTCTCCATATGTGAGACAGGTGGTCGGATAGGTTTTACAAGGTACCACTGAGTTGTAGAATGGTAATCCCTTCAGCTCTCTCAATTCTTGCTTAGCAGCAGCAGCACTAATTTCCTAAGTTGCTTGAAGGCCAGAAGTGCGAATAGTGCATGCCCAGTTAATCTCTCAAGCCGTTCGTTATATTAAAATTTTCTTCACTCAACAGAAACTATATTAGATGTAATAGTAGTAGTGGCATGTGATGCAAGAAAGCAAGTGTATGAGCTTATGCAGCATCAGCCAAAAAAAAAAAAAATTACAAAACAATCCCCTCTAAATTTTTGTCCAGTTCCTCCTTAAATTTATTTAACCTATCAACTTCCACAATGACAGACGGAAATTTTTTCCAACAATTAACCACCAGCTGGCTAAAGGCAAATTTCCACACATCTATTCTACATCTGTCCTTCCTCAGTTTCAATTTATGCCCCCTTAAGTTTTTAATCTGAACAAGTGGAAGAATCCCACCAGAATTCAGCGTGCTCAACCCATTCAAGGCCTTATACACCTCGCAGATGCCTAGTCTCCAGCTGCTGAAATTTTCAGATCTTAAGTCTCTCCTGGTAAGAGGAGCCCTTCATTCCCCTCACCAATCTTGTTGCCCTTCTTTATACATGCTCAAGCAAATCTACATCCTTCCTAAAATGAGGCCACCAGACCTGCACCAGTACTCAAGGTGTGGCCTGACCATTGCCTTATAGAGAGGGACAATCACCTCCTTTTCCCTGCTAACAAAATTCCTGTATATCATTGACAACACCCCATGACCTGCCCTGGCAGCCTGTCTGCATTGCTCAGAAAACTTCATATCTGACAGCACAATTACTCCCAGGTTTTTTTTTCATTTTCTACCACCTTAAGTGTAGTACCACACAGTTGGTATGTTTCTCTGGGATTACTTCTACCCATATGCAGTACTTTGAATTTTTCAATGTTAAACTTCAGTTGCCACTTCTCAACCCATCTGCCCAAATTTTCTGGATCCTGTTGCAGTAACACACTGTCATTAACAGCCCTGCCAACCTTTGTATCATCTGCAAATTTCGACACTAAGCCTGATGTACCTTCATCAATATCACTGATAAATATACAAAACAGTGGCCCCAACACCGAACCCTGTGGGACTCCACTAATAACATTAGTCCATGAAGAGCAGCACCCATTGATTACCACCCTCTGTCTTCTCCCACTCGCCATCCTTTTATCCATTGTAGCAACTTTATATTGTACTTAATACGTAGTCATATAGTTATAGTTACGCTGGTTATTTTTTATTTTAATTTAGATAAAGAGTTTTTGTGGATTTTACTTACGATAGGTAAAACCGTTATTTTTGTTCGATTTTTGTAGCCATTGTTTTTGTATATAGGGAATTCAAAGTTTTTGTAGGGAATTCAAATTTTTTAATTGAGGTAGCTCTAACGCATAATTATATAGTAATACGCTTCACTGTTTCTATTTCATAGTTTCTATTCAAATACTACTGACATTTAATTTATTGATTTTATTAATTTAAACTACCATGCCCCGAACTAGAGCAGCAAAGCAACGGGCACAAAGTGGCAGGAGTGTTGTGACTCGGGGGAGAACTGAGGGGGGCGATTCTCCAACGCGTCACAGCCTAAAAAAATGTGCAACTTGTGAAATGTTTGCCGAACTCTCTGGAACGGAACATGATATTGCCATGGGGGATGTCTTTGTGTGTGCGCGATGTAAGGAGTGTAAGGAAATCAGGCGACAACTCAGCGTTGTTATGCGCCTATATGAGAGTTTGAAGGACAGGGTGGATGCCCTCGAAGGAAATAAATTGAGGGGCCCATCAAGCTCTCAGCTGCCCACATCAACGCCAGAGCTTGCACTTGGTCATCACGCAACACAGCGGCAAACCCCAAGGCAGAATGCGCTGGTCCCACAGGAACTATTAGTTGTTGGTGACTCTATTGTCAGGGAAACGGGGAACATGCTATGTAAAAAGGATAGGTGGAACAGGACCAGGGTATGTCTGCCAGGGGCAAAGGTTGATGACGTTGTAGAGCGGATGTCATCTTTCAAGGGCACAAAAGGTGATATAGTTGTACACGTTGGCACTAATGATATTAAGAGTAGGAGACCGGCAGAATTACTCAACAAGTACAGGTCACTGTTGAAAAAAAGCCGAGAATTAGGGTTGAACTTGAAAGTGTCTGCAATTCTGCCCAGACACGATAGGAGGGAGTATATGATGAGAGCCTTGTCGATCAATTCGGCCCTGGAAAGATTGTGCAAGGCTCAAGGGGTAGAATTTTTTTCAGCCTGGACTGTACTTGTTAACAGGAGAGATTGCTTCTACAGGGATGGGATACACTTAAATAGAAAGGGTGCAAGAATATTTGCTGATGCTATCGAGGCAGTGTTAGGTGGGTCGGAAAACTGCTAGCTTGGGGGGATACAAAGACAAATAGTTTAACAGTAACCGCAGGCAGAGGTGAAGGTGATTCTTGCACAACTTCTATTAGAATAAGAAGCGACCTGGAGCGAGGGGTGTTGGGGGTTTCAGGGACGGATGGCAGTCATCCTGGAATAGTTGGGTATATGGGATGTGTTAGGGTAACAAGTAATAGGCATAGGAGCATGTATGCTTGCATGTATACCAATGCTAGAAGTATAGTAAATAAATTTGATGAATTTGAAGTGTTGGTCAAGACATCAAAGGCGGATATTGTTGGGATAGCAGAGACGTGGTGTCACAAAGATATAAGGAATGCAGAACTGGAATTTGGGGAGTACAATGTGTACAGAAAGGATAGACAGGACAGAAAGGGAGGAGGTGTTATGCTGTTAATTAAGAAAAACATAAAATCAAGAGAAGTGCATCCAGTTGATATAGATGGACAGTGCACTGTTGAGTCAGTTTGGTGTGACATAAGCACTGCAAAAGCAAAGATAAGAGTAGGAGTGTGTTATAGGCCTAATGACTCGAATGAGTACAATGAACAATTGTACAGAGAAATAGAGTGGGCCAGTAAATCAGAATGTCTTATAATGGGGGATTTTAACTTCCCAGATATTGACTGGAACTTGTGGATTGGTCACTCACACACTAGTCAGACTTTTGTGGATTTATTGGATGATTGTTTTCTGCAGCAGCATGTTCGAGAGGCAACCAGAGAAAGTAATACTCTTGATCTGGTTATCAGCAGTGATCATTCGTGTATTAAGAATTTGCAGATAAAGGAACCACTAGGTGGCAGTGATCACAGTGTGCTGAAGTGGGATTTACTCAATGAGGTAACTACCGTCAGGGGTAAAGGAAAGGGTTTTTGCTTCCGTAAAGGGGAGTACAGTGGTCTCAGACAGTTTTTAAATTCTGTACAGTGGGATCGACTGACGATGTTACAAACAGTAAATTCTAAGTGGGAAGCATTCAAGGAATTAATCGTGGAAGCTACTAGACTTTTCATACCGATGAAGAAATATTGTTCAAGGTTTAGGCCTAAATGGTTATCAAATGAACTAATGAGACTCGTGACAGAGAAGAAAAATGCATGGGATGCATATAAATTATCAGGCGATGCAGAAGCCTGTAGCAGATATAAGCTAGTCTGTAATCAGGTCACAAAGGAGGTTCGGCAGGCAAAGGCGGATTACGAGAAATCTTTGGCAAAAGATGCTAAGAAAAACAGCAAGGATTTCTTTACTTATATAAACTCTAAAAGGAAGGGGCTGAATATGATTGGTCCACTTGACATCGATGGTTCGACTGTTGATGATCCTGCTCAGATAGCAAACAAACTGAATGAGTATTTTGCATCTATATTCACACGTGAGGAATCATTACAGTTTGAAAATGGAAGAAGGTTATCAAATTGTAGCAGTGTGCTTAATGATTTTGTAATAACTGAGAGCAAAGTGGAGGAGAAATTGTTGAAGTTAAACATAAGAAAGGCACCTGGGGCGGATGGGATCTATCCAGTTATATTAAAGGAGGCGGCAAAGCAACTAAGCAAACCCTTAGCCATAATTATGAGAGCAACCTTGGATTCAGGGGAGGTTCCCACGGACTGGAGATGTGCAAATGTATCCCCAATTCACAAAGGAGGTTCGAAGGGTGACACGAATAATTACAGACCAGTTAGTTTAACTTCTGTTCCGGGTAAAATAATGGAGTCACTGGTTAAAGATGCATTGCAGGATCATCTAGACAAGACTGCAGCAATAATTCAGACACAGCATGGGTTTGTTAAGGGAAAGTCTTGTCTGACAAATTTGATTGGTTATTATGATGTGGTCACAAAGGAACTGGATGCAAAAAATAATTTTGATATCATATACTTGGATTTCAGGAAAGCTTTTGACACTGTTGCGCATGGAAGACTACTGTACAAATTGGAGCAGAATGGTATTAAGGGTAAGTTGCTACAATGGATAAAAGGATGGTTAAGTGGGAGAAGACAGAGGGTGGTAATCAATGGGTGCTGCTCTTCGTGGACTAATGTTATTAGTGGAGTCCCACAGGGTTCGGTGTTGGGTCCACTGTTGTTTTGTATATTTATCAATGATATTGATGAAGGTATATCAGGCTTAATGTCGAAGTTTGCAGATGACACGAAGGTTGGCAGGGTTGTTAATGGCAGTAATGGCAGTGTGCTACTGCAACAGGATCTAGATAATTTGGGCAGATGGGCTAAGAAGTGGCAACTGAAGTTTAACCTTGACAAATGCAAAGTACTGCATATGGGTAGAAGTAACCCCAGAGAAACGTACCAACTGTGTGGTACTACACTTAAGGTGGTAGAAAATGAAAAAGACCTGGGAGTAATTGTGCAGTCAGATATGAAGTTTTCTGAGCAATGTAGACAGGCTGCTAGGGCAGGTCATGGGGTTTTGTCAATGATATATAGGAATTTTGCTAGCAGGGAAAAGGAGGTGATTGTCCCTCTGTACAAGGCAATGGTCAGGCCATGCCTTGAGTACTGCGTACAGGTGTGGAGGCCTCATTTTAGGAAGGATGTAGATTTGCTTGAGCGTGTACAGAGAAGAGCAACACGATTGGTGAGGGGAATGAAGGGATCCTCTTACCAGGAGAGGCTTAAGTTGTGCAAATTGCAGTGGCTGGAGACTAGGCACCTGCGCGGTGATCTGATTGAGGTCTATAAGGCCTTGAATGGGTTGAGCACGCTGAATTCTGATGGGATCCTCCCACTTGTTCAGAATACGAACCTACGGGGACATAAGTTCAAATTAAGAAAGGATAGATGTAGAATAGATGTGCGGAAATTTGCCTTTAGCCAGCGGGTGGTTAATTGCTGGAACAAACTTCCATCTGTCGTTGTGGAAGTTGATAGGTTAAATAAATTTAAGGAGGAACTGGACAGGCAATTGGAGGGTATGGTGTGATTTTTTTTTTTTTTTTTTTTCTACACTTGCTTTCTTGCATCAAGTGCCACTACTACTACTACTACTACTACCCTAAATACCATTTTGCTCCAATTTGTACAGCAGTCTTCCATGTGCAACAGTGTCAAAAGCTTTCCTGAAATCCAAGTATATGATATCAAAATTAGTTTTTTGCAGCCAGTTCCTTTGTAACCACATCATAATAACCAATCAAATTTGTCAGACAAGAATTTCCCTTAACAAACCCATGCTGTGTCTGAATTATTGCTGCAGTCTTGTCTAGATGATCCTGCAATGCATCTTTAACCAGTGATTCCATTATTTTATCCAGAACAGAAGTTAAACTAATTGGTCTGTAATTACTCGTGTCACCCTTCGATCCCCCTTTGTTAATTGGGGACACATTTTCACATCTGCAGAGCATCCTTGGACCTCTCCCGAGTCCAAGGATGCTCTCATAATTATGGCTAAGGGTTTGCTTAGTTGCTTTGCTGCCTCTTTTAATATAACTGGATGAATCCCATCCACCCTAGGTGCCTTTCTTATGTTTAACTTCAATTTCTCCTCCACTTTGCTCTCAGTTATTACAAAATCATTAAGCACCCTGCTACAATTTAATAACCTTCTGGCATTTTCAAACCTTAATAGCTCCTCATGTGTGAATGTAGATGCAAAATACTCATTCAGTTTGTTTGCTGTCTGTGCAGGATCATCAACAGTCAAACCGTCGATATCAAGTGGACCAAACAGATTCATCTCCTTCCTTTTAGAGTTTATATAAGTAAAGAAATCCTTGCTGTTTTTCTTAGCATCCTTTGCCAAAAAATTCTTGTTATCTGCCTTCGCCTGCCTAACTTCCTTTGTGACTTGATTACAGACTAGCTTATATATATCATAGGCTTCTGTGTCGCCTGATAATATATATGCATCCCATGCATTTTTCTTCTCTGCCATGAGTCTCATTAGTTCATTTGACAACCATTTAGGCCTAAACCTTGAACAATATTTCTTAATAGGTATGAAATGTTTAGTAGCTTCCACTATTAATTCCTTGAATGCTTCCCACTTAGAATTTGCTGTTGGTAACATCATCAGTTGATCCCACTGTACAGAATTTAAAAACTGTCTGAGACCACTGTAGTCACCTTTACGGAAGCAAAAACCCCTTCCTTTACCCCTGATGATAATTATATCTTTAAGTAAATCCCACATCAGTACACTATGATCACTGCCACCTAATGGTTCCTTTATCTGCAAATTCTTAATACACGAATGATCACTGCTGATAACCAGATCAAGAGTACTTCCCTCTCTGGTTGCCTCTCGAACATGTTGCTGCAGAAAACGGTCATCCAATAAATCCACAAAAGTCTTACTTGTGTGCGAGTGACCAACCCATTAGTTCCAGTCTATCTGGGATGTTAAAATCCCTCACTATAAGTAATTAAGTAATTTCCAAGGGGAATTAAAAAAAAATTTGATATAAAAGGAGTTCGTTAAACAGAGATCCGACTGAGTAATTTATAATTTTAAAAATAGTTATAAAGTTTTATATAGAAAATATCTTAACAATAGACAGTGAAAAATGCAAATTTAGTGAAATAACTCTAAGCTTATTTGAATAGTATGTAAACTTGCGAAAAAAAATTCTGGAATATTACAAATTTCGGAGTGTATTGAATCCCAATGTCACACATCACGTTTAATACAGGTTCCAGTATGCTATACCGTTGCATATCGTCCAAAAAAAGTACTGTATGTATATATGTGTGTGTGTGTGTGTGTGTGTGTGTATATATATATATATATGATGTCTGGTTTAGTATCCCTCCTTATTTTTTGTTTTCACTCAAACTCATTTGGATTTAATTATTATTATATATATATTCAATCATATTCTTTTCACTTTCCTACTCCTAAAATTCTTCAACACTCTGAGCTATTAATGCAGTACGAGGACAGGAGTGTCTATCCTAAGTACCTTCCTAACTTCGCCTCCCATTAGCTAAATAGCCAGAAATTGACTGCTATTGTAACGACATACATTTAAATAAATACAAAAAAAATAAATAATAATATATATATTGACAAGGTATGACAAATGCACCAAAATACACAAAGCAGCAGTAAAAGATGCAAAAGTATATAAACATGTAAGAATAAATAAGCCTGATAACGTTTGTGTAGATGGAGATGAAAATTACACAAAGTGCCAAGGACTAGAAGGGTAAAAAGTAAATTGCAGCCATTATCAACCCACTGCAGGATGGAAGCCTCCTCAACAATTCATGCTGAGGGAAATGGACCTTAATCTGCCATGCTGGTCCAGTGCGGGTTGGCAGATCGACCGTATTTAGTAGTCGGGCTTGAACCCCGGTCTACTCAAAGAGCGTGTGCCCCTGCACTCCCGCTCCTGACCACTCAGCTACGGAGGCATCTAAAAAAGAAGTATTGTAGATTTGAAAAAGGCGAAAGAATGTTAATATCCTAAAAGTTATGATGAATTAAGAAAATTATGGGCTGAATTGCAAATCCAATTTGGAGGTGAAGGAGAACTGTAAAATAAAATTATTAATACCAAATGATTAAACAAAATAAAGCAAAATAAAATAAAAGGTGGTGGTAGAGCTGTCGTCAGTTATTGGTGGTCAAATTTAGTTATAAGTCAAATACAGGGATGGCACAAATGCAAATTCTGATGTCAGTTGAAGTAAATATTGATACATGGTCAGGTGTTTCATCAGGGAACTACACCTGATCAGGAACTGCATTTCTATGCTTGTCCATAACAGTGGATGCCACGTGGCACACTGATTCATGAAGGATGCATGCAGTATT